>NC_068292.1:33736986-34336986 GCF_025860055.1 Xyrauchen texanus
AAATGAGATGCATCCCTAATAGTTGCCTTGCAGTGCTGAGTAGATTACTTCAGAATTACAATCCAGTACTTGTATTAGTGTTGAGTGTGAATGTGTGGGTGAATGGGACCCAGCGTAAAGCGCTTTGTAACCTCTAAGGTTAAAAAAGGCGCTATATAAGTGCAGACCATTTACCAAACTGTTTACGGATTACAAATTACATGACTGAAATTGCAATCAGTTACAATTTATTTTGGATTATATTGTTTTAGGAATTATCTAATCGAATAATTTTTTTATTTATTTTGGATTAACTCTGACCTAACTCTTGTAGGACAATCTATAATTTTTTGACATAATGATGCTTAAAACGCATTTAAGAAAACTTAATGAATCAAAATATAGTTGGTATGCTTTTTTTGTGTTTTACTATTTTTGGCAAAGATGGCTGAAAAAGATTTTTAGAGAATTATTCTTATGTAGAAGAGGATTTTGTTTTGTCTTCCAGGTTTGAAAATGGAAAAAGAATATGAAAAAGAAGAATATGGAGGAATCAATCAATTATGAACAATTTACTGCTGTTGCCTGATTAATACGTAATCATGTAATCCATAAAAGTAATCTGATTGCAAGTATTTAAAAAAGTAATTTAATCTAATTACAAGTACTTGATTTTTGATTACATATTCTAAATTACATTTAATCCATTACTACCAAGCACTGTTGCCTTGTTTAGAGTGTGTTAGTTTATATAGATCAATTCAAATTAAATATATAATTACTGACCTCTAGTGTCATGTAAATTACACTAACAGCCAGTCTCAGATCCCCACCGGATGCTACTTTCATGTCTTTCAACAGCATCTGCTCAGTCGAGAGGCCTGAAATACAGAACAGTTCCATCAAATTACATAAAGTCATAATAAAAAAATCCTAATATTCAATATCAATGGTTTGTAAGAATATTGTATCCTCAATTTACACAACAAAGATCATCTCACCTGACACATCAAACTTGGCATTCTGTAGAGACTGAAATAGAGCGCCCCTTGGAGGCAGCTTTGGAAAATGCTTCTCCAAAAAGAAGACGTACTGGCTGTCCTTAGGGGTGACTTTACCTGCCTCGGGTGCCATGTTTACACAGTCTAAGATAATGGCACCTATCAACAGAAGGCCAAAATACATTTCACAAGCAATTCAACTCTGCAACGTTGCTTTATACATCACCATCACATTGCATGTATGTGTCAAATCAACAGGGTACCATAAATAAATACATTTATTAGGCAGATTATCTCCACCAGTGAAAACCAAGCGGAGCCCATCTGATGTGTCTAACAGTGTCTAATAAAATCTTGTCACCATGACACTCACCATATAAAAGTTGAGCCACCTGTTGATCAAGCACCTCAGGTGCTTTCTGGGCAATGCGCTCTGTCACCAAGGTGGCACAGGAGCCCACGGTCTCTATGGTTATAGGACAGGAGCGAGATGGGGGCCTCTCTAGGAGGTGATGGTCAATCACTTCCACGACAGCATCTTCCAATATACTGTCAGCGCTGTAAATTCACAATGAAGAACACACTGTTGTGAAGAAAAAAAACTTTGTCCTGAACCATTATCTACTAACTATTATACTGTAATTTATTATAATACATATATTATTATTTAGTCTATTTTAAATGAATACATTTTAATTTAGTAATGAAATTGTTAATTACATATTATAAACTTATAGATAATTATCTCAAAATCATTATTATAATTTAATAACTTATTACTGTAATTATTACAAGGATGGAAATTATAAACCTATGGTAAAATCACTGTAATGCACAGCTTCTTGTGGTTTATTGCTTTTATAAAATGGCAGCAACAAAAATTTGATAAAAAGACACAAATGTTAGATGATAGTTACATTTATAAAAATATGAATCAGAATAAACAATTCTTCTGAAAGAAATATAGCTCATTAGCCTAAAAGTGCATCCCAAATCGCACACTTCTGCACCATTTTGTAGGATTAGTATGTTTACACTAAAAATGCAACAAAATGAAGTGCACTCCGAGTACCCGAATGGTGTACTTCTTTAACCGAAATAATAGTGTGTGGAATATTAGACACTTCATGCACTCAGCGGTCTCATCTTGCCCTACGTAGCGGATGGGGAGGTGTTAACTGGCCGCGATATTGTCCGGACAAACAGCTGAAAAATGGCGAATACTTCTGTATAATGTAAGTAAAAATAACATTAGTGTTGCATTTGGGACGGTACTACATTTTTGAAAAGTCATACACTAGATGGCTCAGTGCATGAGTGCACAGTGCGCCATTTACGACACAGAGTCACAGGTGTGCTTTCCAGCGGCTTTGAATGTGGCTAATCCAATTAGAATTTAGAGTCAGAACTATTTGTTTCACTCGGACTACAATAAGAATAAGAGAAAATGAAGAAAGATTGTGTCTCTCGTCTCATTGTATGTGAAGATGGTGCAGAATATGTAATGCACATGCAGTATGTGCTACAGAACAGAACAATGACCTGGGCAAAACGTTGTGGTCAACCAGCGTCAGTGTGAGCCGTTTGGCCTTGTGTAGGCTGTAGAGGTCCACCTCGTCCCTGAACAACAGGTAGTCCTGGGATAAACCGGTCTCTCTCAGCATAAATATACTGTCAGAACGCAAGGGGAATTCAGCCCGTGGGATATTGAGTACAGGCACTGGTACCTTCTTAGAGTCCAGAGTCTACAACAGATAAAGAATGATGAATAAATCAATAATCCAGTTTAGTATAAAATGATTTACAGGGTTCTCACACTATTTGGTTATTCATTTCAATCACTTTACCAGTTGTTTGTAATTACTGGATTAAAGATCCTTTAATAAAGACTGCATAAAATATGCATATTAACTTTAGAAATTTCATGCCTTTTTCATTATTATTTAAAGATTTTATTCACATTAATGACTTTTCCAGGCCTGGAAATCACCCTGATATGTCCAGGTATACATGACAGTGGTAACCCATAATTTAAAGAAGAGACGTAGCAAATAAGAAGTGTTCTAAAACATTTATAAAACAAATACAATTATATTATAAAGACTGGAAATAGATCATGTTTATCATAAATACTGTTACAGTTCTCCTGCTTTACACAAACACAACAGGAAATAACTGAGTTTGCTAGCTTAGGTGTAGCATACCTTTGAAAGAAAGTAGGCAAAGGTCAGTGCTGATACCATGGAGTCCATATCACAAGCCTCATTCCCCATTACGATATGCAGCCCAGGGCTGTTCTTACTACAACCCTGAGAATAAAGGACAACACTGTCACAGACGTATGGACTGATATAGAACAAGTATGCATAACATATACATGCAAGAATAGCTCATAATAATGCATGCTGGCCTCTTTTTAACCAGGCTGACAAACACAATTAAAACATGAAGCCTGTACTTGGTTTATGCAACAGTACCAGCAGGCTAGCAAATAATTATAGAAAGGACCAATTACAGCGAATGAACCAATTACTGAGATTGTGGCCGTGAGAAGGCACCTAATCAAGCCAATGCAATCATCTTTGCATTAGAAAAGTATCAACATTCCAGCATCAAATAAGTAACCAGCAGTCTGCTGAATGACAAAAATGCATCCAATAGCAGCAATGGATTGGCTGGGAGGGTACTGCAAATCTGACAAACAATGTTGAACTCTTATGATCTCTCAGTCACTCTGCATCATTGAGAGCCAGTGGAGGTGGGGTACAATGTGCCAGAGATAAAACACATTCTATGGCTTCTCACCAGATATTCTGCAGTACGGCAGTCTAGCAATCCTCTTCCATTTTAACAAACACGCAGATAACATTTACATTTATGCATTTGGCAGACGCTTTTATCCAAAGCGACTTACAGTGCTCTTATTACAAGGACAATCCCCCCCGGAGCAACATGGAGTTAAGTGCCTTGCTCAAGGATACAATGGTGGTGGCCATTGGGATTGAACCAGCGACCTTCTGATTAACAGTTATGTGCTTTAGCCCACTACTCCACCACCACTCATACAGACAATGATTCATTTGTATCCTTGTTTGTTATTTGTTCTTAAAGGGATTTTGTCAGGATTCACTCACAGTCACGTTGTTCCAAACCCAAGAGTTTATTTCTTCCATAGAACATAAAATAATTTTTGTGGCCAAAAAAATTTAAAAAGTGCCATAAATGTAGCTCATTCAATTCATGTGCTATATTCAAGACATATGTAGCTTTTTTTTTAAGTTGTTATTCAATGAAAATCCTGACCTCCTCTGTAAGTCTTAAATCTCAATCATACTTTTGCATATTCAAATGTGGTGTTTGGTGTCATCGTCGTCAAACATGGCAAATCTGAATACGTGCATGCACAAATTATATTTGAAATTGTGTGTTGGTTTTTGGGTTTTCTATTTTTGATATAGGTCAATATTGCTTTTATTATATGGAAAAGAGCAGCATGAATATTCTTCATTCACCCTTTTGCGTTTTCCACAGAAAAAAAAAAAAAAAAAACATGTGAATTTAAAACAATAGTTGTTGGCCAAGTGCTGACAATTTAGATTTTAGGTAATACTGATGGGCAAACCCACAACCCTACAGTATATATGAAGCACATTTGTTAGCCCACTTGCAAAATGGAGATCACTTTTAATTGAATAACACTGAACGGATCATCCTGATTTCAATACCGTCTTTCATCTCTCTTCATAATGACTCTCAGTCAAGCGATAATTAGCATTTGGCCAGCTCCATTACTCCAGCCTAACACAAATGCTATGTGTGACGTCAGTGTTAATGATGTACTCTGATCCGGGCAGCCAGCTGCTTTTTTTATTTAAATACTTAACAACGGACTGTTTGGTCAACACACAGACTGAGGTCACAGCTGGAACAAACCACAACAAGGCTGGGCTATAATCGCAAAAAAATGTTTTAGCCTTTTGACGACATTCTATATATCTCAATTTATTTTCTCTGAAATTGTATTTTATTTTTCAAATTAAATTATCTACCTACTGTTTGATAAACAATGTCTGAGGCCACAGCTGGCACAGACCATAGCAATGCTGGACTATATTGCAATTTATTTTTTTTAGCCTTTTGATGAAATTTGATCACACCATTGTTGTCAAGTAGATTCAAAATGTTTAATGAAAGAAGTAAAACACTAAAAATCTAGGTAAAAAAAGGCATGTTCTTCACAGTATTATTAATGGACACCGTGTAGAATGATCTTTACTAAATATACGCACCAGTAACAAACTGTAAATATAGATTTTTAACTCAAATATTTAATACAAGCACTCAAAAACAATTTTAGCCAGTTCTTTAAGATTTACGCATTCTAATTACATCAACTTGAATTGTGTAAGAAAAAAAAAAATCTAACTTAAAATATGAAATATGAAATGTGTAAATCATAAAAAAAAAAAAATCTCTTTTGGAGATTGCAAAATGCCACTCTGGTACTTCTTTGAACATTTTTAAGTAATTACTCAAATTAATAGTTGAATCAGAATTTTGTATTAATTTACTAAAATGAACAATTTGAACTGAATGATGCAGGATTGTGAAAACATTTAATGGAGTGGTCTTTTGGAAATTTAACAGTAAAATAAAAAGCACATTAAAATCATTGCAAAATTCACAGTGTTGCTTAATGTAGTATTGTTAACAAAAGCACTGCAATATTGAGAACCTTTGATGTATCACACAGCACTAGTAAATGGTCCTTGCACTTTTTCTTTTTTACTTTGTTTAGGAGAAAAACTGTGAAATTGGAACAATGATGTTAACAAAATGGGAGTAATTAATGGGTAATAATGTTGGGAACAAAATAGTTAGTGATGTGTTAAACAACAATACTGAAACAAAAAACAACATTTGATGCAATCTATAAAACCCAGTTGTGAAAATACTGTAAAAAGCACTTTTCCTACAAAAGATTAATGCACAATTCTGCATGGTGACTTTGGAGAACACATTTGATTGAGAACTCGGTTGTGACTGACTGTGAACCGGTATACTTAAACCTGAATGAACCAATATGCAGCATTTCCTGATCAAGAGGTTTGGGCAATCTCTCTCTCATGTGATAATAAATCACCCAAAACCTTGTTAGATGAGGAAGTGCAGGGAAAACTAGCTTATACATACCAATATGTGCACATCCGAGGGACGGTTCAGGAAGTTAAGTCAGGGTGATGTGAAATGGACCACAGGACAGTAAACAGAACCTCTGGGTGTTGGGTCAACTGGTGTGCTCTCTATTGGCAACATAATGCTTCGATGCAGGCAAAAGGCACTTTAACCACAGATCAATCTTATAAGCTTGCTGTTTTGCTCTTGGTTTCATCAATCATTGACTGATGTAGTTAAAGAACACATTACTGCTTTCTTCCCTGGGCTGAAAGTCACACTTTAGGTGAAACACTTAGTAAACACAATGTTTGAGTATATATCTGCCCAGCAGTTGGTGACTGCAGGTATTAAGTGTGTTTCAGAATCAGAATGAGCTTTATTGCCAAGTATTCTCACGTACACAAGTGGTAATTAATGTATGTGTAAGGTAGGGGTATGTACTGTTATTGAATTAAATATGAGTGAATTTACATATGTACATGACATATTTGCACTATGGGAGTCCTGAGACAGTTTAATTTAATTTGGTGGCTTAACCAAACCAGACAGTTATAGATGTGCACAGTGCAGACTCAGTAACGAGTAGAACTGTATCAGAAGCTCCTGTGGGAGGTTGAAGTTCCTCAGGGGCAGCTGACACAGTTCTACTCGGTTGTCATTGAGTCTACCTGTGCACAGCTATAACTGTCTGGTCAATATTTTGGTTTAAAAAAAACAGTGTTTGGGGGAGAGATGCAGTGCTGTCTGACAGATGCTGCACCAAACAACAGGTATTACAGTCTCTGTAAATAGGGGCACCTTAAGTCATGAAATTAGTACATTATCCTGTAAAACTAGAAGTGTGAATGTTCTTATTGACTAAACACACTGACAAACTTTTTAATCCTCAGAATATTTAACCATGTATGCAGCCCAAAAATATGTGTCAAACAGCTCACAAAATGTATCTTTTTTACATTTTGTGAAAAGTAATGGCCAATGATTGACTATATGGAGAAAAGATTCAAACTAACACAGTAGAACTACAGTGGCCTCAAAAGTATTTGAAAATAATTGAAGAAATAATTCACCATCACTAAACAAATTCTCATCATTTACTCACCCTCATACCATCCCATACGTGAATGACTGACTTTCTTTTGCAGAACACGAACAAATATGTTTAGAAGAATATCTCAGCTCTGTAGGTCCTTACAATGCCAGT
This sequence comes from Xyrauchen texanus, assembly GCF_025860055.1. Classification (NCBI taxonomy): domain Eukaryota; kingdom Metazoa; phylum Chordata; class Actinopteri; order Cypriniformes; family Catostomidae; genus Xyrauchen; species Xyrauchen texanus. Next base: position 33,744,349 of record NC_068292.1, read on the forward strand.
GAATGGGATACCAAAAAGCACAAAAATGCCTCATAAAAGTAATCCATATGACTCCAGTGGTTAAATCAATATATTCAGAATATATAATAGGTGTGGGTGAGAAACAGATCAATATTTAGGTTCCAATTGCCACTTTCACTTTCTTCTTTTTGTTTTAGGCGATTTGCCTCCTTTGAACATATCGCCACCTACTGGTCAGGAAGGAGAATTTATAGTAAAAAAGGACTTACACATTGATCCATTTCTCATCCACACCTATCCTATTGCTTCACAAGACAGAGTCTTATGGATTACTTTAAGCTGTATTTATGTGCTTTTTGGAGCTTCAAATTTTTGGTGCCCATTCAATTGCATAATGAGGACCTATAGAGCGGAGATATTCTTCTTAAAATCTACAATTCTAGGACACCAGTATGAACTAATGGTAAAATTATTTTGAAACCAGCGGTTACATAAAGTATATTTCCTCTTTCTCCTATTTTATTGTGTTGTAAATTGTTTTTTTTTTTTTTTTACTTCTATTTCTACTCCTAATCTATCTATATATCTATCTATATTTAATAATTGTATCATAAAAAACATAAAAGTCATACCAAGAATTTCACTACATGTCGTTATGTATAAAATAAAACTGAAATTAAACTGAAAACTTTAGTCCTGGGAAAGGTTTAGCCTAACGTCATTTGTTTACAGATGCCACTTCAGATTTTGTTTACTAATTCATTTACACTTATAAATATTTGAAGTGTGACTCAAGTGAAAAAATACTTTTAAAGCCACTATATTGTTACGTTTAATAGAGACATGACATTCTTATCTGCTTTCTCTCAATGCACATGGTCATGCGGACGGGTATACTCACGAGCATCACACGATCTAGTGTCCAGCAAACATAAGCGGAGATTATTTTAGTAGCATGCCATCAAGCTGGACACTAAACAGTAATCTTTATCAAATTAAGTACTCACAAACTCGCCTAATTATAAGTGCAACATGGATGAAGTGGGTAGACCACGCGAACCATAGTCTTACCTTAAGCACATCGTGACAGCTCCGTAAATATGCCTCCATTTTCACACGGAGCCCAAGGGATTTCACGAAGCGAAGTATCCTGCAAGCGTGTCAAAATACGTTTTGGTGCCTCTGCAATGTGCACAGTGTCTCAGGGCATTGACGAGAATCAACGAATGTAAGTTTTGGCAGTGGAATTCTTCTTCTACTACTATTGTTTTTTTGGGCGGTTGGCAAACCAGCTTTTGGTGCATTACCGCCACCAACTGAACTAGAGTGTAGAACTGCCTTGTGGAAGGACATCTCTTATGGGTTGGGAGGGTTACTTTTTAAATGTGTTCCACTACAGATTACAGAATACATGCTGTAAAATTACATTTTTAACGTATTCTGTTAGATTTTTCAAGGTCAGTAATATATTCTAAATACTTTGGATTACTACTTCAGCACTGGTTGATTTTTTCACTTGTTTTGACTCCAAAAACTCTGCCAGTACAGTAAGACAAAATACACATGTTAAAAATACATTCTTTGAAAAACATAAATATCTTAAGCAGTGTTGTTTCTAAAACAAGATCAATCTAATTGATATTGTTTTAAGGATTTTAGATATTTGTACAGGAAAACAATAAAAACAATTATTATCAAGAATATGATTCCAATCGTATTCTTACGAATCGTAATCATAAAAAATAAAATAAAAAAATGCAATCAATGGTCTTACTAGAAAAAAAGAAATTAATATATCCACCCATGTTATATTCCTCTTGGGAAGGTCCCATTTGGTCCAGGCTCCCTGGGATGCTAGCTCCACAGCCCTTGATCTTCGTCCTTCCTCCTCCAGGTGTCGTACTTCTTCTTGGAGCATGGCTCTTCTCTCCTTGGTATCCATCTTCCACCATTGTTGGAAATGGGAAGTTCTGAGGCCCTGTCTCCCTGTCCATGGCATTCCAATAATGTCATGTAGCTTCAGCATATTTTCAGCTTGTGTGACAGGTGTCTGCTACCCACTTGCATCCTGATCTTGTAGTAACACCTGCATGTCTGACTTGTTCATCCTGGGAGTCTCTGTATGTCATTACCACTCTACACTTTGCCACCTTGAATTCCTCCACCACGGATGACAGAGGAAGTTGGAGCTGTCCTGATTTTATGTATAGGCCTACTGATTGAAGCTTGGAGGGATTCCCAGCTACTTTCAGAGGAACTTCCTCTCCACTCCTTCCACACTTGAAATAGGAATTTCATACACTGTCAGCAGCCACATCAATCTCGGCAGCAGTCCGTGTTGGTAGAACCATGCTTTGAATTTCCCCAGAAGTCCTGATTTTTCCATCCTCCTCAGCCATTCCTCTGACTGCTTTTCAGTGTTGGTGATGTTGTTCCTGTCAGTAAGTGAGTCATCAAACCACTTTCTGAGGCATTTAATTGGATTCTCCTCTATCGATGGAATATCTTCTCCCTGCACTTGCAGCTTAAACCTATTTATCAGTTTGCCTTTTCTGATCACCATACTCCTGGGTTTCTTTGGCTTGAACTTCATTCTGGCCCACGTTGCCATGTGGTGAAGCACTGTTAGCACCCACCTCGCCTCCACATGTGTTGTGTTTGTTACAGTGAGGTCGTCCATGAAACCTTTTATTGGGGGTTGTCGGATGCCCGATTCCATTTTTGGTCCTCAGGTTTCTTTCCCAGCAGCTGTTACAATCTGTTATTCATTCCCATTATAAAGAGGATGGGGGAGATTGTGCATCTAGTTACGATTCTCTTTTCCAGGTCTTGCCACTGAGTTGTAAACTGGGCTGTTTTGAACCTTAACTGGATGCCTCTGAGTTGCAGAAAGCATCAGAGGGGCGATTTTACGAGTTCGCCACATAAAAAAGCGGGAGGTGTGAACAATAAACATTGAAAACTTGTATTTGGAAGAGAGAAAGTTGCTTTGATAGCAAAAAGTAAAAAAATTACTCGTTTATGTTTAGGGCTCAGCGTTTTCTTGCGGGAATTTAAATTAGTTAAATTACTGGGTCTCTGATATTCGTAAACGATAAGGTAATATTTAATTAAAATAAATTATGAAATATTCAAAATCTCTTCACAAATTTGGACAGTTTTTAAATATTTCTTGCTTAGTACTCTCAAAGACATTATTGGTGAAGCAAAAACGTGTGTGTGAAAAACACTTTGGTGTGACGTCACTTCATAGATTTCAATGTATTCTGCAGAGGTGACACGAGTCATGTAGAAGACCCTTAACACATAAGTCACTTTTGCACATTAATCATTGCTCTTCACAATCACAAAAGTGACCGATTTCAAACTAGCGAATTTATCCGAAAGGTGAGTAGTGGATCCCTGAAATAATTTTTTTTCATGCATTTATTTATTTTGTGGAATTTGATCATATTCCACAGCACACCTGACAATCTTTCATTTGGGAAACACTGGTCTATGCTACTTCTTTCCATAAACTGAATGGTGACCATGTCTGTCAAGCAATATTTTTTGTGAATAATGGCTTAAATTTCAGTTAAATTTAATATATGGCTTAAGAGGATTTGTAATATAGTGCACAAACCATATGGACTACTTCTGTGATGCTTTATTGTAATTTTTGAAGCTTGACAGCACCTGGTCCCTATCCACGTTTATCGTATGGCAACAGCTCAGACATTCTGCTAAACATATTTTTTGGTGTTCCACATTAGTGTCATGTTCTCTGTTGTCTTTTGTTTTTGTGCTTTTATGTTGAAGTTTAGTTTAGTTCCTGTTTCCTGTTTGGTTTTTGTAGTCCTTGGTAGTTTCTTTTTATGATTGGTTTCCCTCTGATTGTTTCTCCTTCCCTGATTGCTTCACCAGGTGTCCCTCATTCCCTTGTTTGTTCCTGTGTGTATTTAAGCCCTGCCTTTTGTTCACTCCTTGTCGATTGTTGTTTAACCTGGTATGTTTCCCCTGCCCGTGTACTCAGTTTTATGTTTATTTCCCCATAGAGGGTTTTCCTTTGTGTTTATTGGTTTGTCTGTTTAAATAAAGTTTGACTGCATTTGGATCCGCATCTCCTCGTCTGCCTTCGCTGCTCGTTCGTAACAGAACAATCGACCACCAATGGATCCAGCGGTCCAGCAGGCTAACTACCGGCTGCTCAGCCTGAGGCAAGAAGGCCGACCTATAGAGGACCACGTCCGCGACTTCATTGAACTGGCGAGTGTCGCGGACTTCCCTGAATCCTCCCTTGTGGCCTTCTTCAGGGGTAATCTGGACGGTTCGCTGAAGGAGCGGCTGCCACAAGCGATGCGTGGCTGGACTCTCCGCGACTTCCTGGTGGCGACCCTACTGGTGTGCGACTCACCGCTCTCTGTGGGCGTTGCTGTGAAGGACCCTACCACACCATCCACAGTGGAGTCTCTTCAGCCACCCCCGGCGCCCCCTATAACACCAGCCCCACCTGTCAGCGAACTAGGCCACCAAAACCGGCCTCTGTCCTGTGGCCACCTCCCAGGTCCCCTGAACCGGCCCTTGGCCCACGGCCATCTCCCAGGCCACCAAAACCGGCCTCTGTCCTGTGGCCTCCTCCTAGGCCCCCTGAGCCGGCCCTTGCCTTATGGCCAGCCCCCGGGCCATCTAAACCTGCCCCTGCCCGGTCGATACCTCCCAGGCCCCCTGAACCGGTCCCTGCCCGGTCGACGCCTCCCAGACCTCCTAAACCTGTCCCTTTGTGCCCCCCGGGACTGCCTAATTGGCCCCGTGGACTGTCTCATTTCCCCGTGTGCCCCCGTGGACTGTCTCATTTCCCCTTGTGCCCCCGTGGACTGCCTGTCTGCTCCCTGTGCCCCCATGGACTGCCTGTCTGCTCCCTGTGCCCCCTTGGACTTCCTGCCTGCCCCCTGTGCCCCCTTGGACTGTCTGTCTGCCCCTGGTGCCCTCATTTTGTTTTTTGTGGGCTTTTTTGTCTTTTGTTTTTGTGCTTTGGGATCGTCTGGAATCCGATCCTCTGAGGGGGGGTTCTGTCATGTTCTCTGTTGTCTTTTGTTTTTGTGCTTTTATGTTGAAGTTTAGTTTAGTTCCTGTTTCCTGTTTGGTTTTTGTAGTCCTTGGTAGTTTCTTTTTATGATTGGTTTCCCTCTGATTGTTTCTCCTTCCCTGATTGCTTCACCAGGTGTCCCTCATTCCCTTGTTTGTTCCTGTGTGTATTTAAGCCCTGCCTTTTGTTCACTCCTTGTCGATTGTTGAATGTTGTTTAACCTGGTATGTTTCCCCTGCCCGTGTACTCAATTTTATGTTTATTTCCCCATTGAGGGTTTTCCTTTGTGTTTATTGGTTTGTCTGTTTAAATAAAGTTTGACTGCATTTGGATCCGCATCTCCTCGTCTGCCTTCGCTGCTCGTTCGTAACAATTAGAAAGTCACACGAGTTAGAACAAGATGATGGCGATATGGAATGCAGATAGAATTTGAATTTTTGGGTAAACTATTCTTCTAAAACATTACGGTCGAAGCAATTATAGCTTAAAGTTATATTTACAGCGTAAAACAAAATGAACCTTGAACCAAATGGTTCCATTTATTTTGGTTCACTGAGTATTTAAAAATACTTTTTCTGATCGTAGACAACTGCACAATATCTGTAAAGAAGCAGATCTTTTAAAATACAGCTTTAGTAAAATACATTTCATTTAAATATTGATGCATCCATTGATGCATCCATTCAACTCAACTCATTTAAAAATCCTAGTGTTTTACAATGGGCAATATGATCAGCAATATGTATTCTCCTCTACAATTACTTCTAGTATCTCTTTGTGTAAAAAAAAAAAAATCACATAATAAACGTTAATCTGACTAATAGGTGGTAAAATGTGGATCTTACTAAACTATAAAAACACATTTTTGTCAGGATGGCACCTTCTGCTCCTATTTAAATAAACATCCATCCACATGTTTTCCTTTACTGCTCACTCTGTTGGAGTTTGATCACAAATAATAAGAATCATATCCAAAAGATTTCCAGTTTAGATCTTCTCAACATAGTTGCCAGGAAACATGCCTTCCTTTCCTCGCAGACGGCCTTGCCACCAACCTGAGGGGTCTGGACAGAGAGCACAGAAGTGGTCACTGCAGCTGTTTATTACAAAATAACCATGCCTACAATCCATATAAGGTTTTCTTGTCATGTAATAAAAGTGAATTACCTTCATATATTATTTCTATGATATCATCTACTTGAAAACTCAGTTCATCTGTGTCCTGGGCATCATATGTGTACAGTGCTTTGCATTGTGGGGTGCGGGGTTTAGGTTTGGGGTTGGGTTTAGGTCGCCCTGACCCAGGGAGAGGCTTGTACTCTTTCGATCGTCTGCGATGCATTCTGTAGCATGGAAAGGGAACGTAGGGCAATACAATACAAGACAAGACAAAATTACTTTCCTTTGTGAAATATCATTTAGTATAATCAGTTAAGTATAAATCAATAAATGGGTGACTCTAAAATTTGGGGCACTGACTACTTAAAAGTAATTTACAACTTCTTCAAATCATGCTTTATCTGTGTTAAACATTTATCGCATGTCCTGGAAAAAGCTGAAATCTGATCATGGCCTTGACAAACCTTCAAGTGGATTTTGACTGTGTGTGATTGTAATGATATTTCTCACTTTTTTGAAAAATAAATAAAAAAGTTAAGCCTTGGATTTTTCAACACTAGCAAATATCAAGCAAGCAAATAACTTTGATATAGCAAAGCAAATAACCAAATAAATGCAAAGCTCATTTTTGAATTAAAATTCTCAAACACTAATTGATTTGGTAAACCTACTGTCAGATTATGATGTAAAATAATACAATTACTTTAAAATGATTTACAATAATGATATAACTGTATATTATTAATAAGCTTTAATAAAGTTGTAATATTTATTTAATTTGAGAAATGTTTAGTTTTTAGCAATTTTACAAATGCTGTTGTTATATATAAATTATATAAATAACATGAATTAAATATTATTATTAATAATAATAATATAAAATATACTTTTTATGAATTTAATAAAGAGTAGATGAAAAACCCAAATGTCTGAAATTCTGGCAAATTTGACCTTTCAACTATTTTTCATATCAAAACTTAAAAAAAGAAACTAAAGAGACACAAAACATGTTTAAAGCTATTTTTATCTGTACTTTAAAACTTTTAAGGCATTTTTATCTTTGAAATCACCACAGGGGAAGAAAAGTTCCCCTAGTTGAAGAATCACCCAAGCTTTGGATGCCATAGCACTTTTTCTTCATAGCTTCTACAAACTGATAGATTTATTTCTTATATCAGATCCTCCTGCTGTAATACACTTCATCTCACCCTGCCACGCCTTGGTCAGGAACATTCATGAAGCCCATTTCGGTGTAGATCTGGCTTTCGCGCTGACTGTGGCGAGATCCCTGGAATCGGGGAAGGGTGGGCTGATCCATACTGGACTGCTGAAGCAGAACAGAGTTCCTAACAGAGGGCTGCAGGCCCTGGGTTCCTCTTCCTTGACCAGCAGTCTTAGAAGGTTCTTAAATCACAGGCAATTTATACAATTTTAAAGCTTTAGTCAAAGGCAGTTTTGCATGTCTTGAGTAAAATGTCGTACTGTGGTCTTACCACGTGAATACCGGCCTACGTTGCGATTCTGGTTTCCAATATACCTGCTTTTTCGGTTGTCGCGGCGAGTGGGTCCTGTAGGGGATGATAAATATCAATGTCTGCCATGGCCAAATTGTCTACAAATTTTTTGTCAAAGCTTTAGGTGCACCAAATAGTGCTTGTAAAAATATGGTTGTTAACAGACAACCCACACAACTGATCAGAGGTTACATGCAGAATTATGTAACTCCCCCAAAAATTTTCAGTAAACTCGGTACAAAACTTTTTTTTACTTACATTAATGTCAAATTTCAACACTCACTTGCGTTTTTAGGGAGACCAGGTCCAATGCTGACAGTTAAGATCTTACTGGTGGACTTCAGAACAGCCTCATCGCCCTGTCCCATCTGAAACTGTATCTGACGAGAACCAGCAGAAGCAAATGGACCCCAGCCACCTTTCTTAACCTTAAATTCAAGTCTGCAAAAGAGTAAGAGCCTTTAATACAATATTACAAGACCAACATTGTGGCAGAATAGTGGCAATTTTCACAGTGAGGGAAACAGCTATGATAAAAGTGGTGCTTACAGGTTGTTGAACTTAAGTGGCAACTTTTTCTGGGATTTTTCTTCATAACGCTTGTACAGCAGACTGAGGAACTCTGTTTTAAAGACAGACTGCAGCACACTATCATACTGCTCTTCATGCAATATGAAGATGTCATCCTGTAGTGTGCTGTGAAAGCCGAAATCATACAGTGGACAGACCTTTAGAAGTAGGCATAAGCAATTTCATGAAAATACAACAGCATGGTTTTAAAACATAAAGGGATAGTTCACCAAAAAAGAAAATTATTTACTCACCCTTAGCTCAGTAGGTCCTTAAAATGTAAGCGAATGGAGATTTCTCTTTTTAAGCTCCAAAAATCACAGACAGTCAGCATTACCGTCATCGTTACCACTCCAGCGGTTAAATAAATGTCTTCTAAAGCGACACGATTGCTTTTGGTGCAAAAGATATGAATTAAGTACTTTTTTAAACTCTAAATCATGCTTCCGGTGAGCAGTTGTACGTATGTGTGACATAATTGCATTGTCATTTGAAACGTGAGAACTGACGCAAGTGAGTTACAGCCGAAAGACCAGCGCTGTTGAGAAGGAATAACTCTGTACAGTAGCTTGGTTGGTTTCGATTTAGATCTGTATTGATCTGTTTCTTTACTCACAATGGTGAGTTTGTGTGCTTCTCCTGGATGTCTCAACTGAGAGGAGAATGTGAGATTACATCTGTATTCGTGGCAACATGAACTCATCACACGGGAGAGATTGTTTGGACTCCACCCTCTCATGAAGCATTGGATTATGGTTAAAAATTATTAAATATTTATCTTTTTTTCACACCAAAAGCATTCGTGTCGCTTTAAAAGACATTAATTTAACTGCCAGAGTCATATTGATGACGTTTATTCTGACTGTCTGTGATTTTTGGAGCTTTAAAAAAGAATTCATTTGCATTTTAAGGACCTACTGAGCTCAGATATTTTTCTTCAAATGTGTTCTGGTAAAGAAAGAAAGCCATACATACCTGGGATTTCATGAGGGTGAGAAAATAATTAGAAGATTTTCAATTTTGGGTGAACTATCCCTTTAAGAACTAAGAACTTTAGGGTTTAAAAACCTTGATTCAAATGTTTCATTCTGACATAAATGCATCTATTATTAAATCTTTTCAAGCTTGCATGTTGGGGAAACTTTCAAGTCTTAAAGACTATCAAGCATTTTACACGATAGAGTACCTAAGAGAGACAGACTGGATCTTCTCCACCTCGATTTTCCTCTTCAGGACCTCCCGAATCTGCCCTTTCTCAGGACCCTGTTTCACCTTCTCCCGTCCAATCAGATAAAGGAACTTAGGGGTGAGAATGAGATCACGCTTGACAGTCTGTGGGCATTGAGAGCACATATGTGAGCACATAGCCACATGAAATATATCAGAAGTGCACATGAAGAAGGACACATATGTTGGCAAGCTGCTTCGGTAAACAAACACAAAATATCACATGAGTTTCTGCCTGTCCAATGAGACAAGCTAATGCTTTAGCAGCTTTTGAGTTGCACCTTAAACCTGCGATCGTATTTGACCACTACATCAGCAAAGTCGATCCTCTCCCTGCGTCCCACGAACTGCCGAATCTCTGGATGGTTGTCCGTGCCGAGGTAGTCGCCAACAAAATTGCGGTTCAGACTGTTCTTTCGTCTCTCCTTCTTATTCAACAGGAGGTCAGATGCTGAAATTAGAAAAGAAGTAATGTGATTTACAATTAGGTACACTTCATTGTGTTCTCATATCCAAGAATTATGGGGAAGGGGCATTATGATACTGTTTATTGATAGACATAGAGCATCTCAGATGCATAGACCATGGCTTAGCTCAAACCCCATATCCTTTGTTTATAGTCATATGTACAGTAACGTGTACAGTCTTCAGATGGAACAATATATTTAGATTGCACATTAAATATAAAAAGGAAATTATTTTCTATTTGTATCAACAGAAGAATTCGGGTGAGCTCTTACCTTCTTCTCGCATGCGGACATATTTGCGCACAGCGATGTGCTTGCGCCAGGCTTTCTGGATTACTCGAGCATATCCATTGTACTTTCTTTCCCTCATCTCTTCCAGTAGAAACAGCTGAAGATGATAGAGGAAGCTTATTGGCATGCCATAATCACAGTCGCCACTGAGATTCAGAATGTCAACAAAATGCAAAGATGAGCATGAGACCAAAGTATCAACTAATGATATGCTTCAAATATGAAAGGGAATCCACCAAATATGGATTATATTCTCCATAATCAGGTTTTTGGAAAATCAGCCATACAAGAGGCTATTTGAAGTATGAAGGAATTTCTGATATTCATTTAGTGAGACTGAATTACTTATTGCTTTGCACAATACCTGAGGAATGCATCTGAGTTGCCAAACAGCAAAGTACCGGTAATTCAGTAAAATAAACCGACCCACCTCTGAGAAACTGATTTACAAAGGCAACACAGGAAGATAACCTGGTCCCAAATGTTCAGTTAAAGGATTTGATTCCCACAGTTTACTATATGAACCATATTTACATATTTGAGTGTTACAAAACTTTGGACCTTACATCACTACCTTCAAGTTACCAAAGAAAACTAAAAAAACCTACAGATTCAGGGGCCTTGATGAAGATTTTGGTCTTGCCCAGCTGGTACTGGTCTGAATCCATGTTGACAGATTTTAAAAGGTGTAGGACACCCTGTTTCTCATCTCCACGCCATTGAGGCCAAGATTCTTTGGTCAAGATAGCATATCTGTACAAGTATGTCATTACAGTTTGTAAGTGCAAGCTATAAAAAAAAGTCCATAAATAGCATTTGACATCTTGACAGTGGAAGTGATAAGCAGTAATTTGAATTAAAAGTACCTTTGTAGGAATTTCTTAAAGGCACGACGGAACGCGTAACCGGCCCTGCGCACACGGATGTTCTCCCGCAGTCCCAGATACTCCACCTGGTGTTTCACGCGACTCTCCTCCCAGTCGCGAGGTTTTTTTGTCTCGTTGGGCTTCATGCATCGAATGTAGTGAGGGGTGCATTTCATAAGAGTCTGGACCAGATTATTTGCCTGTTTCTGTCGAGGGAGAACAAAATAAACATGTTTAAATCAGAGATAATTTTTCGTGATAACTGGATGTAGATTTTTTTTTTTAATCATTTCATAGAAGTTGCACTTATCTACATTATATTTATGCATCTGGTAGACGCTTTCATCCAAAGCAACTTACAAAGTATGCAAGGTTTGTGTGTTCACTAGAAATCGTACCCATGACCTTGGCGTCACTAGTGCCATGCTCTATCATTTGAGGTAAAGTGAATTCTTGTCAATTAAATATTTTAGAGTTGAGAAGAACTAGTAAAAAATGTATATTCGCTGTATAATTTCTCTCTAAGTGGTAAAGCTCCATCTTAAATTAAGTGTGTGTGTATTTCATATCAGATCACATCTAGTTTTACTTCTATTGTGTATTTCTATGGTCTTTGAATTAGATGGTTTACCTTAATCTTTGAACCTGCGGTGGTGGGACGGCCCCTCTTCTCAGCCTCTAGGTTTTCTGGGAACAAATCTTTGATGAATGGGCTGTGGATGCAGATAAAAAGCAAAATCCATGATTTCAAACAACTCTTACCAGCACACAAAAGATAAAATCATACAGCTGACTATTATAATATGGAGTACTATGCCACGGAAATGGACTCTCTCAAAAGAAGAAAACAACTTAACAACTTTCACTGAAATGGTCTACCATATTGATTTTATGACTTATTTTTGTGATTTCTGATTTGATTAGAACACAAACCTGCAGATGTTTAGCAACCATTAACCTCTCAAGTGCACTTTATGTTTACAACACACAAGCACGTCTATGATCCAGTTAATAAGGTTACAATAACCAAAATAGCAATACTTACAACTCACTGCTCTGCATGAGCTCGATGATGTCATTGAACAACACATCCCTGTTCCTTTCACAGAAGCCACTCACATCATAAGACACCTGAAAAACAGGACTCACGTTATTCAAACTAGCCAATCTATATTTCTTTCATTGTCCTTGCTGAAAGCACTTTACTAAACTCTCAAAGCATCAGTATTCAGTTGCAGGAAATCCCGTGTATTCATCTAAATCTCATAATCATACTCAAGTTATCAATGTGCAAACCAACAATGCACACATTTGGTAGCAACGTTTCATATATTTTTTTCATGTCTGACTATTTGACAAGATTTTTTAACAGAAGTTATTAAATGGCAAAGAGATTTGTAATTAAAAAAAATGACCATTTAGTAAAACAACAAAGATGTATGAGATGCACATACACCACATTCACAATAGGGGGCAGTGTTTGAAACACATTACTGCCGTCTTTCAAAATAGTCCAAACATGACATCTACCACTTTATTAGATATACAGCTGCAGATGTATTCTAAATAGAAATGTCCTCGTGTTACAGAGTACATTTTCACTCTTTACACTACACTCTCAACACTCTGTAGAGTTCAATGCAGAGTTGAGAGTTGTCTCATACCTTGCCAGCATAGTGGTGAACTATGAAACCCTTGTTCCAGCTGTTGAAATGCTCATGAGTGCCGATTTGCGACTGCAGTTTCTGCAGCAGAGTTTGATCTGCACCCTCTCCTTTTGCATGCATGGTGGCGCACACGTCATCCAGGATGCTCATGATACCAGGAGGATTCTGGTTAATTAAGAGGTCCCCATATGAAGCCATTAGTGGAAAGGGAGTTGTAATGCATATGACATAAAGACTTTCATAGAAAACTACTGGAATGTTTAATAAAAGTGTAAACTTACCACTTTGGACTCAATCAAGTCGCATACAACTTTGTTATTGAAGTATTCAATGGGGGTCCATTTGATTCCTTCCTGCACATACTCTTCCTGCAAAAGAGACAGCGGAAAACATCAGTAGTTACCTCTGAGACCTCTTTAGATAGTGGTTTATTAGAGAGCTTCTCACCTGCTCTGCTTTCAATGTGAGCTCGATAAAAATCTGCTGCAGTTTTTCATTTACAAAGTTAATACAGAACTGCTCAAATCCATTTTTCTGAAGAAAGATAAAAGCAGGAAGTAACTGTCAATATGAATATGATGAGTGAAAAGGAGCATATACACAGCAGAAGAGGCTTTGAACATCCATTTAGAAAATAAAACAGAATTCACCTGAAAGATTTCAAAGCCATAGATGTCCAGAACTCCAACATTTAACTCCTCGTGGTCTTTCTGCATAGCCTTGTTTATAGCCTACAAATACCACAAGCAGAAATCCATTTCATTAATGGCCTTATTTTGCTTTTTGAAAAATAGATACCACAGAAACACAAATCACACTTTACCAAAAAACAAAACAATTTTCAACAGTTATTATTCATGCAGTTTTTATGACTTCAAATGAATTGGGAGACTACACTGGATATTTGCAGATCCATTTAAACTACTCAAGGCAAAATATACACTTTACATTACTTGCATACATGCATATATACAAACATACTTTACCTACAATCCAGATACTGAATAAATAAAAAGTGTTTTATGTCAACAGCTTTTAAATCTAGCAGATTAACTCACATCAACAAGGTAGTCAAAGAGTCTAGAATAAAGTGCTTTGGACAGGGCGTTCTGACTGAAGGAGGCCTGCTCCGTGTTCAGGGTGACAGAAATACTCTCTGTCTTGCCACCCCACTTGCTGTCCATTATGCGACTGGTTAGTTTTTTCTTTAGACCATCTTGATTGATTCCCAACAGGTATGACGGGAATGCCAGAACTGCAACAGGGTGACAGAAGAGGGCAGCAGGAAGCACAACATTCAGTCAGAATGATTTTCAAAAAGGTTTTAAAGCTTTTGTCAGCAAACACTATTTTCTCTGTTGTGAATACCTCACTTCAATATACAAGCAAGGTCTCTACGGCTATAATGCGGTTTGGCCTTTTTATTGACTGAGATGGCAAAGAGGGGAAAGGATATTACAGGGGAGGAGAGGGGGAATGGGATCAGGCCGGATTCGCACCTGCATCTTTCACATGCACACCACAGGTCAACATGTCAGTAGCACATGTGTTGATTGCTGCTAGGCCACTGTTACAACACACTATATTTCAAAACATGAAAAATATTGAATAGTGAACTCACAGTCTTCACTCTCCACCACAGCATAGTTGCCTTCTTCTCTAAAAGCAATGTTGCCAAGATGAAGAATTCCTGCCACAATCTGCAGCACAGTGTCCTGATCTTCAATGGACAGACCCACCACTGACATAGCTGCCTTTAAGAAACACAATATCATCATTAGAATAGTGAATTAAAAAAATATGTATGCATAAACAATCAGAAGATTCATATTAGGATACATGGTCTCAAACCCACCATAGTGTCTGCAAACTCCTTCTTGTCATTGATGTCCTCCACCGTGTAGGTGCTGGATTGGTTTAAATAGAAGTAGTAGTCAGGGGTGGTGATGCCTAAATTTTCTCTCTGCTCTTTCGTGGCCCCTTCCAAAAGCTGATAAACACAGAAATGTCAGAAAGGAACCACTAGCATGACACTTGAAAGTAGCTTTTATCTAATTTCAAATGACTTATCTCCATATATTGACCTGATTTAGTGAATAGTGCTACAAGTAACATTACTAGTACGACACCATACAATCCACAATTGGTCATGAAAATTGACATAATTAACCTCAATTTGTTGCAAACCTGAATGACTTTCTTCTGTGGAACACAAGAGGGAAAGAATTAGGTAGAATATCAGCCTCAGTCGCTATTTGCTTTTATAGTATGTGATAAAACACAATGAAAGTGAATGGTGACTGAGACAAACATTCTGCCAAACATCTCCTTTTGTGTTCAACAGAAGAAAATAAGTAAATTCGATTTGGAACAAAAATGAGCACGAGTGCATAATGACCAAGTTTTCCTTCAAAACAGATCAAATAACACTTCCCTAACATGACCAATTTGACAAATTGACACGTCATACCCTGAAATTACATTTCCTGAATGCATTTCCATGAGATCAATGCATTACCTGGTAATATATATGGAAATTCCTTTCGCCGTGGTTCTGAGACACGACTCTGGATTTTTCCAGCAGGAAATTTGAGATTTTCCCCCCGTCAGGTTCTCCTCCTCGGCTGAACTGAATTTCAAAATATTTCCCCTGGGGTATGAAATAGACAATATGGCAAACATATCATGCAAAGAACTCAAAGCTTGTTATCACATCTCCCTGTATAGACCAATGCAGAAAAGAAAATGAATTAAAAAAATTACTGAAGTACAACTTCATAGCCTACACACAACAAAACTGCACTCATACACTCAAATCATGTAGCATCAACAAGTCGTTACATGTTGAGAACTAGCTTGCTCTAAATTACATTCTTAGAACTGCACAAAAATGCCAGGGACCGAACAGCATATGGGGATTTAGTACTCCTTCAGAACTAAACTAATAATTATTATTTTATAAAATTATATATTTAAAAATATTAGCAAAAAATAACAATGTAAAAAAATATACTTAAGATATATGTTATACAAATTAAATGTTTAGATACATTTATCTAATCCTTAAAATGTATAAATAATTTAAGATCCATAAAAAATAAAATCACATTTTTATATCAATAACACTATGTAACACAATTTTTGTTCCTTGGTAGTAAGTGTTATTTCCTAATTCCTTATGCCTCAGAAGTATAGAAAATGGCTATTATTCCCCACAAACTTTGCTTTTGTGACCAGGACAGTGATATTTTGAAATGCACCTATTTCCAATCAGAAAACGGTCTTTTCATTCACATCAAGTCAGAAAAAATAACATAGGAATCCTAATTAACATACATTTATAATAAAGTAATACAAAAATGACTACAAATGATTTAGAAGTGAGTCGTTTTTTGAGATTTACGATTATACTGTAAATCACTTTTACAAAATCAGCCCCCAAATATACTCATCATACTTCAAGGCGTCCAACAAGGTATTGATGCTGTTGTAATCCTCTTTGAGGTGCACCGAGTGAGCCAGGGGAAGAGACGGGTTCTTGTTACCATTATGGAGCAACATGGCTTTGAGGTTCCTAGATGAGCTGTCAATGAAGAGTCGCCATTCATTCTCGTTACAGGCCAATCCGATTGCCTCGAACAGACTGGTCACATTGTGGCAGAATCAGAGCCCCTCTTGACAGGTGAAGAAGCTGGTAAAAGGTTGGTGAGGTTCCTCTGATCTGCGACTTGCACACTTTCATCCAACATGTTCCACTGCTTGAGCTCAGATCTCAAAAGCTCGGCATTGGACTTGGTGAGACCAAGATCCCTTATCAAGTTGTTGAGGTCTTCTTGGTTGGGGTAGTATGGGTTTCTCTCCTCAGTCACCTGGATCTACAATGACTTCCCGCTTTCTGACTTGCTGCTCTCTTCTAAAGACGGCTACTCTCTCTCTGGAGGAGTGGGTATGGGGAGCTCATGGCAGTGTGGCACCAGGGCGATGGGTGAAGGAAGGTCTGGATATGTGATAGCAGGCGCATTCTTGCCAGTCTGACGTTTGGAAGGCTCCACCATGCAGAAGCAGCAGTTGCTTGAGTGGTCAGTGGATTCCCACAAGATTCTTGGGATAGCGAACTTCATGGCTCTATTTTGTGCTCGCAGGTGAAATGAAACATACCAAAATGCATCTGCTTGATTCCATCTCAGAAAAATGCAGATATGTATCCACTTAGGGAAGCTGGAACTAAACTGAACTGGTGGGCTTAAGGCCCCTGTATTCATATTACTATTTATATTAATGGAAAGTTCTAGAATTTACTCCAAGTTTACTCAGCACTGAATCTATATGGAATGTTCTGGAAAATAGGTACATTTCAAAATATCACTGTCCTGGTTACAAAAGCAAAGTTTGTGTGGAATAATAGCCATTTTCTATAATTTTGAGGCATAAGCTATTTTAATTAAAAAATTAAAATTGTTACACAATGTTATTTGTCAAAAGTATGATATGCATATATAATAAAAAATAAATGTATAAACAGTTTGTTCTATTAATACTATTTATAATTTTAGCCAAAAAATTGGCTGATATCACAATGGTTTTCATCTGAAATAAATCTGGAAAACCTTTACATTTCTGACCCTAATTGAAGGTATTGTCAACAATAACAAATTATATTTAATCTTACATCTAGGCATTACATCTAAATTAAGATGTCTGTAATTGAGCTTTCATCACTTAACACTCAATAAATCTGAGACAAATTGTTTAGGCAAGACTCACAAAGCGACTGGAGTTGTTGTTGCGGACAGTCTTGGCATTCCCAAAAGCCTCCAGGAGGGGATTGGACTGGAGAATGATGTCTTTAACATGCTAAGAGCGGAAACAACATGATGACACATGCAGATACAGTGTGTCATGAACAATGTGTGCTGTGTATATCATACACACTGTCCATTTGCTTAAGCACCGAATGCACTTTAAATTATGCCATTTTTATAGTTCCTTAATCTTCCCCTTCAAAGAGTAATCGATACTTGCCTTAGTCAAATTTGGAAGTAAACAGCTCAATACAAATGCCACAAAATCTGTATCTACACTTGAATAACATTTTCCTTTGGGAAAGTACAATCTCTTCTATTGGCACAAAGAGTGAAATGTCACAGACCAGGAAAACAAAGAGATCACTCTTTAGAGTTTGACTTTTTGTTCACCCACTGCCATGATAACAATCTAGGTCAGTGGTTCCAAAACAGGAAATGCAGATATAAATTATAACAGAAATGTGTCTAAATATTTTCTGATAAACAAAGTGAAAAATGTAATTATTATAATAAAAATGTGACAATGGCCATAAATAAGATGGGGGTGCATGCTGTAAAAGTGTCGAAACCACTGATTTAGGTGATTTCTACACATGTTCGATTTCTACCAGAGTTCAATCAGGCACTCTGTAACTAAATGGGCATCTGGTGCATTATAAACTCACCTGAACTTTAGGCCCGCCACCAGACACTTTCGAAATGTAGCTCATAATGTACTTGGCTGCCACTGTCTTTCCTGCGCCACTCTCTCCGCTACATTATAAACACACTCATATCACATATGATGCAAACCTATGCAATACAAACAGATTCAAACATTATTAAACTGCCTCAGGTCACTGACTTTGCATGTCTGATCTCTGACCTGATAATAACACATTGGTTCTCCGAGTCAATCATCATGTTGCGGTACATGTTGTCAGCCAGAGCGTAGATGTGGGGGGGATTCTCATACTGTGCCTGAGAACAATAGGATACATTTGCTGATCATGTCTATGTATTTTTATGCCTTGCAAACATTTGAATGCTTGTGATATATTGCTTTGTTGTTGAACTGTGCCGATTTAAAGGAACGTTCCAGGTTCCATAAAGTCAAGGTCAGTTGACAACATTTGTGGTTTATTGTTGATTACCAAAAAAAGTATCATTTTGACTCATTCCTCATAAAACTTTTTTACAAAAACATCACGGTTACAGTAAGGCACTTCCAATGGATGTAAATGGGGCCAGTTAATAAACATTAAAATACACACTGTTTCAACAATAGCCACAAGATTTAAACATTATACTTGTTAACATGATTTTAGTGTACTAAAATTACTTACTAAGCTTATCTGTGTAAAGTTATATCCAATATTACAACTTTATTCTCATGACAATGGAATCCATGTAAACCCTATAATCCGGTATGCAATTATAACACATATAATTGTCATAAATATATATATATATATCATATAATTGTATAACACATAATATATAACACATATTGTTTACGTTTATTGGTGGCCGTGGTTGGCCATGGGGTTAGAACCTGACCTTCTGATTAACAGCCCTGTGTGCTTTAACCACTACACCACCGTCATGATCAACATTATGCTACAAATGTCGACTGAGCTTAACTTTTATTGCACCTGGAATAGTCCATTAAATATGTTGCCAAAGTAACATTATCCAGCTGGCTGATATGAGGATTTATCAATATTGAAAATGATAAACAAATGGGTAATCTTTTGTACAGTATGTAATTGTTTTCTAACTAAATGCGTTTATGAATGTATAGGTGTCTCTGTGTTACAGTATAGCTTTTTAATATTTTTTTACATATTTTATATGTGTCAGATATTTTAAATCGTTAAATAAGCTATTTATCATATTTGTAGTGGGGTCAGTGAAAAGATGGCAGGGCCTGCAGAAACGCTCATGGCACTGGTTAGTGTGGGATTAAATGTGGTTACATTGGAAAATTAAAAGTCAGATTTGCAGGGGCCTGGGTAGCTCAGCAAGTAAAAACGCTGACTACCACACCCGGAGTCGCAAGTTCTCCAGTCTGCTGAGGGACTCCAGTTAGGCTTCCTAAGCAACCAATTGGCCCGGTTGCTAGGGTGGGTAGAGTCACGTTGGGCTAACATCCTTGTGGTCGCTATAATGTGGTTCTCGCTCTTTGTGGGGCACGTGGTGAGTTGTGCATGGATGCCGCAGAGAATCGCGTGAGCATGCACTAGGTCTCGCGGTAACAAGCTCAACAACCCACATGATAAGATGCACGGATTGATTGTCTCAGATGCAGAGGCTACATAAATTCGTCCTCCACCACCCGGATCGAGGTGAGTCACTACGCCACCATGAGGACTTAGAGCACATTGGGAATGATGACATTACTTCATAATTCATAATCCATAATTTAAGTACTTTCTATGAGTTGTCCATCCACAAGGAAAATGTTAGCAAATGCAGGTCTGAAAATGCAGCCTCTGTAAGCACAATGGCAAGACTGGACTTGCAATGGCATTACTCTGCCTTAAACAGCTCAGACTGCCTGCCATGTCTAACTGACTAATGCAGTAGGAATGATTAATCAAATGAAGTACTTTAATTCAGATTCATGTACATGTATTTAGGGCACAGTAAAGCACCATGTATCTGACACTAAAAAAGGTTGACGTCAAATAAGTTTGTTGTACTTACAGCTCCCTGATACAGCTCGATCTCACGGTCTGAGAAATACGGCAGCTGTTTGAAAGGGTTCACTGATATCAGCACAGGGCCAATGTATGTCTGAGCAGTTGTGGTTAAGGCCTTGTAAATATCTTATTAGTGGACAGTGGACACTGTCAAATGAATCCACCTGAATATATCCTGTATAATGAACCTAGTCAGGCTGTAAAAATCTAAAGCCAGTAAGAAAGGTTCTTGATCCATTCTTGAGCCGATCTTCGGCCATTGAGATTGTGGGCAAAAGCCACCTTGAGTCAGTTTCAACATCTCCCAACAGCCTTGTCAATCGATACTACATAAATTCTATTTTCAAAATATTCTAGTGAATTTAGTAAATAAGCATATATTATATTAACATCATACAAAGTCCAGTAAACATTAAAAAGCTAAATCAATATTTTGTGTGACCACCTTTGCTTTTTAAACAGCACCAATTCACCTAGGTGCACATAGACACAGTTTTTCTTGGTTGTTGGCAGATAGGATGTTCCAAGCTTCTTGGAGAATTCACAACAGTTCTTCTATCAATTTTGGCTGCCTCAATTGCTTCTGTCTCTTTGTGTAATCTCAGACTGACACGATGTCCGGTGGGGGGCTTTGTGGGGGCCATGGCATCTGTTGCAGAGCTCCATGTTCTTCTATTCTAAACTTTTCTATTTTCTTTTCTATTTGTTTGAGAGTCTAACATTTATATTTCCTATTGAAACACTAAAGCTGAAGATATAAATATCCATCTTAAGACAAATGCTTTTGTGAAACATCTTATGTGCCTAAGACTTTTGCACAGTACTGTATATGTCAAACAAGGCCATTTTTGTATTACGCCATGACTCCAAGAACATCCTGTACATTACACATTAGGATACAAAAATGAAGTCATCCATGTATCTTTTCTTGAGGTTATCTGTGATGGCATCTTCGCTGATCTTGGAGAGAAGGACCATGTCATCCACACCGCTGACCTTCACATTCTGAGTCTGCCAGTGATATTTCTCTTTGCTCCCCTTTGCAAGAGAGAGAGAGAGAGAGAGAGAGAGAGAGAGAGAGAGAGAGAGAGAGAACAGATTATTTATTTCAACACATCCATTTCATTTGGTCATCTCTAACTGAATGCTGACACTTTGTTGTTAAATAAATGTTATCCATTTGCAAAGGCCCGTGTTCAACAGACTTTTTCCAGCTCTAGGTCTGGTTAATAAATCTAAGAAAATACTGATTAACTGAGAGCCAATGGTAACACTTGCTTACAGCTTAAAACATAGAAGGAATTGTCATTCATAAAACACATTCTGTAATGAGCACACTCATAATACTTGTGAAACGACAAAGGCTTGGTCATTTAATCTAATATGTTTCAAAAATGAATTTGCCTGATGTACAATTAAGGTAAGTCTGATAACTGTCTCTAACTCTGAATCAACCTCTGTTAAAAGAGTAGACAAAACAGGGACTATGAAAACAACAAAACTACTGTTGTCTTTGTACAGGTGTATAGCTTCAGAAGTACTGTATGTTAAGTCATGCATATCCATAGTAGATATTCATCATAACAGAAAATATGAGCCACAATGTTTTCTTACCCTCAAGCACTAAATATTGCTAATTGCTTCAGTAAATCTGAGCATGCCTATTATATGCAAGTGCAAACACATGCACACACACACGTGTATATGAAAGAAATGCTAATATTTTTGAACATTCTTATTATTAGTAATTACATAGACATTTTAATAATTCAATCAGCATGCATGTTGGCGAGATTCCCTTTATCACGCAGGAATTCTAAGCATTCATGTTGTAGTCTTTTTCTTTAACCTGTAATGTTTTATCTTTATCTAATGTCACAAAATCTACGTTGAAGGTGTTTGTAGCTGGTAGAGATTATTTTCCACCAAATTGAGTGAACTTGATGTATTACAGAACTTATTGATGTACAATTCGCCCATGATCATGGTATGTATTTTACTCTGCTTTATAATTAAAATACAATCTAACGTAATAATTAACTTAGTCACAATCTGCGATGATAAAAACAACGTTGAAGTGCAACTTCCAAGAACAAATTTCATGATGTTGCTAACACAAGTAGATATCAAAACATAATTTACAGCCAACTAGTTTGTATTAGGGGCAACTGCAGCTCGTAATTTTGCATAACACTACGTTGGAAATATTTTAAACAACTTTATTACTAGTTTTAAAGGTACTTACCATGATGGTATTTCCTGATACACACCCTTAAAGTATCAATTCTGCGTGGAGTCTTCGAGGAACTCCTGCAAGTTTCAGGTGAAACTCCCGAGATTTAAAGTGGCTATCTAGTCTTCCATTTGATAATCCGTCTACAACATGCGTTATAATTTCTTTATTATATCCGACAATGTAAAACTAATCAGATATTGTGTTTCATATATCTGCGGCGCATGTAAAAGTTTAAATAATTGTTTTTTTTTCCGGGTGTTGTCCATGTATCGGCAAGTGTAGGCAGGTACTGGGTTTTTTCCCCCTTCTTTCTGTTATGGATGGAATCGCAGGTCACACAGAACGGCGCCTCTTTACGACGCTAAACACATACCTGAGCGACAGGTAACCACAGCTACCACAGGGAAGTGCAAGCCATACATTCCTTTCACTCTGTATCTTCCCAGCAAGGTAGGCATTGAGTATTATTTTTTGTAAACACATACATTGTACTTTTTATTCCGGTCGACAATTGCGATTACAGTTATCCACCATATCAAAATAAAATGTGGTCACGTTGCAGTAGTCACCACTGCCATCCAAAAACATATATTTATTAAAACGACACCGAACTCGTTTTTCGTGGTTTATATATATATATATATAAACCACGAAAAACGAGTGATACACACATTTTATATATATATATAAAATCGCGCGCGTGACAGTTACTTCCGGTCCTCGATATTACGGTGAAATGCCATATATGGTTTGCATCCTGTTGTGACGTATTGGCCCCGGTTCGCGGGCAGTTATTAATGGATTATGGGTTAATAAAGACGCACATTGAATCAGCTCTTGATTGTTCATTGCATAGGACACAAACATGGTGTCAGAAGTGAACACTAGATCCTGAACATGGCTTTAAACTGCATTCCTGCCCCTGAGGGCATGCGGATGTCAGGAGACATATCCAAAAATTGGGACAATTTCAGAGGGGAATTCGAGGACTATGAGCTAGCTACCGGGCTAAGTGAGAAGCCCAAAGAGGTGAGAGCGGCAGCGCTGAGGCGATTAATGGGTAATGAATGTCGGCATATCTACAGTCATAATATTGTGTTGAACGAGGAACAAACGAAGGATCCGAAATTCATACTTGATGCATTGGGAGATTATTTCAAGCCTGCGAAAAATGTGATCTACGAAAGATATATGTTCGGTTGTTGCAAGAAGGAGGTGGATGAGCCTATAGACAACTTTCTCAGGAGGCTGCGGGAACGAGCATCGACCTGTGAATACAGGGAGCTCAAAGATGAAATGATTCGCGATAGACTTGTCCTGGGCATTGCCAATGAGAACACGAGGTGGCGCATGTTGCGTGAACGTCAGCTAACTTTGTCACAGTCTGTCGAAATATGCCGACTGGCAGAAGCGACGGAACAACGAGCTAAAGTTATTGACAACACAGTCAGTGACGCTGTGAATATCGCACAACCACAAAGGCTGAAACGCAGGGATGGTGAAATGAATAATGAGCAAACGATCAGAACTGTGAAGTGCAAGTATTGTGGGGGTGGTCACAAGAAAGGCAGAGAACAGTGCCCCGCATATGGAAAGACCTGTCGATCATGTGGTGTATTGAATCATTTCGCAAAAGTGTGTAGAGCGCGTCAGATTGCAGACAGGTCCGGCAGAGTGAATGTAATGATGGATGATGGTCAGGACGTGCAAGGGCCCTACAGCGAGGGTCGACTTTTTGCTGCTGAGGAATGCATTGACACAGTAAAGTGCCCCGGTCCAAGATGGTTTGTTAACCTGACGCTTAATAAAAGAAAGCAGGCCTGTCAGCTAGACACGGGAGCAACTTGTAACGTTATGAGCCGTATAACCAAAGAAAATCTGGATTCAGAAAGCCCTTTGCAGCCAAGCACAACAAGACTGAAATTGTATTCTGGTGCCACAATGCTGTCGTTAGGCCGATTTCATACAGAATGCACAATAAAGAGCACCAAACACAAGCTAGTCTTTGAAGTGGTCGAAGCCGATCAAGAGCCATTACTTTCGGGTGACACATGTGAGCGGCTAGGGCTCATGAAATTTACCATCCCAGAAGAGCTTCACAGACTGATTGCATACTCCGACATGCCTTTCACAAAGCAACAGTTAATTGACAATTTCAAGGATGTGTTTAATGACCCAGTCGATTCAGTCCCAGGAGAGGTCCGCTTTGTGCTCGACAGCAGCATGTCGCCTGTGCAATGCGTGCCACGGAATGTGCCAGTGGCCTTGAAAGCCAGAGTAAAAGAACAGCTGGATAAATACATGAGAGACGGACACAGCACAAGTGTCACGGAACCTACACCATGGATCAGCAACATGGTAGTCATAGCCAAGCCAGACAAAGTAAGAATATGTATAGACCCAAAACACCTTAATCAAGCACTGCAAAGATCGCACTATCACATGCCAACGCTGGAAGACGTTCTGTATAAATTACCCAAAGCACGTCTGTTCACGCTGGTAGACGTTCGCGATGCCTTTCTACACTGCAAGCTGGATAATGAAAGCAGCTTAATGACAACTTTCTGGACACCATGGGGGCGGATGAGATGGTGTAAACTGCCTTTCGGCATCTCCATAGCACCAGAAATCTATCAACGTAAGCAACACGAGCTGTTGATGGGACTCTGAGGCATAGAGCCCATAGCGGATGACATACTGGTTGTTGGCTGCGGTGACTCGGATGCAGAGGCCGAGTTAGATCACGACAGAAATCTCGGCGCTCTGATGGAGCGATGCAGAGCTGTGAAACTCCGGCTGAGTGAAAAAAAGGTGCAATTCAAACTCAAAGCGGTGCACTTTCATGGACACATATTGTCAGCGGAAGGATTACAAATTGACCCAGAAAAGACAAAGGCAGTCCTGGCAATGCAGACACCGCAGGATGTAAAAGCAGTTCAGCGCTTCATTGGATTTGTGACGTACCTGGCCAAGTTTCTCCCACGGCTTTCAGAGGTATGCGAGCCGCTTCGCAGACTTCTAGATAAAGACATAGCGTGGCACTGGCTCCCTAAACACGACGAGGCAGTTCAAGACATAAAACGCATGATTACGAACACGCCCGTTTTGAAGTATTACGACATAAACAAGCCAGTGACAATACAAAGCTACGCCAGCAAGAACGGTTTGGGCTGTTGTCTGCAGCAGCAAGGACAACCTGTGGCGTTCGCCTCTCGAGCGCTTACGAGAACTGAACAAAATTATGCCCAAATTGAGAAGGAATGCTTGAGTATCGTGTTCGCATGTCAGAGGTTTCATCACTATCTGTACGGCAGGGAGACAATTACTGCTGAAACCGACCATAAACCCTCGTGACAATATTTAAGAAACCACTTCTTAATGCTCCCAAACGCCTCCAAAGCATGTTATTACAGCTTCAAAGCTACAACCTGAATGTTGTGTACAAACCTGGTCCAGAGATGTACATAAGTGATACGCTGAGCAGGGCAGTGCTCGACAAGCAGGTGTCTAACGAGCCCGGACCACAACAACACGTGAGTACAATGGACAGCGCCGAGGCTGTGCTCTCATTCATAGACCAAGCACTACATCTCAACGTGACAGACATCAGTCTCCGTCAAATTGTGACCGAGACCAAAGCTGATGACGCGTTGCAGGAGCTGGCAAAGACTGTGCTAACTGGCTGGCCCGAACTCAAAGAAAACGCGTCGCTCTTGGTGCGCGAGTATTGGCCATTCAGAGATGAAGTGAACATTCAAAATGGTGTGCTTTATAGAGGTCAGTATGCCATTATACCGAAGTCATTGAGAGCAGCAATGCTCAATCACATTCACGCCACTCATATTGGAGGAGAAGCCTGTTACAGACAGGCGAGGGAAATGCTGTTCTGGCCCAACATGAGAGGAGAGATAAATGATTATGTGGCTAACTGTCCTGCATGTAACGAGTACGCGCACAACCAGCAAAAGGAAACGATGATGTCCCATGGCGCCCCTGGCAAATAGTTAGTATGGACCTGTATGCGTATGGTGGCAGAGAATTTCTGATCATAGTGGACCACTACTCAGATTACTGGGAAATTGATCAGTTGCCAGATCTGACGGCGGACACAGTCATTACACGCTGCAAAGTGCAGTTTGCGCGTTACGGCCAGCCAGATCAAGTGATTACCGACAACGGGCCGCAATTCGCTTGTGAACAGTTTAGAAAATTTGCGGCCAAGTGGGGATTCATGCATGTCACATCCTCTCCCCAGCACCCAAAATCTAACGGAAAGGCAGAATCGGCTGTGAAAATTGTGAAATCGCTCTGTAAGAGGGCAAAACTCGACGGAACAGATCCATGGCTAGCAATTCTGCACTGGCGAAACACGCCCACAGAGGGATTGGACAGCAGTCCTGCTCAACGACTGATGTCACGCAGACTTAGGTCGGGGCTTCCCATGACAAACAGTTTACTTTTCCCCAAGGTGGTCGAAGGAGTTTCGGAGAAACTGGGGTGGAAACGGCGCATGGCAAAATTCCATTACGACGCAAGAGCCAAAGACCTGCCAGAGCTTAATGTCGGTGAACACATCAGAATGAAACCACTGCCTGGAGACCGCACGGGATGGTGGCGGAGAGGCCAGTGTCTGGGAAAAGTGAATCCGCAGTCTTATGTGGTGGATGTGGATGGCACATTATACAGGCGCAACCGTGTGGATTTGCGAAGGGCTGAGCGCTCCGCCCAGTTTAATCACCAAGGAGCAGGGATCAGGCAGGGCTCGGTAGCCAGCGACGGTGAAACAGCAATCAGAGAGGGCGACACATCGGACAACACGGAATATGTGCCAGAGCAAGTTCAAGGACAAAAGCTGTCAGTGAGTAATATGCCTGCCCAGCGCGAAACCCTGATCATAACGCGCAGCGGCCGTCAGTCACGTCCACCACAGAGACTGGACTTGTGATTTAGCCTTAGTGGTGTAGACAGACTAACGCACCAGTAATACAGTTCAGTTTTGGTAATGCACAGCATAAGTTGGTCTAGTAACCACTCATGTTCGGGTTGTTAATTAATGGAGGGGGTTCTTATTGAAGTGTGGCAACGTTGTAAAGAAAGGGAGATGTTACGGTGAAATGCCATATATGGTTTGCATCCTGTTGTGACGTATTGGCCCCGGTTCGCGGGCAGTTATTAATGGAGTATGGGTTAATAAAGACGCACATTGAATCAGCTCTTGATTGTTCATTGCATAGGACACAAACACTCGAATCTGATTGGACAAGAGATGTTCCATAAGTCCTGATGGACACCATCAGCACTCGGATGCTTCACTGTGTATATCTTCGCCTGTGTTCGTGCTGTTATAAACTAAAGTGCATGAATCAAGCCACGCACAAGGTTATCCTGGAAGAAAACATGCTTCCTTCTGCTTAGAAAAAGTTCCCCAACTCTTGAGAATTGTTTTTTCCAGCAGGACAACGCTCCATGCCACATAGCCAGGTCAATCGAGGTGTGGATGGGGGAGCACCGGATCAAGATCCGGTCATGGCCAGCCCAATCTCCAGACCTGAACCACATTGAAAACCTCTGGAATGTGCTCAAGAGGAAGAGGGATGGTCACAAGCCATCAAACAAAGCCGAGCTGCTTTAATTTTTGTACCAAGAGTGGCATAAATTCACCCAACTTCAGTGTGAAAGACTTGTAGTGAGCATGCCAAGATGCATGAAAGTGGTGACTGAAAATCAGGATTATGCCACCAAATATTGATTTCTGAACTCTTCCCAAGATATAACATTAGTATTGTCTTGCTTAAAAATGAACATGAACCGGTTTTCTTTGCATTATTCAAGGTCTGAAAACACTCTTTAAAACATATTTTTATTATTATATTGGCCAGTTGTCATTTTCTGCAAATAAATGCTCTAAACGACAATACTTTTATTTGGAATTTGGGAGAAATATTGTCAGTACTTTATATATGAAAACTAAAATGTACATTTTACTGAAACGCCTACCTATAAATAGTAAATCCAGAGATACTGACAATTTTTCAGTGGTTTCTTAAAAAAAATGTCCTGAGCTGTACATGTGTGTGTATGTAAGTTAACTTTTAATAGCGTGCCTTGAGACATCGGAGTTGTTATATTGGTTGCTCTGTTCAGTCTGAATTTATTATGATTTTAAAACAGAAAGAACTGTAGTAAGCGTAGGTATTTTGGTGTAAACTATGGTTAGTTACTTTGCTAATTCTTGAGGATTCCACAAAGGATGTCCTCTTTAATATACACTAAACTTAAAAACATAACTGCATGTGTGGTAAAATATTCACATAAAATGTTCAATATGGTGGAAAAAATGAAATGGTTCACAACATTTGGCCAAAAAAAATACTACATTTCTTAAAACACAATGTGTGGAACAAGTACATTTACTTTATTATACAAAGGAACATTCATAAGGAAGGTTATTCACACGATCTCAAGAGCTGGTCCGTTTTACAAGTTTCAAAGGAAAGAAAAAGAGTTTGAATGTTGAAACAAAGTATAAAATAGTAAAGAGAAAGATAAGCCATTGAAAACATACATATCTTAAATTGCCCTTACACAGGCAAACAAATGAAAGGAAGTCGGGGCTTTCATTGATTAACTAAAACTATTAAGAGGTGGATAAATAGCATTGGTGTCACAGGGAAATAAGACAAGGCTCAACACGCCCCACAAGAATAAAATAAAACAAACTAGAATTTTAGGCAGGGAATTTTATACCTGTGCATGAATTAATAAAACAAAGAATTAATATTTTGATATCTCCCACTTTTTTGTAGCCCTTTCCACGTTTCCTGCTAACATCTGAGCAGCAGACAATTGTCAATCCAAAAAAAACTCCAGTGGCTCAGTCACACATTTGCACATGGCTGCCCACCTCAGTTTGAGGATAGCAGTAAGAAAAGCACATTATAAATTCATGTTAGCTGCACAAACTAGCACAACTTGGATTATAACTTAAAATAAATTGAAATCAACAAACATGTCATGTACGTATATTAAGCAATAAATAATGTTCACGTCTCTCAGTCCAGCAGTTTATATTTTCAGTCAGCAACATTTGGAATTGCCAACATCAGGCCTTTGGAAAGCCAAAATAGTTTTACATTTTCAATACGTATTTGACCTAGAAAATAAACCAGGATATTTAAAAACGTTCCAAATTATTTGATATCAGTTTCTGTATCAGTTGAAGATTAAATTGACCAGATTGAAAAACTCCCATTTGATTGGTTAAGTCACTGGTCTGTCTTTGGTGTTTGGAAGTTTAACACTTCCACATCCAATTAAACAGCTTCATCAACCCTATTAAATCAGGGCAGTTTAAAGGATAAAAACAGAGCCCTTTAAGCAAATAGGTTTAATTGCTTAATGGTTCTCTTAATTGTGCAGCACATAATTTGTGAGTGACTTGATGTTCTCTTAGAAAACAATTAATGTAACACTGACTTGACAAGGCTAGACAACGCAGCAATGTTTAACCACCCAAATCCCTCATTACTCAATGCAATTTACAGGCTTCTGTAGATACAAAATCTTTTTTCATCATAACACTTCAGCTGAGAGTGCATCGTACATGCATGTTGAATTCTGAACGTTACCTGTAATTGATTTATCCAAGGTAAACTGCATTAGAGGTATAGCAACAAAAAAAAACGCTGGGTTGTGATGAAGTCAGAGTACACAGGTGAGAGTAAAAGCAAGTATTCACGGAGCAGCCTAGCCTAGTGTTTAAATGAGGCACTGGAAAGCTGGATAAAATTAAAAGGGACATCCAGAGAAAAACAACACAATAAAACAAAAAAAAGTGGGAAGGGTATAAGCATGAGGAAAGGCTGTTGGGAAAAGACAAACAGTTACTTCACAGCTCAAGACCTCTTCAGTCTGGGTAAAAAAAATACATAAAGAAAGCTAATCAGTCTGATGGGGTCATGGGAGGTGGGTGTTGGGAGTGGTTTTTTAAAGTGGTGCAGCCTTTTTTCAGTTCTAGCGCTCTAGTCCATGTGCACCCTGGCCTGGATGCTTCCGCCGTTGTTCACATGATGCCATTGGTGAGATACTGGAACCCATCGTACAGCTTGGTAGTGATGGAACGCATGGAACCATCTACCATCTGTTCAACCAACACCTGCAGCTGCTCCTCCGTCAGGTTCATGTGGAAACGCTCCTTCAGGTTACGGATAGTGCTGGATCCGTGAAAGCAGGGTAGCTGAGAACCTGCAGAATACAAGTATGATTCTGTAAAAGGAGTGGTGGTGGCCTGGTGGCTAAAGCACAGGGCTGTTAATCAGAAGGTCACATGTTCTAACCCCACAGCCACCACCATTGTGTCCTTGAGCAAGGCACTTAACTCCAGGTTGTCCCGGGGGGATTGTCCCTGTAATAATTGCACTGTAAGTCGCTTTGGATAAAAGCGTCTGCCAAATGCATAAATGTAAATGTAAAATACACTGAAAAATATGGGTAAAGGTAAAGTTGTCCCACTACAAGCATAATCCCCTGACTTTCCATGTCTTGTTCACACTGACAGTGATTAATTTCACCAAGTGGATGTATTGTTGGTCATAGCAGGCATTAGGGATGTGCACGGATAGTCGACACTCGGTTATCCATTCAACACAGCTTCATTTGATTACCAAAATCACTATTGGGTGATTCTAAATGTGCAATAGATGTCTGATTCTTGACCCGAGCCCGACAAACCGTAAGGTTTCGGGCCTGGTTTGGGTCAGTTTTTCAAGTATAGGACGAGTTAGAGGCTGTCTCATGCATTTTGTGTGCATCTGCAATGATTTGCAAATAGTTTTCGATGTAAACACAAGCTGGCCAGATGTCTGACCGCTGCGCCACATTTCTGTTTTTTCAGCACCTAACGCAGGAGCGATGCATTGTTTAAACGCAGTGTCAAGTAAAAAAAAAAACAAAACGTCAGTTTTTATAAACGTATCTCAAGACACAAGCATTCCATTTCATTTGATGCCCTGCATTTGGATATTATAGCACAGATGATGTCACAAATATTCACATTTTTGAAGAATTTCAGGTTGCAAAGAGGACTTAATGTAACTGTTACATATGATTCCAGATTGTTTTACAACCAGCAAGGTTTCAGCATTGAATAAAAGCCAATGGTTATTCATTTTTGCTCTGGTGTGCAAATACTTACGTACAATAATTCGACAAGTTCAATGCTAAACCATTTTATTTTATTTTTTTAAATTAAAGCATCCAGAATATGCTAATCCACATACATGACAATACTAGCATTCACTCCCTCACAGATATGTGAGGGAGTGAATGCAGAGCACATGTCAGAGCACATGTCAGGTTTGGCACTTAAATTGCATATTTTCTGCTGGTTAAGAATACAGTTAAAAGAAAATTGATTATTTTTGTTCAACTTTAATGCAAGTGATTTTATCATTTGAAGATGTATGCATTGTGAAATGTATTTCTCACATTGCCACTTTATTCCTTGCTATATCGATTAGAGTTTGATGCATATGCATTGCGATAAACATTCTTTATAACTGACTCCCGACAAATAACGAAATAACTGATCTTTCGCGATTATCCGAACATTGCAAACGTTTACCATGCACATCCCTAGTAGGCGTTCATACGGTTTGATGCCCTCACATTATTGGTGGGTTGCATAATTGCCCATAGTTTCTAAAAATCTGATCACAAATTAGATGTACTAATTTGATTGGCAGTACAAATTTGTCACTCTATTTGGACAATAAATAGAGTCCTTGCCACTAAAAATTCACATTCTAAAGAGAGAGTCTTTGGATAAGAATTGTAGCAGTGGATAATACATTATATAGAAAACAAGATATTTATTTATCAATGCATGAAACAAATTCACTTGAAATACTGACAATTTATGAACTGGTTTTCAAGGGATCATTTTTTATAATTATCATATATGGGCAGAGACAACATATGCAGAAAAGTGTAATCGCTCACAGTAACGTTAAGTTCTCCATCCTGCCTACACTTGACTACAGTTTCTCTTTGGAGACAGATAATATGTGATCCAATGTCATAAATCTAATTGGTTGTCATCACGTCACTGGACTCTCCCACATCACATCGACAATGTGAAAAACATCAAATTGGCAATTCTCATTGAACATTTCTGATATTGGGATGCTTTGTAGCTGCAAATCGATGTCAGTGTGAACACGCCTTTGGACTTTCATACAAAAGAGACTTTCAAGATAAACAATACCTTGGTGCATGATTTCTACAATCTGGATAACCTTCTCCATGTGCTTGCGTGCAGCAATGAGGCCTTGGAGCATAAGCATCTTGTAATAGTTGAACATGTCTCCATCCAAACCTCCCATTACCTTGGAGCAAATTTCAACAATGACAAATTTGTCCACAAATTAGATACAATTAATTCTCATCTTATGGCTACATCGAAAATGAACATCTCTGTATTTACATCAACAAATTCACTGGTTAGTTTGAAGGCAGACGTCTCAAAGCCCAGGTTTCGTGGAGAGCTAGAAAGGATGAAGCCAAAGTCAATGTGAATGATGTGGCCCTCAGAGTCCAGCAGGATATTTCCATTGTGCCTTAAAAAGGAGAAAACAAAATAAATTTATACTAAACCAAAATAACTTAGCTTCTGACACAATTCAAGCATGATTTTACTGCCTGAAGTCTGCAGGTCCCTCTCACCTGTCCTTCACCTGCAGCAGATAGCAGATGAGGCAGTAGCCAGCACAGCTCTGGACAAAGTTGCGCTGAGCTGTAAGGAAGGCCTCTGTAGTGTAGTTGCCATGCTCCTGCCGGAAGTAATCGAGCAACAAGAGCTGGCTCTGTTTCTTCACTTGGTGAATGGACACAGCATTGACCACCGGCTCAATCATGCCACTGTCTGAAGAGATGACCAGGATCTTGTAAGGCTTAATCCACAAGGGAACCCGCTCTTGCTCCCAGATAATCTAGAAGACAACAAAGATGGTGAGATGATCAAGTTTAGAAGCAATGCATGAGTAATAATAATAAAATCCAAAAGTACACATTTTGTTTACAAAAAAAGTCTTCAAAAATAATGGCATAAATTGTTTTCATTTATCAATTAACGTGATACAAAGTCCATTAAACATAACGAAAAGCTAAACCAACATTTGGTGTGACCACTTTTGCTTTCAAAACAGCACCAATTCTCCAAGGTACACCTGGACACAGTTTTTCTTGGTTGTTGGCAGATAGGATGTTCCAAGCTTCTTGAAGAATTTGCCACATTTCTTCTATCTATTTTGGCTATCTCAATTGCTTCTGTCTCTTTATGTAATCTCAGACTAACTCCGTATTCAGTGGGGGTTCTGTGGGGACCATGTCATCTGTTGCAGGGCTCCCTGTTTTTCTATTCTAAAGTATTTCTATTAGAGTCTAAAATGTATATTTCCTATTTTCACACTAAAGCTGAAAATATAAATAAACATCTTAAAACAAATGTTTTTGTGAAGCATCTTATGTGCCCAAGACTTTTGCACAGTACTGTATATCATAAAAAAAAAATGCAACATTAATATACAATGATCAGCCACAACATTAAAACCACCTGCCTAATATTGTGTAGTTCCCCTCGTGCTGCCAAAACTGCGCCAACTTACATATCAGAATAGCATTCTGAGATGCCATTCTTCTCACCACAATTGTACAGAATGGTTATCTGAGTTACCGTAGACTTTGTCAGTTCGAACAAGTCTGGCCACTCTCTGTTGACCTCTCTCATCAACGGCAACGAGGCCACGTGCATCTCTCTCTCGAACTGATGCTCTGGCCCCTTTATCTTGCTCTCCCCTGCTGATCATCTGATTCAGCGCCAGCCGTGCATCATCACGGCCCGGCCACACCCTCCACCTAGTCTACATGATTTTATGCACAGCACTGCTGCCACACGATTGGCTGATTAGATAATCGCATGGATGATTGTTGGTGCCAGACATGCTGGTTTGAGTTCTTCTGTGCCAGATGGGCTGGTTTGAGTATTTCTGTAACTCTGATCTCCTGGGATTTTCACACACAACAGTCTCTAGAATTTACTCCGAATGGTACCAGAAACAAAAAACATTCAGTTAGCAGCAGTTATGTGGATGGAAATGCCTTGCTGAAGAGATAGGTCAATCGAGAATGGCTAGATTGGTTCGAACTGACAAAGTCTACGGTAAAAATGTTAACCACTCAGTACA
The DNA here is from genome assembly GCF_025860055.1 of Xyrauchen texanus. Taxonomy (NCBI): domain Eukaryota; kingdom Metazoa; phylum Chordata; class Actinopteri; order Cypriniformes; family Catostomidae; genus Xyrauchen; species Xyrauchen texanus. The sequence goes on from NC_068292.1 coordinate 33,779,066, forward strand.
ATTTTGGTGAGAAGAATATCATCTCAGGGCTGGCACTGTTTTGGCGAAACGAGGGGGACCTACACAATATTAGGCAGGTGGTTTTATGTTGTGGCTGATTGGTGTATAGTTATATAGCACAAATCTATTTCAGCAATTACAAAACCACCCAACTCCTCTGTTCCAGCAAAGATGTTTTGATATAACTAAATTCAGAATTACTCATTTCAAAATATTGTTAGTTGATTGATACATGATCTGATGGACAAATTTGATCGACAGCCAACCTGCAATTGTTTCAGCACTTGGTAGGCAAGAAGCTCCTGTCTCAGGTCATCACCACATTTCACAATAACAGAAAGTAGACGCCAGTTGGGCAGGTGACCATAGGGGGAGCCCTCCCTGATTCGTCTACAGAACAGCACATGAGAGAAAAATACGTAAAAAAGTTTAAAAGACTAATCAAAGATCAAATAATTAATTGAGGAAACAAACACTGGTGAAAAAATATCTTTAACGTAGGTAACAAGTACCTCATTTTCTCCTGCCACGGCTCCTTTAAGGCTACAGCGGAGGGATCCTCTGGGTCCTTCTTAAATGTGGTGGGGGTGTGGGCAAGCTGCTCAGACAGACGTCGTCTAAAATAGTGGAATTAACATTGTTCAATTACTATTGTTTTTTGTACTGTTTGCAGCCAAAGATGTGTTTGTTTAACAGGCTCCAAGTATACCTGATGTCTCCAGCTGCAATAAAAATAGGCTCCTTGCTCTCCTGGCTGGTGATGCTATCTACAGAGAACTGGGAGATGTTATCACAGCTGTTGGTGTGGATCTCTGGAAACTTGAAGAGGAAAAAAAAGGTACAGGTCAGTTCTCAGAAGTCAAATACAAAGAAAATTATTAGATGTCAGCTTGACTATTTGCTCTTTCCAAGTACCTCCACCTGTAGCTCTCCAATGTCATCTACAGACCATGCCTCATCATCATTGTCATAATTGGGAACTGTGGAGAAGCTGCTGGCACGCTGGTCAGGTGTGATGCCACAATCTGGAAGATTCTCTACAGACCGTGTGCTGCGGATCCGTGTTTCCGGGATCCTCACAGGCACACTCGACATCTCAAAGTTTTCGCATTCCAGAACTTCTACATAGATTAAGTATGGTGCCTGAACAATCACAAAAAAATGCAGTTTAACAAAGTCCCCGCTCATACCTGGTATTAAGATGGGTCTCGGTTGATCCAATCACATCAATCACTATGTCAGTGTGCTACTGAATGATAACAAAGGCCAAAAAATCATAAAAGACAAAGAAAGCAAAAATAAGCAGAAGCAGTTGACATTTGATCTAAGCAAAAACGCAACATCTCGACCAGAATTCTACATTATCTTACTGGAGTACCTGAATTTGCTGAGGGTGCTTCTTATCTGTGTCCCTGCATATTGATCTCAGACACACTGAAAAGATCTGTGAAGTTCTCGAGCAAGTATATACATTTGCTTTTTCATACATTTTCAGATCTGACAGTTATTTTCTTTTAAAGCTGCTCATAACTGGCAAAGTTGAAACTTTTAAGTTGGTTGGGAGGGGAGGTGCTTCACTGCTGTCACACATTTTGTCCAGATAGCATTTACACCTAAAATGCGATGTGGGCCAATGCGTTTTTGACTACCTCCATATGTGTTTTTTTTTTTTTTATCTGATTACAAATCGTTTTACACCCTATATACACACCTGTATTTAACGTTGATCACCCGAAACACATACCAGGTCAGTGTAAACAGGGTCTAGGTTTAACTTATCATGGCCAAAAGTTAAACATACAGTGGAGTCAAAGTCTGAGATCACTAATAAAATGCTTCTTTTTTGCATTAATATCTAATTTTATAAAAAAAAAAATCATAATAATGACAAATTATATTATCAGCATAACAATTTGAGTTAAAGATTAATTGAAAATTTGTTTACATTTCAGAATTTAGTATGTCCCATTTTCACTTCAATGACTGCATGCACTCGAGATGGCATGGTAAGTTTTTTCAAAAGCTAAAGATCCATGTTATCCCAGCATGGTTTGAGAATGTTTCAAAGAGCGTCTTGTGTGTTTAAATGTTAACAAAATAAAAAAGGTAAAAGTCAAATTTGATTAAATTGACGAGTGACCTAGAACAGAATCCTAATTATTACTTCTTAATTTAACGTCATAACCTTTCTTTGTTTAACATTTTTCAAAATTAAAAACAAAAAAGAATTTGTTCTCTAACATTGATATGTAAAATAAAAAAATCCAAATGGACATGGAACCTCACCTTATCCTTTGAGTTGAGCACAACGGCCTGTGTGTGGGGCACACGGACTACGTGGTGATCAAAGGCCGCTGTGGGCAGCCAGACCCGGGCAGGCAGTTTGTGGTTGAGAAGAGACAACTCGGAGATGAGCCTCTGAGTCTTCTGTTCTTTAGTGGGCAGAGTGGCCAGTCTCTTCCCAATCCCCATCAGAGATTTGATGAACTCCCGCTGAGGAGTCAAACGCACAGGCTGGACAAGAGGGAAAGGAAAGAGATAGAAGAAAAGAAAGAAGAATTGATTTGAACCGTAAATAAAACTTGTAGAGGCCGAAAGTAGCTTTGCTTTAAAAAAATAAAAATGGACATACCATTTGCGAAGGGATTATTCTAACAAATAAAAGTGGTCACTGAATTTCTATGGATGTGTGAGTTATTATACAAGCCTATGACAGTTTTTATTATTCAGCACAAGAATACAAGGAGCAGTGCTCAAAACTAAATATCTGCATGCATGATCAGCACAGCATTCTAAACTCAGTGAATAACAAAAAGAAATGGTGTGAGTGCTTTTAGCAACAGTTGACCACAGGGTAGAGCAAGTGAGTCATGAATGAATAGCATCACCTGAAATGAGGAAAAAGTATTAACACAAATACATGAGGTCATCCAAAGACAAGAAAATGTGGAGAAAGACTCATCAAACTCCTCCACATGTGCGACCAACGGTTACCATGGTTCCCACTCTTCAAGAACCTAGGTAGGATACCGTTTAGTCCTTTTATTCTTTTGGTAGTATGTAAAACAACACCCAACACACCCATTGAAAGAATCCATTCTGCCAAATTAAAATATTTTTCAGAGAACTGCTTTCCCAAGTATGTTACAAAGTTTCTGGAAGGAAAACAAAAGTCTTGATCAAAGAACCCAGATTGTACACAGAACCCAACACAAACTGAGTCAACGGCTCAAAAATTGTTATACACTTTTACACTTTATTAAATCATGAGAGAAAAATAACACATCCCATTAATAAGAGAAAACTAACAAAAACACACAAAGAACATGTTTGCAAGCATGCCATCAGTTCACAGATATTGTTCCATTGATCACTCCTTCCACAAATAGGGTACACGCTGATGTCCTCTTACTTTTTTCCAAGCAATAAAAGCACAGATCCCATGTTCTTTGCCCCAAAATTAAACATTTGAGGGCAAAATGCTCCACTACAATACATTCTTCTGTTTTGCTTGCATCATCTGACTGATTTGATTCTTGGCTTAGTTAAATACTATATGTTATCATAAAAAATACAAGTTGATGCCGATTCAATTCTATAGGAAACAACCTTATTACTCAGATTGAACAATTATTTTAATTCATTTATTAAAAGTATTGAACATGAATAGTATTTAACATGTACATTTTACAGTGATAGCATGATTGCAAATCTTGAAGGCACACATTTGAAGGAATCTGTGGAGTCAACCCCGCCTGCAAACAGACACAGCCATCATCCCACTATGCACAGAGGAGCGTTATTAGGCGGTGAGAGACTTACTGTACCAGCCTCGAGTTCGAGACTGTCAGAGCTGGAGCTCAGATCCTGGGAAAAGTAAGGGGAGGAGGGGTTAGAGCAAGAGAACAGTGGGGGGACAGAGCAAGACAAAAACACATTTCAAGGTTACACTCCTTCCATCTGTTTGAGCAGCAGGACCTGGCCGTGACTCTGCAGGCCTGCAGAATTCACTATGTCATGTTTATCTCAGGCTGCTGAAGGCAACTGGGTCTTATCTCTGAGAGCTGCTCTGATCGAACTCATGTAATACACCACGACTGGTGGTGGGGACAAGCTGAAGGATTACAGGACATACAGGAACACAATCATACACACAAATATATATACACACATACTCTGTCAAGGCCATGGCTCCCTGGTGGATTCGTTTTCTTATCTACTTATTAACATAAATCTGTCATGATTTGGAAGACAGACAATAAAGCCTTATCAGAGAATAAATATTTACAACATTGGCCATAATTTTTTTTATTTATAATTTAATAATCCCCCATCCCCCTTTTACCACAACCATTGGATGAAAAGAATAAAGGCATGATAATGCATGCGACAAGCTTCAAAGTTATAAGTTCAACAATGAAAACATCTATATCTTGGTAAACGTTAAAGCATCATGTGTTTGCAGATGCCACTTGCTTTTATCATCTACTGCACTGAAATTAGTAGTATCAAAAGTGTGGTCCAAATAGTTCTTGGGGCACTGTATATTACATTGAGGTGAAAATGGAAATACTACATTATATATATATCTTATTATAAAATGAGTGGTGTCTGGGCTGGAGAGAATTAACATGAGGCACATAAACACACATTGTACCATCGGCACTATACAGTATATTCACTAGTCCAGACTGCATGAATTAATCATCCCTTTACTCACATGGCACAGATCGTGTTCCTGATCACTAAACAGACAGGAAGAATTAAGAGGCCAAGAATACAACAACAACACAGATTATTTCCTGCTAGACCCTTAAGCAATAAGCCATGAGAGACCAAGTTTAAGAGTGATTTTAAGATGGTGGACGGGTGTTGTTAGGCATGACACGAAGCAAAGGATAACACAGATATTATAATAAAGCACTCCTACGTTCAATAACTCTATTATATATATATATATATATATATATATAATTCATATATATATATATATATATATATATATATATATATATATATATATATATATATATATATATATATATATATATATATATATATATATATAATAATCTCAGTGCCCATATGGCCAACAACACTTACCGCTTTGGCCACTGGGGGCAGTGTTTCGAATTTTGGTATGCATAGACCGATTTTAGCTAAATAAAAGTCAACCTACTGTTTCCGATTTCACTGGGAGATCTGTCTGGCATCAAAGACATCAAAACCATAAAAGCTTTCTTCCCCCACACTATATGACTAATGAACACCCCGTTGACAGCCACCCACCTGACGGATCTGCACTTATATGATTACAAATTTATGTTGGCCACTTTAATGAATATAATTTACATTTCACTTGTCTGGATTGCACTCAACCATTCATAGGGGCCTTGTAACATTTGTCATGTAATAATTCTCAGGGAGTGTCTATTAGCAGTCAGACTGGGAGTGTCAAACTCTGGGAGTGTCAAACAGCTGTCATGTTCACTTGCACATCACTTGGTCACTTTAAACTTTAGTCTTGATAACATTTACATTTATGCATTTGGCAGACGCTTTTATCCCAAGCGACTTACAGTGCACTTATTACAGGGACAATCCCCCTGGAGCAATCTGGAGTTAAGTGCCTTGCTCAAGGACACAATGGTGGTGGCTGTGGGGCTTGAACCAACGTCCTTCTGATTACCAGATTACAAGTTATGTGCTTAGACCACTAAACCACCACCACTCCTAAGTGATAAGATGTGGTGGTCATACTGTCCAATCCCTCCTTTATGGTAAGGACATGACTGACACCTCAAATTTTACGGCTTGTTGAGGTGAGCAGCTGTTATTTTTCTAAGTGATTGAATTTTTCTTAGATAGATTGGGTGGAAAAAATATCCCAAAGAAATCAATTGAAGGAGGGACTCGAAATATATCAACGGACCAGAATATTAAAGGTGCAATATGTAACATTTTTTTATGTAATATTCGCCTTTTTGTCAACGGCTTATAACGCAACTTAAAAATGAGCCCTTCCCAGACTTCCTAGGTGGCCTTTTAAAGCCTGTAGACAGATTGTCATGTGAAGGGAGTGGGTCGCTTTTACCGGGAAAATCCAAAGGATGTGACGTTTATAGATGCTCCAGAGTGCCTTGCCTCAGACAGTAGCTTGTCTTCCACTATTCAACAGCATCAACAGACAGTCTGCAACACTAGGTAACGTTATCTTAGAGATGGAATCCAGCAAACGTCCGGATTCCAGCATAACACCGACCCCTACACAAACTCAGAGTAAGCCAAATATCCTGTCTGGCTAAGCGTTAACGTGATCATGGTTGAGCGAAAACTGGAGCGAACATAGGCAGGGCATTTGATTCCTGGAGGGACCTTCATTCGGTTTTGGGGATCAAAACCAATCCTGAATTGGCATTCTTCTTATTTGACAGGTAAGCTTACATAACTGCAAAGCATGTGAAATATAGTGCCATAAGGATTGATCGGTGTAATTTTAGCTAACTTGATACTGCCTGCTAACGCTGATGAATTGCAAGTTACCTTGCTTTGTAACTTTCAACGATCATCTCTTTATATTGAAACTCAGGTTAATGTCATTGTTAATATTAGGGATGCACCGATGCATCGGCTGAACATCGGTAACGGGCGATATTTGCCTCGTTAACTGCCATCGGCCATCGGGAAATAAAAATGACATTCGCCGATGAAGTGTCATGAACGCTGTGCTCAGGAGAAACTTTTTTTCCCTCTTTTTATTTGGGCGGGAGGAGATACCGAAACGGGCGCCCTCTCCTCAGTAACTGAGACCAGACTGTGTAACAGCTTCTTCCCCCAAGCCATCAGACTCCTCAATACTCAGGGACTGGACTGACACGCACGCACGCACACGCACACACAATCCAACTTTTGCACATGTCCAGAGTTGCACTTTAATTAATTGACACTTTATACCTAAATAACTGCTATGTCCATAGAACACTATTTCATAGTATGTTATGTTTACATTTAGCATTTTAGAAAGTGTCATCTTTTTGCACTACTCCATTACAAATTTGTACTGGTCGGCGCTGAACTGTCTCTTACTCTGCCTATTGTCCTGTTCCTTTTAGTAATGTATTGTACTCTCCCGTACTTTTGCACACGTTTGCACGTGCACTTTAAGTAGAAATCATATTCAGTCTGTGTAGTCTCATGTGGTTCTGTGTTTGTCCTATGTTGAGGAACGTAGTCTCGTTTCGCTGTGTACTGTACTAACTGTATAGGTTGAACAACAATAAAAACCACTAGACTTGAAAGTTTGTAGTAAAACAATCATAACTGTGTAATTTTAATTATGCTACCTCATCTGTTAGCATGATGCCGGTGAATCATGTTGTCTCCATGTACGTTACGTCATTGTTTTGGTCGATGCAGAACATCCAAGTGCCCTCAGAGCAACGTCCTGACAACCACCCACAACAACCTAGCAATGTGAAGGTGATTTTGCATGGGTAAATAAATTGTACAACAATCTTGTGTTTAATATTGCACCAGTGCTTATGATGACTGCCATTTAATTTCCATGTGTACTAGCGGAACGATAAAACCTTGGCTTGATAGGACTGAAAGAGTTGTCAGTCCTCAAAGCCAGGCAAGCAAGGGTCCAAATTCCTCCTGATTACATGCACAGTGGACTTCCTCTTGTGGCAAACTCAGACAAAACCTCTAGCTTCGAAAGCTTTCTGAAAGAGGGACAAGATAAGACTTCTTTCTAGAATACATTTCCAGTGTTTGAGCAAAGCAAACACCTTAGCCTGAAATATTTGCATGATTAGGTTGAAAAACCACAACAATCATGGCTAAATGTGCAAATAAATCACTGCTGTTGACAGTAGGTCTGATTTACTTATCAGAGCAGCATACGTAGGATAGAAGATAAGGCTTGCCACCTGTCCCCACTAAGAGAGGACTGAGCAAGAGGCAACCAAATAAATACTAACATCCAAATAAATACTTTACTTTAAAAGCACATTCATTCCCAATACAGCACAAGTTTATTTCAAACTAATAGTTATTTTTAAAAGGATAATTCAGAAAGATGCAATAAAAGTGAATATTGACTGAGGCATGTGTTTTTCATGTTCTTTAAGGTCTGGAACAACATGAGGGTGAGTAAATGACATCATTTTAATTTATGGGTGCACTATGCTGACAATATTTGTTTAGGCTTATTGCAGCTCGCATTAGACACCTACACTGCTTCACAATGTGGATATGACAGGTGAAGATAAAGTGACATTTCTATGCTAACAGAATAACTTCAGCTCTTAAAATAAGCTATTTTTACAGTTTGTAAATGGTGGGGAGCAACACATTTCATAATCGCTGATCTTTCCTCCATTCATCAATTCCCAAATCACTGCCATGCGAAAGGCAAAACCACTGTTGCCATAGCAGCACAAACTGCACCAATATCACATTTAGTAGAAGGAGGGGAAGGCAAGTATGTTGCAGGGACAGAAAATAGAAAGGCAAATTATCATGTGCACATGACTGAATATCAGAACAAACATGTACTGTGTGAGAGGAGATGCGGGGTGTGCTGTGTAGTGAGGTTAAAATAGAGAAAAAACTAAACCCATCACAAATCTGAAGGGAGCTCTGAATTTACACATCTCGATAGAACTTGATCCATGGTAGGATATTACATAAGCTGCCACTATAATGGTCAATAGACTGTATGTTTCCAATTAGGCTGGTGAAAAGACAGTAGTAAGCTGCTACAATATATCAGTGATAGACTGATATATATCGACTAGGGATGGGAATCGTAAGGAGTTAAACAATTCAAGTTTCTTAACGGTTCCATTAATGATTCATTTATTACTTTTGAGAATTAATTAAGAAATATGCATACAGTGTTCCATCAGCATTAGTGGAAAAATGCTTGAAAACCCATTATCGGAACCAAAGGTCATGAAAATCATACGGTTCCAGTATTCCCGGTTCCCAACCCAGGCCGATTTTTGGCTATTTTGAGATTATTAACATATAACTGTCTATAATTATGCCCATTTAGCCAGTTAACAGAAGTGAGTATTTGACTTTGTAACAGTTTCTAACTGTAACAGCTAGAAAAATGTACCAAGAGTTTGTCAATAATGGACATTTCATGTACTTTATTAAATCTGAGTATATAATGATTAAATAACTAAATATTAAGTAATAACTAATAGTGTTTAACTTCTGCTATTTTGTGCAAGACAATTGTGAACAATTATGTTGCTATAATTGAATTATATATTTATATAGTGGAATTATATCTGCCACCCTGCTCCTTAAATATCAGCAAACACTGAAACCTCACATTGGTCAATCAATACTCTAAATCTGAAAAAATTAGTTCATTCATTGGCAAATGACAAGAATATACTGGAAAATCTCAGAATAATTCACCCAAAAATTACAATTGTCATAATTTACTTACACTAATGTCGTCCCAAACCAGTATGACTTTTTATTCTTCCAAAACAATAGGAGATGCTAGACAGAATTCACCATTTACTTGCATCTTTTTTCCTTACAATGAAAGTGAAAGGTGTTTGATGCTAACATTCAGCTCAACATATGCTTTTGTGCTCCACAGAATAAGGAAAGTCATATGGGTTTGGAACAGCGAGTGAGTATATTATCAAGGAACAGATGGTGAGACAGAATTTCCACTTTTGGGTGATCTATCTCTTTAATAAAGGAATGACAAACTAATGTTTGGTACAAACAGGATCCAATCAGTCTACCACACTAACCTCTAAACTAATCCTGTTGTTCTGAACCACAATGCTGTCAGTGTGCCACATATTAGCAGCAGGAGAGGTGATTTGTTAGTGGCATGATGTTTGGCCCAGAGGATTATTAGCATGACTGTGCAAATGAACATAAAATACATTGCATATATACAGTGAAATGTATTTGTTTTCACACATCCTAGCTAAGCTGGGGTCAGAGTGCAGGGTCAGCCATGATACGGCACCCCAGGAGCAGATAGGATCAAGGACCTTAACAGTGGCATCTTGGAGGTGCTGGGGCTTGAACCCCCGACCTTCTGGTCAGAACCAGAACCTCAAATGCTGAGCCACCACTGCCCCAATGTGTTCTCTCCCCACTACTCTTCTCCCTGTATACAAATGACTGCACCGCCAAGGACCCCTCTGTCAAGCTTCTGAAGTATGTAGACGACACTACTGTCATCGGCCTCATCCAGGATGACGATGAGCCTACCTCAATTCACAACTCCTGCACCAAATACTCATACGATTTATTCCAGCATCCTTTGCACTATGCTTCATCGCACTGTGTACATGTATGCATGTATGTGTACCTGTATATCAAATCCACCTCCGACATATACATAATAATGATAATAATAATTTTACTCCTGCATCCTTTGCACTCTGATCACTGCACTATTTGTCAATATGTCTATATTGTTTTTGTTCATAGTGTGTATATTTGTGTGTATTTTTGTATGAGTAAGCATATCGTGAGCAATGTACAATCCTGAGTCAAATTCTTTGTCTGTGTACACATACCTGGCAATAAAGCTGATTCTGATTTAGATTGCTGTTCAGATACAAGATAGAAATGCTGGGTAGCTCAGCAAGTAAATAGGTTGACTACCATACCTGGAGTTTCAAGTTCGAATTCAGGGCATGCTGAGTGACTCCAGTCAGGCTTCCTAAGCAACCAATTGGGTGGGTAGGGTCACGTTGCGTTAACCTCCTCATGGTCGCTATAATGTGGTTCTCGCTCTCTGTGGGACACGTGGTGAGTTGTGCGTGGAAGCCACTGTGTATAGCATGAGCCTCAACACACACTCTCCGCGGTAACACACTCAAAAAGCCACTTAACAAGAAGCACGGATTGACGTCAGACAAGGAGGCACTGAGATTCGTCCTCCGCCACCCGGATTGAGGCGAGTCACTATGCCACCACAAGGACTTAGAGTGCATTGGGAAATCCAAATTGGGAAGAAAAATGGAGAAAGACAGGAAGACAGCTGATAACCCATTAATCAGATATTTAATAAACAAATATATATATATATATATATATATATATATATATATATATATATATATATATGTAGAGTTGAGAAGATAAGTTTAAAATTCCCTTTTGTCTCAGAAATGTTCACACCCCTTTTATAATTTATACACATTTATGGTAAAATATTTGTTTTATTTAATACTGCCCTTCAGAATTTACATTACAGATATTTATAGAAAGTATAATATGCATATATTAGTGTGTTGTCTTCTTGAGTAACAATTCATGTTTTTGCCTTGTGTAATAGTTGAGTCAAAAGCTTGATCTTTAATTATCAAGAAGCCTGAAATACATATGGGTCTCTTATTTTGAAATGTCTGCACACCCAGTTGTGTATTCACTGATGGCTGATTCGCTGAGAAAGTGAATCTGATTCAAACTGCTAACCTGAGCTCCTGAGTTCAAACCTTCAGTTCTTTTCAGGTGATTCATGAAAAAGATCCGGTTCAAGAGTAATTTGTTCGACTCTCTCTTCGCTGCGTTTGTCGTTGCGTGCAGTGTGTGAGACACTGGTTGTGTGCACTCTAAAGGTTTATCCAATAACTCACAAGATGATGTCTGATGAAACCGCATATGAATATGAACACCCCTGACTGTCGCCAATGGCGACTAGATTTTAAATGAATGTCTAAATCAATTATTTTTGGTCGCATTTGTGAGCATTTTAGTCGCAGTCTGGAGCCCTGCTTAGTCTATTTATATTTATCCAACATACCCTATCTCTTCTGCCATGCATCTGTATATAACTGATTTCTATTTGTACATACAGGCAGCCAAAAGTTTGGAATAATGTACAGATTTTGCTGTTTCGGAAGTAAATTGCCACTTTAATTCACCAAAGTGGCATTCAACTGATCACAAAGTATAGTACTGATATAAAAACCGCACCATCACTATTTGAAAAAAGTCATTTTCATCAAATCTAGACAGGCACCATTTCCAGCAGCTATCACTCCAACACCTTATCCTTGAGTAATCATGCAAAACTGTTAATTTGGTACTAGAAAATTATATCAAACACAGATGAAAGCTATTTAGTTCTTTAAATTAAGCTTAACATTGTCTTTGTTTTTGAGTTGCCACAGTATGCAATAGACTGGCATGTCTTAAGGTCAACTCGTCAGTCAATCATTGTTTTGAGTAATGAAGGCTATACAATACTTGAAATCACCAAAAAACTGAAGATTTCATACAAAGGTGTACACTACAGTCTTCAAAGACAAAGGACAACTGGCTCTAACAAGAACAAAAAGAGATGTGGAAGGCCAGATGTCCAACTAAACAAGAGGATAATCAGTCTCTCTAGTTTGAGAAACAGATGCCTCACATGTCCTCATTGAATTTACCTGCTCAGCACCAGTTTCATGTACAACAGTAAAGAGAACGCTCAGGAGAGCAAGTCTTATGGGAAGAATTGCAAAGAAAAGCCACTTTTGAAACAGAAAAACAAAAAGAAAAGGTTAGAGTGGGCAAAGAAACACAGATATTGGACAACAGATAATTGGAAAAGAGTGTTATAGATCTTAACCCCATTGAGCATTTGTGGGATCAGCTAGACTGTAAGGTGCGTGAGAAGTGCCCGACAAGACAGCCACATCTATGGCAAGTGCTACAGGAAGCGTGAAGTGAAATGTGACCCGAGTATCTGGAAAAACTGACAGGTAGAATGCCAAGGATCTGCAAAGCTGCCATTGCTGCATGTGGAACACTTTGAAGTAGTATAAGAAGTTATGAAATGTTTTTTCAAATTGTAATAGTAACTGTTTACATTATTAATGTCCTGACTATACATTGTGATCAGTTGAATCCCTTTTTGGTGAATAGAAGTACCAATTTCTTTCCATAAAAGCAAAATCTAAGGCTGCTCCCAACCAAAGATTTTTTTTTATATCATAAACGTGCAACTAGTCGACTAATGGATTAAATGAATGATTACTAGTCGACTAGTCGCACGTTTATGATATTAATTTAATTACTTATTATACTGGTGGGGTGGCAGTGGAAAATGGTTTGAGTTCCAGGACTGAGAAATAATATTATATGTAACATTGCTAACATTGTTCTACATTACAGAGAAATACTAACCCATAATAATGAGCCTTAAAAATATAAATTAGGCAATCAAGCACATGCATAAAGTAATGAAGATTATGAATGTGTCAGAAAAAACAGAAAGATGACTGTCTGAACATTTTAATAATTTGTTAATAAACTAGTGTTTTCTGAGTCAGTGTCTGCTGCAAATATGAAGTTGATGACGCTAACTCATCATCTCTGCAGTATAGTGCATGCGCCTATAGAGAGAAATGCACGTTAAGTTAAACATGTCAAGAAGTAATTTTGGTACTAATTTAGCTTCCACACTCCGCACGAACACTTGGATATGCGCCAAATAATAGCGCACATTTATCTAGGTTAACGTTAGGCTACTACTTACACGTTTCAAATGATAAGCCATGTTTGAGGTCGATGAATGATAGGCGAACGTTTGGATTTTCTGCCAGACATAATTACCACATGGACCAGCCGTGTTAACTATCTGTCCTTCACGGGCCACATGACTTCGCCACTTCCTGTAGAGTTTTTTTCTATTTCTGTGACCAACCGACTAATTAAAATGTGAATTACACACACATATATATATATACATATATATATATATATATATGTCTTATTGTGCATTTCTATATTTACTTATATGTCCTTTTAAATTTTTATTTTCATTCTATATTTTATTATCTCTGTCTTGTATTTTTTGTGCACTGGAATCTTCTGTCACCAAGACAAATTCCTTGTGTCCAAGCATACTTGACAATAAAGCTCATTCTGATTCTGACACCATATCTTGATCAATGATTCATATTGTGATACTGAAGATTATCAGCATGCCATTATAAAGAAAAACTTGATTATTTAATGTTACAGAGAGGCAGTCCATCACTCCCTGAGCCCCACTCTAAAAAAAGCTTATGTAGAACATCGACACACCTTTTCCAGTGCAACCATAGAAACCACACAAATCTCTGAGCAGTTTGTCTTCATCATTTGCATCATCAACAGCTGAGAAACAACATTTGTTGGAGGTGGAAGCAATGGCCAAAGAGTGATAAACTGAATAAAAAAAAAAATCAGCTAACATGTAACCTTTGCAGGGCTCAACAATAAGGACATCCTAATGGGCCAGTGTAAAAGGTCGTTCAGACAAAACGGGTTCTTGCATTAAAAAAAGCTAGATGAAGCGCAACAAATGGAACAGAACGTAACAGAACAGAAGTGTCTCAACTCTCAAGATAGCAATTTTTTATACATCAAATTCTTATATCTTGACATGCCATCTATAACAAAAATGAATTGCTTATTTGCAAAACACAAAAAAAAACAGTGAGGCGGTCAAAGGTCAAAGACATCAGTCTAGCATGTTTATATAGAAAAACAATCAGTTAAAAAAAAAACCCTGCAGCAGACAGACACAAATATGTGTTTGGTGTGAACGGCCCCTATGAGCATTTTGAACCAGATGCCCTGTCAGGCAGTGCTGCAATGCTGGCTAAAATAGAAAATTGAGGAATCGTAATTTTCGAAACATCACTTGCTGTGTTGTGGACACAGTAATGCGTTTTTGGTTGAAAACTCCATTTTCAGTTTTCTGTCATCATTTTCCAAAGTATTCGGTACTAGAGAGGGTTTTCAGAAGTCTCAGTTTTCCATTGTGGAAAACACAGTTCCAATGTGGATGATAGATGTAAATGCAACAAAATGAATGCATTTTCAATTCAAAACGTTTAGTGTGGATGTGTCCTAAGAATGGGTTGAATATTATAAAAGAAATAATGCCACTTGAATAGGGTAGGCCAATTGAATTTATGGCCAGCAGGCAAAGTCTTTATTGTTGAGCTCTGATGACATTTAAATTATAATATATAAATAAGCAAGTATGTAACCATGGTGACATCACCAGTTTCTTACCTCATCTTGACTGCTTTCAACTTTGGGGTTGCTGGCGGTTCTCTTCAGGTTGCTGCTGAGACTGATACTGATGGTTGCATCAGATTTGGAGCGTTGGTGCGTGCGTTTAGAGGGCGAGAGGCTGTGCTCACTCGTGCCCTGACTGTGATGGAAGGGAGGGGGGTAGGAAGGGGGAGGCTGCGGCACCTCCCTGCGGATGCGCTGGCTGGCAGGCTTGAGCTCGTCGGACAGTATGAGTTTGCGCAGTTTGGTTCCACGAGAGTGCCGCTGCGTGGAGATGTGCATATCGGACGAGTAGGCCCCCAGCAGCCAGGCGCACTGCAGGGAGAAATTGATGCTCTGCCGGCAGCGGTGCACCACATAGGGTTTGATGGCATCACCCACGTCCTCATCCATGTGGATGTACATATTGAGCAACTGGGGCAGGTAGAAGTCCACATCTTCGTTACGGAAGCTGAAGAGTCGATTTCCGATGTAGGCCTGGACACCGGGCTCCTTGGAGTTGTAAAGATAAGAGATCCCCATGGAGATATCGAACAGTTTGGACTCGAAGAGTCTCAGAAGCCAGGACTGCTTGGAGGAGTTGTTTTTCTGACGACGCCGTGCGCTTTTCACAGGCTCCACCTCCTCCTCGCTGATCTTGGGAGGCTTTCCTCCACCATCTATGGGATGCACATTACCGTTCACAAGAGCGGGCTCTGCGATGGCTGAAGACACTTCTCCATCACCCTTCAGGAGCTTCACCTTCTGAAGCACCTCCTGGCAGGCTTTCTTAGCCACCTCGGTGTCGATTACCAGGCTGAGTTCACCCACGGCCTCAGATATGACATCCAGAGGGGGGCTGGAGGTGGACAGGCCATCGCTGGTGCTCGGGCTGGAGCTGGTGAGGGGACGAGGGCCTGAAGAGGGAGAAGAGGGCAGGGAAAGAGAGGAAGTGGTGGAAGTGGATGAGGCTGATGGGCTTTTCTGTAGCTCTTCAAGCCGGGCAGGGGAGAGCTCCAGCTCTGTGTCACCCATGGCCACACAGTCTCAGGCCACTGCAAGAAACAGAGATAGCAACTGTGACAACAAAACACAAAATTGGCAATCTTGGCAGAGCAGAAAGCCTTCTTGAAGACCACATGATGTCATTCACAATGCATTTAACTTACGTAATTTGACATTTATGAGTGAAACAGACTTTTCAATTGGACATAATAAAGGGCGGGACTACGGTCAAGTTTGATTGGATCAGGTGCAGGTGAAACATGATTTAATTGACTTTTCTTATTTTCCCAGCCCACAAAACCTTGATATCGTCAGCAGAAAGGTTGTTTTAGAGAGGGAAATTAGATTTTGATGTTTGAATATTAAAGAAAACTTTTGTTTTTCTGTAGAATAACGTCAACCAATGATTTGGCACAATAAGGCCAAAACAATTAGGCTGTCCATATCTCTGAGGATCTTTCCCGGACTTACTTCCTTAGGAAGCTAAGGAAAGCTCACCTGTCCCCCCATATCCTGCTGAATTTTTACCGCTGCACTATTGAAAGTGTCTTAAACTGCATTAGAGTGTGGTATGGCAACTGCACTCTCTCAGATCAGAAGGCACTCCAGCGGGTGGTGAAAACTACCCAATACATCAATGGTGTCCAGCTACCCTCCATCAATGACATTCACAATAAACGCTGCCTAAGGAGGGTGAGAAGCATTATCAAAGACACCTCTCACCCCAACCACGGTCTGTTTACTCCTCTCTCATCTGGGAGACCCTATAGGAGTCTTCGCTGTTGCACCAGCAGACTCAGGAACAGTTTCTTTCCCTCAGCTGTCAGCCTACTGAACTCTAAACTCAGACGCTGAACACTACATCCCACCCGAACTTCATATTTTTATTTTATTTTTCGCACATTCCCTTGCACATAACGTCTACCTCCTGATGCTGCTTGCACTGTTATGGCCACCAGCCATATACATATATTTACACATTTACATACTTATACCTCATTCTGTACAATGCATCTTCGGTTTATGCTTCTTCATTTGCACCTTGTACTATATTATAGACATTTGCATTGAGCTGGTCTCTGGTTCTCTACATCATAACTTTGCACTCAAAAACCCATATTGTATATTCTTACACATTTCTATATATATACATATATACACACACATACTATATATACATATTGCTATTTGCACTTCTGGTTAAATGCATTTCATTGGCTCTGTACTAGTATTTTGCACAATGACAATAAAGTTGAATCTAATCTAATCTATTAAGTCCATTTTGTTTTCAAGTAGCCTTTAAAAACATTGAAGGAATATTCTGGGTCCAATATAAGTTAAGTTCAATTGACAGCAATGTATTGTGGCATAATGTTTAATTAATGTGGTAAAATTAATTTTGACTCATTCCTCCTGTTCTTTGAAAAATGCAAAATGTGATTTTACAGTGAGTCTCTTACAATGGAAGTAGTATTACCCAATCACCCTTTGCTATATTGAAAGCTCTACAACTACACATTATATGATGTTTTACCCTGTGAATTTCATTGTTTTGTTTTAAATGTACAGTAATTTCAAATCAGATGATTGCAACACGCTCCAAAAAAGTTTGAGTGTTTACCACTGTGAAACATCACCATTTCTTCTAATAACACTCAAGTATTTGGGCAATGAAGATACAAGTTTGTTAAGTTTAGAAAGTGGAATTTTCCCCCATTCATCCATCTTTAGCTGCACAACTGTATGGGGGTCTTCATTGCCATCTAATGCACTTCACAATGCGTCACACATTCTCAATTGGATAAAGGTCAGGACTGCAGGCAGGCCAATCTAGCACCCACACTCTGCTTACACAGCCATGCACTTGTAATCAGGGCAGTATGTGGTTTGAAGTTGTCCTGCTGGAAAATGCGGTGCTGAATGGCAGTATATGTTGCTCCAAATTTTTTTACATTTATGTCTGCATTCATGGCGTTCTCACAGATGTGCAAGTTACCCATGCCATGAGGACTGACACACCCCTGGCCCATACAGACTCTGGCTTTTGGACCTGATACTAATAACAGTTGGGATGGTCCATTTCCTCTTTGGCCCGGATAACAAGATGGCTGTGTTTTTCAAAAACTTTTTGAAATGTGGACTCTTCGGACCAATAAACACAGTTCCATTGTTCTACTTTCCATCGAAGATGAGCCCAGAAAATTTGACCATCTGGACAGTGTTGATGTAGGGCTTCTGCTTTGCATAGTAAAGTCTTAACTTGCATCTGTGGATGCAGTGGCGAGTGGTGTTGACGGAAGTGGAGTGGTTTGAGTATTTTTGTAACTCTGATCTCCTGGGATTTTCACGCACAACAGTCTCTAGAATTTAATCCGAAAGGTGCTAAAAACAAAAAACATCCAGTGAGTGGCAGTTCTGCGGATGGAAACGCCTTGTTGATGAGAGAGGTCAACAGAGAATGGCCAGACTGGTTCGAACTGACAAAGTCTACATTAACTCATATAACCGCTCTGTACAATTGTGGTAAGCAGAATATCATCTCAGAATGCTATTCTGACATGTGGGTTGGCGCCGTTTTGGCGGCACGAGGGGGACCTACACAATATTAGGCAGACAGTTTTAATGTTGTAGCTGATCGGTGCTACTTTACACAGAAATGGTAAGTAGCAATCTTATCACACTTGTCAATTCATGTTAACATGCATATTGTTTAAGTCTTGATTAGGGATGTTGCGACTACCCGATTTCACAATTAACCATGATTAAAATGGTCCTGGTTATTAAACCGCACGTATTTGGAAGCTATGGCTAAAAACCAGAAAAAATAACCATGTTGTCTATTTAAAAAAAAATTCTAAACAAACTTCTTTCACATTGTCATTATGGGGTATTGTTTGTAAATTTTGAGGAATATAATGAATTTAATCTATTTTGGAATAAGGCTGTAACATAGCAAAATGTGGAAGAAGTGAAGTGCTGTAAATACTTTCCGGATGTGTTAAATGCATGTCCTAATAAATGCTGCAATAAAACTTAATTTTGATATGTTTGTGGAGGTTATTATTGTTGCATAATAGGTAAAGTAGCAGATAATTGTAAAAATCGTGTTTTTTGTTTTATCTGACAATAATCGTACCATCAAAAATTCACATCATGACATCCCTAGTCTTGAGGCTGGCTATACTTTTGAAACAGTATACACAATAGCAGCATGATGGATTCTTGCTAAAGATGTGCTGAAGTTTGGACATAACACATGTGACAGCAAATACTTCTCAACAGGCTTGCAGATCTAAAATTGAACTTCACAGTAACTTTAATATTTTCAAGATGAACAGTCTTTAGTGAGGGCCAAGGCGAGCAATTCCTCGGGGTCACACTGTCCCGTTGATTCCCAGATATGCAGAACAATGCCATAATCCGCCTCGAGCAGATTACCTCACCATCACCAGCAGAACAACATCAAATAACGTGAAGCATCAATGTCTCCGATTCCACAGACAGAGCACCAAGCAGCTATATTCTAAAACCCTTAGTGTTTTAACGAAACAACTCACGCTGTCTTAAAGAGACATACAGTTGAAGTCAGAAGTTTACATACACCTTAGCCAAATACATTTAAACTTTTTCCTTTCAAATGTTTTTCACAATTCCTGACATTTAATCGATGAAAACATTCCCTGTCTTAGGTCAGTTAGGATCACTATTTTATTTTAAGAATGTTAAATGTCAGAATAATATTAGAGAAAATGATTTCTTTCAGCTTTTCTTTCTTTCATCACATTCCCAGTGGCTCAGAAGTTAACATACACTTTGTTAGTATTTGGTAGCATTGCATTTAAATAGTTTAACTTGGTCAAACGTTTTGGGTAGCCTTCCACAAGCTTCTTACATTAAGTTACTGGAATTTTGGCCTATTCCCCCAGACAGAGATGGAGCTGGTTGCATAAACATAGCCATTAACTTAACTTTGTCTAACAATTAGTCTGACTAGCTAAAGATATTCTAGAAAACCTGTTGCATAAAACAAGCTCACAGTTGTCTTTAGTAAGACAGACTAATTCCCATTGTATTGTGGTTAAAAGTTGTACTGAAAAGCTTAAAAAAAAATGTTTTACCATCGTAGTCTCAACTCATGCCTTTTTAGCCCTAAACTGAAGCCCCCACTAGCTCAGCTGACAGTTATTTTCCATGGCAACATAAAATGTTAAAAAAAAAGTTTGCCTAGGGGTGTGCCATCTTGCATTTTGGTCTTTAATTATAATTAAAGGTTTTATGCAACTGACTTAAAAAGTTAAGACGTCTAACTAGTAAGACTAGTCTAAAAAAAGTTTTGCAAATGCAACCGGACCCTGGTATAACTGAGTCAGGTTTGTAGGACTCCATGCTCACACATGCTTTTCCAGCTCTGCCCTCAAACTTTCTATCGGATTGAGGTCAGGGCTTTGTGATAGCCACTCCAATACCTTGACTTGGTTGTCCTTACAAAATTTTGCCACAACTTGAGATATGCTTGAGGTCATTGTCCATTTGGAAGACCCATTTGCAACTGAGATTTTACTTTATAGCTGATGTTGTGAGATGTTGCGTCAATGTATCCACATAATTTTCCTTCCTCATGATGCCATCTATTTTGTGAAGTGCATCAGTCCCTCCTGCAGCAAAGCACCCCCACAACATAATGCTGCCACCCCCATGCTTCATGGTTGGGATGGTGTTCTTCGGCTTGCAAGCCTCACCATTTTTCCTCCAAATATAACGATGGTCATTATGGCCAAACTGTTAAAATTTTCATCAGACTAGAGGACATTTCTCCAAAAAGTATGATTTTTGTTTCTTTGTACCCATGTGCATTTGCAAACTGTTGTCTTAAATGGCAGTTTTGGAACAGTGGCTTCTTCCTTGAAGAGCAGCCTTTCATGTTATTTCGATATAGGACTTGCTTTACTGTGGATATAGATACTTGTCGACCTGTTTCCTCCAGCATCTTCACAAGGTCCTTTGCTGTTGCACTGAACAACTTTCATCTCTAGGAGACAGAATGCATCTCCTTCCTGAGCAGTATGATGGCTGAGTGGTCCCTTGGTGTTTATACTTGTGTACTATTGTTTGTACAGATGAACGTGGTATATTCAGTTTTTGGAAATTGCTCCCAAGGATGAACCACACTTTTTTTTTCTGAGGTCTTGGCTGATTTCTTTTGATTTTCCCATGATTCAAGCAAAGAGGCACTGAGTTTGAAGGTAGGCCTTAAAATAAATTCACAGGTACACGTCCAATTCAGTACACCTCCTATCAGAAGCTAATTGACTAATTGCCTAAAGGCTTGACATCATTTTCTGGAATTTTTCAAGCTGCTTATAGGCACATTTAACTTAAATGTGAATATTAATTTCTGACCCACTGGAATTGTGATATAGTTCATTAAATGTGAAACAATCTGTCTGTAAACAATTGATGGAAACATAACTTGTATCATGCACAAAGTAGATGTCTTAAACGACTTGCCAAAACTATAGTTTGCTAATATGAAATATGTGGAGTGGTTAAACATGAGTTAAAGACTTTAAAGACCTAAGTGTAAGTAAACTTCTGACTTCAACAGTAGCTCAATTAAGCACTCGATCACTTCAAGAATTTGTGCCCCTGGTTTTCCTTTGATTTTGTTAACAGCTAGTGATGAAAGGTCATCAAGTTAACAATAGAAAGTCAAGATAAAAAAAGAAGCCATCAAAATACTTTTGAAATGTAACATCTAAGATATCCAGTCTACACTTCCAAGGATGAAAACAGCAAGTGGTTGCTCTTAGATCATGAAGAAAGCACCAAAATTAAAAGATCCACAGAGCACAAACTATAATATCACAAATAAAAACTATTTCTGTAAACAATGGGATTAAAGCAGCACATGCCAACTGGAGTTAGATATAATACGAGCTCTCTTTGCAAGTGTGATCTAACTCCAGCACTTTGATTACTCTGAGCTGACAGTTTGTGAGTTGTGCTAGTATGCCTGGTAATTCATGTGAAATCCTACTCCATGGAACAATACTACCCTAGTAGCTACATAACTAAACTGATAACATTTCCACAATCAGACTTCCATTAAAACAACACTCACAATCATGTGACATCAAACCAAATATTACTTGTGAGCCAGGCCAATTTCTATTGATCTACATCCCAACTTTTGACTGAACTTCACATGCTTCTCCGATTGCAGTGGAAAGAGTAAATTCAATCAGTCTTTGCCCTGAAATGTGAGCGCAGCAGTCTGAAACAGAGAACTAGAGGAACACAAAACATGTAGATCATGATCTTCCTCATACAGTCTCAGAAGTTCCTGATGCTTCCAACAGCCACAACACTGAGCAAAGACTACCATCCAAACCCAAAATTGACCAAACAAATAAAAGAAACCCTCAAGCAATTAGACAAGAGACTGACACAGGATAAACAAATAAATCACCACGAAATCCAATCAATTATCTTGAAACAAAACACAAGTTTGAAGCCAAGTGTAAAATTTGGCATCTATAATTTGGCCCGGGGGATCTACGCTCCCCTGGAATCTAATCAAAACAAGTACCCCCCCCCCCCAAATAATCAAGACAATCTCCGCCCTTGATTTTGACTGATATAACGCAACAATATTTTACTACGTCAGCTGGCTCGATCAAGACATTTAAATCGAGACAAATAAATAATCATGGACTTGATCAGGTTGAGTAAAACAAACAAACATTTAATTTCCTTTAATGTTTCATAGTTTAAAATCGACACAACTCAGACAATCAGGCTTAACATTTGCACTGATATGACAACTAAAATGCTATTTTTTCTTCCCAAATCGTCTTTACAATCACAATATTCCTTTTTTTGTCTGAGTTTCTAAGTTTTAATGTAAACAATCTATTAGCCAGATGACTTTTGCACTCAGTTTGCATCTGAGCTCGTTTGGCTGAGACCTTTAAGAGACACGTCGACTACTTTTCTCTCTTGTATGAGTCAAACGCAACTATTTCTGAAAGAGAGTTCTGCAGTATACGTCCTTGATTTGTTTATTAATTAATACATACCAGTTATTATTCATAGCTTGGCTTTAAGGAAGGCCAGAGAGGATAAGCCTACCAAAAACACAAACGGATGCTACAAGCTTAGCTAACCAGCTAACGCAACGTCTCTACTTTAAACGTTGTGTTACTTATGAACCGACCCAAATGAAGTCGAATAGTCGTGTGACACAGCTGTCTTACCTCGAAATATACCGGGCAATTAGTCGGTTTATCTGTGTTTTAAGTGCCCCATTTGGAAGCTGCGCTTCTCCTGTTGCTGAATAGCCGGTTCGCTAATCAATCGAGTGAGAGAGAAGCGATGACACGCTGAGGGCTGCCCGTATCAACTGCCTGATTCCAACATACACACTCAGGCTGGATCTCACAACATTCTGAGCTGCCTACCTAGATACATACAGTAGATACCATTTGAGCCGCCTAGACAATGCCCACAATTGTCAGCTCCCTAGGTTTCTAGACAACCAAAGCGCATACAATTTTTACATGTAAATGTAAACCATAGTACTTCTGCTGTTTTATTTGGTAGTATTAATCACTTTTTACTTTGTACTTGTTAGGGACAGTTGAAGTCAGAAGTTTACTTACACTTAAGGTTGAAGTCATTAAAAAAAATGTTTTAAACTCCACAGATTTCATATTAGAAAACTGTAGTTTTGGCAAGTTGTTTAGGACATCTACATTGTGCATGACACAAGTCATTTGTCCAACAATGGTTTACACTTTTTGTTTGACTTTTAATAGACTATATCACAATTCCAGTAGGTTAGAAAACTCTGCCTTTAAACAGCTTGAAAAATTCCAGAAAATGATGTCAAGGCTTTAGACAATTAGCTTCTGATAGGAGGTGTACTTGAGGATGCATTTTAAGGCCTACATTCAAACTCAGTGCCTCTTTGCTTGACATCATGGGGAAATCAAAAGAAAACGCCACAGAAAAAAATGGTGGACCTACACAAGGCTGGTTCATCCTTGGGAGCAATTTCCAAATGCCTGAAGGTACCACATTCATCTGTACAAACAATAGTTTGCAAGTATAAACACCATGGGACCACACAGTCATCATACCAAGTGGTAGTAGTGCTAAGGAAGGAGACGCATTCTGTCTACTAGAGATGAACATAGTTTGGTGTGATAAGTGCAAATAAAACCCAGAATAACAGCAAAGGACCTTGTGAGGATGCTGGAGGAAACAGGTAGACAAGTATCTATATCCACAGTAAAACAAGTCCTATATCGACATAACCTTAAAGGCTGCTAAGCAAGGAAGAAGCCTTTTTGGAGAAATGTGCTCTGGTCTGATGAAACATAAATTTAACTGTTTGGCCATAATGACCATTGTTATGTTTATAGGAAAAAGGGTGAGACTTGCAAGCCAAAGAACACCATCCCAACCGTGAAGCATGGGGGTGGCAGCATCATGTTGTGGGGCTGCTTTGCTGCAGATGGGACTCGTGCACTTCACAAAATCTATGGCATCATGAGGAAGGAAAATTATGTGGATATATTGATGCAACATCTTACGATATCAGGTAGGAAGTAAAATCTCAGTTGCAAATAGGTCTTCCAAATGGACAATGACACCAAGCATACCTCCAAAGTTGTAGCAAATATCTTAAGGACAACTGAGTCAAGGTATTGGAGTGGCCATCACAAGGCCCTGACCTCAATCCGACAGAAAATGTATTTGGGCAGAACTGAAAAAGCGTGTGCGAGCAAGGAGGCCTACAAACCTGACTCGGTTATGCCAAAATTCCAGCAACTTATTGTGAGAAGCTTGTGCAAGGCTACCCAAAAGGTTTGACCCAAGTTAAACAATTTAAAGGCAATGCTACCAAATAGTATGCAAACTTCTGACCCACTGGGAATGTGATGAAAGAAATAAAAGCTGAAAGAAATAATTTTCTCTACTATTATTCTGCAATTTCACATTCTTAAAATAAAGTAGTTATCACAACTGGCCTAAGACAGGGAATGTTTTCTATGATTGAATGTCAGGAATTGTGAAAACCTGAGTTTAAATGTAATTGGCTAAGGTGTAAATAAACTTCTGACTTCAACTTCTATTACCTGCCATGTGCAATATATATATTTTTTCTATGTATTGTTGTTGTATGAATTTAATCGTTATGGTGTGCATTGTATACCAAGTGGTCTTGTCTTCTATTTGTTCTGCTGATCCAATAATTGATTCTGCTGTATGCTTTTATATAACTGGACATAAGGACATCCAGTCATACAGTAACTGTAAATTAAAGGCATTATAAGTATTTCCAATACATAGTTGTAATGGCAATGTGCACAGCACACTGAAGAGTGACATTTGAAGGAATATTCCAGATTCAATAATAGCTCAATTGACAGCTGATGTGGCCTAATGTTGACTATCTCAAAAATTACTTTAGACTTGTCCCTCTTTTTCTTAAAAAATAAAACGTACAGTGATGCTCTTGCAATGGAAGTGAATGGGTCCAATTCGTAAACATTAAAATACACACGGTTTCAAAAGTATACCTACAAGATGTGAACAGTATGCATGTTAACAATAATTTAGGGGTAATAAAATAAAATTAAGCTCAATCGACAGCATTTGTGGCATAATGGTGATTACCACAAATGCTGTCGATTGAGCTTAATTTGTATTGAACATGGAATATTCCTTTAAAAAAAGAGAATAATTACTAATTCCTTAAAAAGCTAAAATGGCTCGGAATGCTCATACAGAATTGATTTTCATGCTGGAGTGAATGCAACACAACAGAAGGCATAGCTGCTTGAAACCCTATAGATTTGTGGGAAAAATCTGCATTATATTCAAATTTCCATTTTAATTTTTTTTTATTTCAAAGCACTTAAAATAAAAATATAGCATTATATCAGTTATTTTTTGATAGAACATATTCTTAACAGCATAGGAATACAGGGAATTAAAGAGATGGATTTAGCATTCTCTGTACACTTGTATCATGTTTAAAAATCTAATTTGCAATTCTAATGATTTGAAAAGCCCTACCAACAAATAACAGCCTTTAGAAGTTCACTGGGCTAAAAATATTTATAAAAAAAAAAAAAGTTAATGAGAATTAGTGACTCACATAATACACATAATTCACTCTGCTGTAGCCAATTATGTTGCAAACCTGTATGAATTTCTTCCGTGAAACACAAATGAAGATGTTGGGCATAATAGAGTCTAGCTTAGCTTTTATTCAATTCACTATTCACAATTCGCTTTTATTGTATGGAAAATCAATGCAATAAAAGTGAATGGTAACTGAGGCAGTCAGTTCTTAACATATCCTTTTGTGACAGTCTTAGAGGTTTGGAATGACATGAGGGTGAGTATATGATCATATTATTTTAAATTCTAAAAACTATCCCTTTTAGCATTTGGTCCACACATTCAATAAGCATGATGAGCAATGAGGATCTCCACTAAATAGTGAGCATGACTACATACATGATGAGAATAACTGAGCCCCTCAGAACATGATGTCTTGGCCTCAATTTCATAACCAGATATCAGAGGTACAGTCTCCACCAGGATATCTGAGCTCATGGGCCAGCGCGGGACCTCCTGGCTCTGCCCCGAAATCCACAAGGAAATCCTCGTTGAGCTTCAGGCCACCTTTATCTGTGTCAACGTCAATCTGCATCATCACTGAACCCTCCCTAAAGTGAAAGTAAAAGGCATGTTGATAATGTGTAATAAATACATCAGAGAGGTGTAACTCCAGAAACAATTTTAAGAGCCAAAATGCATGATCATTATTATCAAAAATATATAATCATAAATAACATTGAAGCTGAAGTGTGTAATTTGCGTCACCAAATCGAATTACAATGTTTTCAAATATTTTTTAAAACCGGCTTCCCGAACAATCCTGCCATCTACCATTGGTTGATAAAATCTATCCCGCCCCAAGCTCACTGCACCGGTTAAGAGAATAGACCTTTTTCACAGACTGTGATGACGCATTTCCACCTTATTTAACAGCGTAAATCTAGCAAACTATTTATATGATAATGCTTTTTGTTTGTGTTACTGTCGACCACTCTCTTGTTTTTCTTCTGGAAAGTCAATCAAATGTAATCGTGGATTTTTTCTTTTGCTCTTGGAGCAAATGGGAAAGTGAAAATAAAATTAGCTGTGGTCTCCCATTCACTCCCATTCATTGCAGGGTAAAGTTCGACAGCAATCTTTTAATTCCACGTTCCAAAAGTTTAAAAAATGTCTATGTTGCCGTGTTGGGCTGGTTGGGATTCTCAAACAAACAGAGCAATGTTTTGATAGCACTACAGAGCTGCATTGTTTATAATTTGCAGGGAAAATCAGCCATCAAATGGCTAACTTATAGTACATATTAATACTACATATTAAGCTTGGAAAAGGAGAAAATATTTTAACAATTTTTTTTATTTTAAAATTGCAGCTTTAAAGAAAGAAATCATTCTCACTTTACAAGGTCAGGGTAGAACTGCTTATCCCATGCACTGTATAAAGAGGTGGTGACGTAGAGTCTTTTTCCATCCAAGCTCAGTTGTAGCATCTGAGGGCCTCCCTGAACCCTTTTTCCCTGATGTGGAAAAGATTGATTAATCTCCAGCAAATGATGTGCTCTAATTGCTCTGTATAACCTGATGATCTGGAGGACAATTATTTGGGTCATCTGTTATTCTGTTAGTAACAATTTTAAAGGAAAAAGCCTTTTCTGATTTTTCTCAGTGTACACTGTTTATTAAAATATAAACACATAGCACAATCAGTTTTATCATAAACAACACAAAAATTACATGGTCTTTCAACAAAATGGTACCTTCACTATCCGGGGAATTGGCTGGCTATTCAGTTCTTTGTCCTCCAGCACTTTTACAGATCCGTCCTTCAAAATGCTGCCCCCAAGGAACACCTTGCAAATTTTATTTAATAAAATGAAACTTACATTTCACTGTTTAGACCCTACTTACATTACAATTTATAAATGTAAACCAAAGTGGTCTTACCTGACCCACCATACAAGGATTCCTCCTATCAGTGATGTCATACTGTCGAATGTCTCCATGCAACCAGTTACTGAAGTACAGGAAGCGATCATCCAATGAGATCAAGATATCTGTAATGAGACCTATGGCAAAGGATTTCAACAGATGGGTAGATAAAAATGCATTTGAAATTAGTTTCTAACACAATTAGGGGTGCTTGCTGATGCATCAATATTATTTTCTTGTAATCTGACAGATTTTCACCTGGTAGATGACAAAATGGGCAAAAAAAAACCTCAAATATAGGTGGGCTCTTTTCATAAGCAATCACCTAACATCCACCAAAACTACCCTAACAACCACCTAGTGATGTCCTAGCTACTGGCCAGAACACACTTGCATCAGTGGCCAGTTTTGCATGGGCAACCACAAACTACATATGTAAAAATTAGTGCTGTCAATTCAACATGCTAATTAATCATGCCCGACCTGTAAATTGCATAAGTTCAATTGATACAGTAGGGGGCAGTCAGCGACAGTCTGGCAACACGCCTCATCAAACCAACAAACACTTGGATTACATTTAATGATATGGAAGTATAACAACCAATATTTTGACTTTAAAACCACTTTTTGTATTGTCTAAATCAGGGGTTCTCAACGGGGGTTGTACCACCAATCAGATTGCTGATTCCGAAATGTACTGTATATATGTCCCCTAAACTTTGCAATGCAATACAAATATACATTTACATGTGCATTACATGTATTCCGAAACAAACTTCTGTGCATGCGAAGAGCGTCAGTCGTTGTGTTCTGAAGCGGAGAAAGGCTGAGAAAGTGAGAATGGCACCAAAGTCCGTAATTGGTGTTTTTGCTTTGAGATATCTAAAAATATGCCAGAAAAGCTTTCTTCTTATGTTACTCACTCTACTCGGCAAACTAATAATTAAAGACAGTGTATAATACCCTGTCTGACTTAACCATGTTTGCCTCATGCCCATTCCTCTTCCAATCTAAACGCAGGCATATCTGGATGCGAGTACGAAGTAAAGACCCGTGGGTGAGAGTTGTCCTTAAAGAAGTTTACAGATCGGAATGGAAACAAAATAATAGGGGCTTTATGCAACATCTGTGGATGGGATGGGATGCTATTCGCAGAAATCACTGAGCAATAATGACGGTGGAACAGAGCATTTAATGATTCAAGAAATAAAAAAGGTAGGCCATTTAAAACAGCAAGAGAAGTGATGCTTGCAGTGTTAATAACTGTCAGAAGAAGAGTTTTACTCTTGTACGATATAAATAGCCAATGTCTAAAACCTACAATAGATATTGTTATTTACCAATTCAAATATCTCAAACAGATTCATAATAAATTAGGAAAAGTAATTATTGTTTTAGCAGAAATTCAGGGGCAAAGGTTGATTTTGGCTAATATTTACGCATCTAATGTTGATGATCAGGGCTTTTTTATAGATAGGGATGTTGCAAGCTGCTGGCACCCCTCATTACATAATATTGGGAGGAGACTTTAATCTATTGATGGATTCAGTCCTTGATCATACTGAAGCAAAAGTATGTAAGCCCCCAAGAGCAACATTGACGCTTCACAGGATGTGTAAAAATCTTGGTCTTACAGATATTTGAAGACAGAGAAGACTCTTGAACCCATCTGGTAGGGACTATACATTTTTTTCATCAGTCCATAAGATTTATTCTAGAATAACATTTTTTATATCTAAGTCCCTCATTTCATCGGTTGTTGATTGCTCAGTTGGAAATATCTTTAGTCTCAGATCACGCCCTGGTGAGTTTAGAGATGTTGCCACATACAGAGAAAAAGAAATCATATAGCTGGTGCTTTAATGTATCCCTTTTGCAAAATCATGAATTCCAACAAATGTTAAAGGCTGAAATCAATGTTTATATGACCAACTGATTATCAGTATCCTCTGTCGATGTGGGAGGCACTTAAGGCTCATACAGTATGCCTCATTCACCAAAAAACCCAAAGCACTTGAACTCGTGGTGTTGGAAGGGAATATTAAAAGTGCCGAGGCTGAGCTGAAATGCCGAATGTCATCCGATGGCCTCAGAATTGACCCAACTAGAATACAGATATAAAACTATTTTGTCACGGAAGGTGGAGCTTTGACTATTCAGTGTAAGACAGTCATACTTTGAGTCAGGGGACAAAGCAGGGAAGCATTTGGCTAGATATATGAAGCAGAGAGAGTCTTTTTCTACCATTCCCTCAGTGAAATCTGCTGGTGGTAAAATATTTACCTCAGCCATTGATATTAATAATGCCTTTAAAGAATTCTATATTGATCTCTATAGTTCCACATCTTCGTCTACTGATGAAGATGTTAAAAAAAAATTAGGAAAAATTACAACTCCCTAAACTGACGACAGAGCAAAAGAAATCTCTTTATTCTGAGATAAACTTAGAGGAGCTTGACAAGGTACATAAGGCCTTGCCAACAGGTAAGGCTCCGGGGTCAGATGGCTTTGCCGCTGAATTTTTAGATCTTATGCTACAGAACTGGCTCCACTTTTGTTAGAACTTTAAACGGCATCATTAAAGAATGGAAAGCTTCCGCCAACCATGACACAAGCCCGGATCAGTCTGATTCTTAAAAAGGACAAAGATCCAAGTGAGTGTAAGTGTTACCGTCCAATTTCCTAGATGTAAAAATATGGTAAAAATTACATCTCTTATATATCGATCAGGTGGGGTTTATTGGGGGCCGCTGCTTTTCTGATAACCTTAGGCGTTTCATCAATACCATGTGGTCAGTGGCAAATGATAAGACTCCGGTTGCTGCCATCTCACTTGATGCCGAAAAAGCATTTGATATGGTAGAATGGGATTATCTTTTTAAGATACAGGTTTGGGAATTATGCTGTTAGCGGCAGTACAAACAAATGTATTCATTTCAGATTATGTTACTCTGGATAGGGGCACCTGGCAGGGTTGCGTTCTTTCCCTATTATTGTTCTGTCTTGCCCCGAAACCATTAGCAGCCGCGATAAGAAAGGAAGATGAGGCATCAGTGTATTACTCCCTGCTAATTCAGAGTCTGGGGACAGAGCTTTAACTTCTATCAAGAGATTATGGGAGAAAGATTTAAACTTGGTAAAATGTATTGGAGGAGGGAGTGGGGGCTAGGTTTCTAAACAGCATCAAGTCTACATCTATAGATGCAAGGGTGCGCCTTATGAATTCAAGATTTTACATCGATTCTATTGGACCCCCTCTAGATTGTATAGGCTTGCTCTTAAAGACACACCCACCTGCTGGCGATGCCAATCAGAGGATGGAGACAATGCCCATGTTTTTTGGTGGTGTGTTGAGATCCAGGAATTTTGGTTGAAGGTTTAGAGTTTTGTGTGTGACGTGTTGGGCACTAGGGTTTAGTTTTGCTCCAGACTCTGTGTTTTGATCAATATAGGGGATAAATACATTAAAAAATGGGGTCCTGACCAGTGTTATGACAGGCAGACAGATTGTTTAAAGGGGAAGGATGTCGGCTGGAGCGCCCTCATTTTGGGTGTTGTGCAGAGATGGGGAGGGTGGCAGCTTTCGAGGAGGTTTCATGTAGAAGGCTGGGGATCTGCAATTCATTTGATAGGAAATGTGGGGCAGTTATTTGGCATTTTTGGGGGATTCTCGGGGAGAGGGAGGCGTAGTTTTAGAGGTGTATGATATATATATATATATATATATATATATATATATATATATATATATATTCTGTGTAAAAAAAAAAAAAAGTGTGTGTGTGTACTTATGTGTGACCACAGGGATGTCCATTGGGGTCGGGGTGGGGTTGTTGATTGGGGAGGGATAGTAGTGAGAGTTAAATATTGATTAATTGTATAAATGTTTTGTTTTTCTTTGTCATCTTTATGAATCAATAAAAATGTTAATCGGAAGAAAGAAATCGAGGTTACAGTGAGGCACATACACTGAAAGTCAATTGGGGCCACATTTTTTATGTTAAAATACTCACCGTTTCAAAAGTATAGCCACAAGACATAAAGGATACATGTGTAAACATGATTTTAGTGTGATGAAATCACTTACTAACCTTCTGTGTAAAGTTATAGACAATTTTACAACTTCGTTACCATGACGAACGAGTCAAAATATTTTTTGTGGTACTCAACATTATGCATAAAAAAAAAAAAATAAAAAAAAAGAAAATGTGAAATATATATGTATATATATTTTTTTTACATCTCCACTATACAGCACATCTAAGGGGCCATTTACAAAGAAAACGTTTTGGCTTATCCCAGTTTTTTTTGGAACTTCACCACATTTTAAAGACGTTGTGTCAAATTAATTCAATTTTTAAAACATATTTAAAAACAACTGCATTCTGTTCAGTTTGTCCAAATTTTTTAAACGTTAAAAACTCACTTGGCATCTCAGGAAGAGCCCAACCTTCCACCTTTTTGCTGGGAACTTTGATGACTCGCTCTGCCGCCCAGTCCTCTTTCTGTGAAACACAAAATTTTAACATAAAAAACACTGCAATATCATTTAAAGTATATTTCGACAATGGATGGCATTTTTATGTGCTTGCCATGGTCTTGTAGATGCGGAAGACCGTGCCCTGAAGCGCACAGCCCACAAAGCCCTCAGCTGCAGCAGGGTCATGAAGGAATCGGATCTCTAGAGGGATTGCGCCCTCTTCTCCCAGATCCAGAGTTTGGATTCGCTTGTGAGTGGTCCAGTCCCACACATGAAGGCACTGTCCGTAGTGACCTACAAACATATTTAATTACACAGTACACCACAATTTATCAATTTGCAAACCTTCAGCAAAACAAAAATGTGCTGTATATACACAGTATGTACCAGCTTTGACATCTGCTGGGTTAAAGCCATGTCCCAATGCTTTGGGCGCTCCCCACTCAGTGCTTATCATGACGTTATGGCGCGGCTGGTACCAGAAGTCATAACCAAAGGGTGCCGCTTCACCTGGCTGCTCCCAGTTGCCAATGACTTCGAAAGTCTCCCCATCCAGTAACACAAAACCACCTTACAACAAGAACAAATGAGTTGAGATGTAGGCATTTCAAATGTGGAATGACCTTTGAATGAGGGGAACACAGCACCTTACCTTTGCCATTACCCGAAGGATCACCCATGGTACTGATCATGATTTGGCCACTGCCAAGACAGTGAGAAGTGTGGGGGTTGGCCAAACCACATTTCCAGAACAGATCTGTGGGCTCCACTGTCTGGGGATGGAGAAAGATTAAATGGAAAAAATGTAAGAACAAAAAATTCTCAGGAGTCAAAATCATGAATTAAGGGGTGTTCACATTACACTGCATGCAGAATTACTTTGGACCCCAACACAGCTGGGCAACAGAATGAAAAATGTCATACTCAAGGGCTTTTCAAAAAATTCTAAATGATGAGGGCTTTTTTACAAATCCACAGGCCAGGGTTCACCAAACTTCGCGAAAAATCAAAGAAAATAATTCGTGAAAATTCAATGCATATGTATGCTTGCACACCTGTTTGCATGTGTATAAATGAAAGTGAATGGAACACAAAATGAAATGTGAACCTTGTGAAGCCGTGGGGCCCGTGAATCCGTCCCTACATCAACTACGTAGATACGCGAGGAGATCAGGGAGGGCAAGATGAGACGGTTGCGGTTTTTGGAGGCATCGTCAAAGCAACTACTACAGGCATTCCAACCAGAATGGTGTAGCTCATCCTTTAAATTGGGCATGGGTAACCTGTGAATCACCTAGATATAACCAATACAATAGGATAGTGCCAACATTAGTGGAGATCTGTTCTGGAGTATACCATAGAAACATACCGCAATGGTGCAAAAGGATAGCAGAGACTCTAGAATAGTAACAGGGGTACAAGGCGGTTTTGGAGTATATGTGTCATATTTGTTTGTACCTTGCAAAAATTGGGAGACTGTGGATTAACATCTACAGTTGCAAGATAGTCAGGTTTCTGAATCTCTGTGTTGCGATAAATGCATGGCAGGTAGACAATCTCCTCTCGAGGACCTGTTGCAAGAATTGAGGGCTTACGTTTAAAGTTGAAATAATTATTCATTGATCTTGGTCTCCTTACCTACTGTGAATTACTTTATTCTATGTGACTTAAAGTAAACAAACAGATGGGACCCATATTGAAAATTCCAGTAATTGTGGTGTAATTTCTTTAAATCTGAAGCAGGCAAATCTAGAAGCAAAATCAACAGGTCAAGAAAAGTCCAAAAGCGCTCTGAAACAGTATCCAAAAAGAACACACTAAAATTACATTTGACTGCTATTCTGAACATGATGATCAAGGAACTCTCAGATGTGCAATTACAGTTGCATTTGTGCTTTTAATATCAACATGCATTATGAAGATTGAAACTGGTGTGTTCGATGAACAAGGAATAGTCTAATACTCAGGTGAGGGGGACCTCTTGTGGTGGGGATGAGGAGCTGCAAGATGTTCTACAATGGTGATTTGTCTCAGCGAGTCTTCAGATCAAAGGTCACTCCTACCTTGCAGTGACTTGCAATTTTTGTATTACCAACCCCAAATGTTAACCGCTACTTTATTTAAGGAATATGCATTCCTATGAAGAAACTAACCTTTCATGGCATCCAGAGGACTTTTATATCCAGGTCCACATCCTGAGCAATTTGAAGCTGCAAGCAGACGGCAAATGTCAGCTATTCTGAATATTACAGTTTGTGTACTATGTCAATCAATAACTAAAGCAGGTCAGAATCTAACGTGATGAGATTTCTATTAAATGTCATACTTAAAAATAATAATAATAAAACAATGAACATTACATATTTAAAATGATGAGAAAACCAATTTTATTTAGTAGAGAATTTCTTAACTACAAATGAGACTAAATAAATAAGCAAAGTTTCCTACTTTTTTTTTTTCCCACTGATTCTTGAGATAAGGGACAAAACATGTCCTACATAATAACAGTTCTTTATATGTTAAAAATCTAGAAATGTATATGAATAAAAAGTTACATGTAACTAAAATGTGTATACTCAGGGCATTTTTTTTTTTTCTAAATGTATGCTCTATCCTTGGAAGCACATGGAACTTCACCTGTCCTCAGCAAGAGGTCACAATGATAAACTACCAAACAAGTGTATAAAAATGCAACAAATTCATAAATATAAATATCAAATGAAAGGTAGATATCAGTAAGATATTAAACGATACATAAAGTAAACTTTATATTATACTTTCCATAAAAACAATCAATGTTGTGTCCTCACTTTACGTCAACTGTCAGATTTGTTTTATAATCCTGAATAAATCAGACAATGTCAAGGTCAGCTATAACTCTGGAGTACCTCTTTTATATTTTAAACAAACAATGTTTAAGTCTATGTGGATCCAACATGTCAACTCAGTCATTATATTGTGACAATTTCTGTTCAGAATTGTGGAATACTTTTGGCATTTTAGGTTAGGTTCAAGAGGCAACTTCAACTGAGGGGGGATCCGGTGTACAACACATGGTTAAGATGTAAACATATTATATATATATATAGCATGTTTTTTACTGTGTCTGACAGAGCTGACATAAATTGCTGTAAAATATACTGTAAGAATGAATAAATGTACATTTTCCAGAACAAAAAGAGCGTTTTTATAAAAACCTGTTCCCTTACATGGTTCATTAGCAGAGACCTTTGTCAAGAAATATATCCATTATAAATTAATTTAGCATTAAAAAATACAAACTAAGATTAAAAACCTGTTTTGTCCATTATCTCAAGAATCAGTCACTTGACCCACATGCATA
This sequence comes from Xyrauchen texanus, assembly GCF_025860055.1. NCBI lineage: Eukaryota > Metazoa > Chordata > Actinopteri > Cypriniformes > Catostomidae > Xyrauchen > Xyrauchen texanus. The sequence continues at coordinate 33,814,992 of NC_068292.1, forward strand.
GGTATTGTGTAATCAAATGACTTTCAGCCAAAAATGTAGTAGTTCATTCTTAAGAGGAGTCAATATGATGCCTCACCAAGTGAACAGAGCTAATAAATTCTTACTCTGTCCTGTAAATATTTGAAACAGTTGCAAACAAACTACCACAGATGTGCAACATCACAATAACCAAGGAGACACTGTGTCTTGCCAAGACTTCCTTCCCTTGACAGCCACACAAATATCCCCCATTGTTAATCCCCGTTGACCAACCATCTGCAAATCTTAAAGTGTTATGTATTGTGTTGTGTAAGCAAAAGTGATGAATATGAATTTATGGCTTACTTTTCTGAACTTCTACTTTATTAATGCTCGAAGATTTCAATTTCCTTATGTGAAGGCAAGTTGAGGTATATAATGAGCCCAGGAAAACAGCCCTTATATTTCTCATTTAATTTTGTTTTCAATTAATTATTCTTTATTTTAAGAAACATACAGGATTATTATGTTTGGCATAAAAATGACAATAACCACTCACATTTGCTTAAACTGTAATTCAAGCAATGAAACTGGGGAAAAGTGTTTTTAATACACCCTTCCATCTGTTCTTTGATGCATATTATGTAAAATAGAAAGGGGGTTAATGGGACAGGGCTGGCCGCCATGGGAAAAATGTACCCCTACTTACAATACAATGCAAATTGTTTGTACACTGCAACATTAAGTAATGCTTTTAGTACAATAAGGTGTGCTAATTCCAGAAATGCTACATTTATGATTTTAACAGGTAGGCTTATGAATGTTAAATTGGAAGAATATTTTGCTAACACTTTACAATAAGTTTCCATTTGTTAACAACATTAGTTAACATTAACTAACAATGAATATTAAGCATGTATATTAACCTTAGTTCATGTTAATTTAAACATATACGAATGCATTTTTTTTTTTATCAAAAGTTGTATTAGTTGACCTTAGTTAATGCACTATGAACTTACATTGAACCATTGTATTTTTATAAACTAACATTAACAGATATTAATAAATGCTGTAAAAAAATACATAATATGATTTGTTTGTTCATGATACCTAATGCATTAACTCATGGAACCTTATTGTAAAGTGTTACCAATATTTTCATGTCAAATATTTCAACTGTAAACCGGATTTTTCGTCCAAACGAAAACGTTAAAATGTTCAGACTATTCGAAAATGATAATACACGATCAGCAATCCTTAAATAAAGAAATAACAGTGCATTACAAATTATACTTACCCATGCTGGTGAACTCACAGGCGGAAACTCAGTGAAAGTTGCACTGGCCGACTTAGTACAATAATGCGTCTCGTACGTGCATAGGTTTTTATAGTTTTCGAGTTGCTGATCCCTGAAGAACACACCCAGGGGTTCACGTGAAGAATAAACGGGAGATTAAATATCACCTTGGTCCCAGGCAACCATGTAGGTCTGCAAACAGGAAATATAGCCCCAGTCTAGCGTACTGCCCCGCTGAATAGGTGTTTTATTTTGCGTTCTCGCAGTGAAACCACGTTGGCAAGGAGAAAGCCACTATACCACTATGATCTCCCGCCGAAAACAAATGGCACATTTTGTATTTGTGTTCGAGTTATCTTAATGCATCAGGGTTAAATCTACCAATCTTGCTTGTCCTTTAAGAAGCTGAAGAATGACTCGGGGTCAAATATGTGCTTTTAGTGACAAAATATATTGTCTGAAGAAACGGTATTACATAACGTTCAAGCAATGCGCATGCTCCACAAAAAAGTTTGGTGCAAAACTTGAAGGTACAAACGCAGTAGATGATTAAATGTCAGAAGAACTAATTCAAACACTCTAGTTTTCAGATTTTGCACTGCAGGTGTTGGTTTATGGCATGCAGTGTGGGAAACCAAAAAACAAATGGCAAAAAAACTCAATATCCTGACCACATCAAAACATCAGAGGAGTGTGGGGAAAAAGAAATGTGGTCTTTATACACAAACTAAATTTACTTATATTTTATTAATAAGGACTTGTTAAATAATGCCAAAATTTTAGGTAGAATGTTCAAGGAATAGTTCGCCCAAAAATGAAAATTCTTTCATTTACTCACCCTAAGGCCATCCAAGATGTGTGTTCTTTCTTCTGCAGAATACAAACAAAGATTTTTAGAAGGATATCTCAGCTCTGTCCATATAATGCAAGTGAATGGTGGCTAGAGCATTGAAGCAAAAAAAAGCACATAATGGCAGTACAAAAGAAATCCATTTGATTCCAGTAGTTAAATCCATGTCTTCAGAAGCGATAGGTGTGGGAAACAGTTCAATATTCAAGTTCTTTTTTAATATAAATCTCCACTTTTTCTTCCACCTAATTTAGTTTTTTTGGTGATTCGCATTCCTCATGCATATCGCCACCCCGAGACTGTTCAAAGATGGAGATTTACAATAAAAAAAGGACTTAAAAATGTATCTGTTTCTCACCCACACCTATCATATTGCTTCTGAAGACATGGATTTAACCACTGGCATTGTATGGATTACTTGTATGCTGCCTTTTAAAGCTTCAATATTCTGGCCACCATTCACTTGCATTGAATGGACCTACAGAGCTGAAATAATCTTCTAAAATCTTTATTTGTCTTCTGCAGAAGAAAGTCATAAACATCAGGGATGGAATGAGGGTGAGTAAATGATGAGAGAACTTTCCTTTTTGGGTGAACTACTCCTTTAACCTCACTTTCTCCCTGCCCAGTAGGGGGCAGTAAATGATGACAATTTTTAGGTGGAACCATTCTTTTAACCAACACTACAAGCAGAACTTCAGCAGATCTATACAGTATAGTATAATCTTGCTTTATCATGAATAAACTTGTAAAGCTTTTAAGCAATAGAAGCAGTTAGGCTCAGCAAAATTCGAGCCAAATTCAAAAACTATATTAAAGCTGAATTGTGTAATTTGTGTGATTACTGTAATGACTGTATTGACTGCACAGACACAGAGGCTACAAGAGTCCAAAATTAATCAAATCCCAATTATTGTTCAACCAAAACACCCAAAAAAGAGATAAAATGAAGGGCACTATTTTAGGAGCGCTATGCGATACCCCATATGCGCAGTCAGTGGGCATGGCTATAAATTGATATTCGTGCAAGCATGGGATAAGTCTAAGTGCAACTGGGTTGGGACAGGTAACATTTGATTGAGATTCTCCAATTATTGCACTGTCTGCATCCTTTTATAGATTACATTTCCTGTCAAGAAATGTCAATATAAATGAAGACAGCCCATTCATAAGCATTTGGTATTGTAAATGGTCTGTATGCAAGATATCCCCTGCTCTGTGACTCTATTGTAGCCCGTGCTGCTCAGGACAGCAATGTATGTGTTGTAATGTTCTCAATCGGCTTCTCTGACTGTTGGCTCTCGTCCTGCTTGCCCGAATCTCACCTGATTGAAATATGTTTTACTTCTCTACCATTGTTCATTGTTTGTAATGTATAATTGTTATACATTTCTGTTTAATTATTTCATTTGTCTATAGCATCCTTAAGCTTTGGAAAGACTATAAAGTTATTATTTTTAATCATATTGACCTGCTGACACACAAATCTAGGCTGGTATTAAAAGTAATTGATAGCTCTTTGATATAATTTGCTTGTGGAATCCCCAAACTGCAAATGTAGGAATGGAGTTAAGAATTTGCAATGAGATTAGATGTGGTTCTCAAATGTCTTGGCACAATGACATATTTCTCAGGAAATTACCAATTTGCAGCACTTCATTAATATATATATACCAACAGATAGCTTAAACACTCCCACCCACTTGCGTGGACACAAAAACTGAGCTCAGAATTAGTGCTCTCACGAACATTGGATAAGACGTAATAACAGAGTTATTTTTTAATTGACGGAGACTTTGCTACGTTACAATGCCCTATATGGAAGTATTTCCCAAATTAAGCTTTTTGTAGCATAGATAATCACCAGATGAAGGGTTTTGTGTATATATATATATATATATATATATATATATATATATATATACATACATATTTATTTTCCACCGGTTGAGGTTCAATGAGGAACAAGGTTTATTATTATTATTCACAAGATATTAAGTTGGAGACACAATGTAAATGCTGATGGGGCACGTTTCCATATTTTTCTTTGCATGCCCTCACTTCAATTTAGAACACTTGATATCTAATCAAAATACGTGAGGATAATAATATGGATGAATATTATCACTTATGAAAGATTTAGATAAAGCAAATACCTACATAATTGTTAATCAAGAATAATAATAAAAAAAACTATCTGCATAGGTTTTCGCCGATAACCAACAGTTTCAAAAAGTAACTATTTGCAGATTACTCTTTAAAATAGTTCGGTCTAACCCTAGAAAGTATTTTAACATCTATTTTACATACAATTTTATTAACTACAAATTATACACTTCAGTTTAACAAATAATAAATCATTGCATGAAACAACAACAAAATACCATAATTTCATTGTTCTTCATTTCAGGTGTAATTATTTATTATGTGGTTAGCCTAATGAGTATCTATTGTAGGTCTAGTAGTTGGAATCTGGCTTGGTAAAATTAAATTAATCACAATATAAATTCAGAATGACTAAAGCATTTGCAGATTTAAAAATAATTTTCTTGGAGAGGATGTCAAATCTAAACACAAGTAATGTCTGTCCATAGACAAAGAAAAGTGTAACACAATATTTCAGCTATTTGTTTATGCTAATAAAAATTTCTTTTTAAAAATGAACAGCAGAAAAATTTGCAAATCATGCATTGTCTATCCTTTTAATCTATGCAGTTATAATTTAAAAACATTTTTTTTTACTCCACATATAAATATACACAATAGTCTTGACAGGCACACTCAGATCAAATCACATTTACAAGTTAGTTTAGTCCATAGATCCATCTGTTCAATTTTGAGAATGCCTCATTTCATCAAATATCACCTGTTTGATGCAGAGTCTGTTTGGTCATCATTAGGATCTAGACCAGATTCTGAGATATTGTCTTGTTCAGAATTGTGAGATGGGGCCTCTGATTCAGGGGACGAATGAGAGAAATCTGTGGACTCGCTTGAAATTTCCAAACATTCTTCCATCCTTTCCCGTGTTTGTTGTTCTGTCTCGTTAATCTCTGACTGTGCTCTGTCTTCATCGTCTGTTTGATCGACTTCATTTTCCTGTGTTAAATCAATTTTCTCAACAACCTGGCTTGTCTCCGACTCCTGCGTTAAATCAATTTTCTCAGTAACCTGGCCCACTTTGTCTACAGCAAATGTGTCCATTGGCTCTTCTTCTGAATCTTGCACTTCAGGTCCAAGAACAACCTCTGAAAGCAAATTTAACAGATCCAATGCACTACCTGGCAAATTTGCATGCTCTTCCTGATCAGGAATCACATGAGCCAAGCAGAATGAGTGCTGGATAACTTCAGGTTTACTAGAGAAGCAAGATATGGCCTCTTCTAACCAAGTCACGAGAAGCTGCATTAGATCTTCAGGCTGAAACTCAGATTCAGCAACATCTTTTGCTGAATGTTGTGCCCAACGACAATGAAATAACCTTTGCAGCACAGGGCGTACACACATCTCCAGAGGTTGATGTCGGTAAGTACACCCAACTGGAACAATGGCGGTTAGAGTTTTGGTGCTACTAACTGTCGATATGAACTCCTCAGACACGTTGCTGTGATGGCTATCCATAACCAGCAGGGCCTCCTTCTTGTTCTGCGAATAGAGATGCTGTTTCCACACTTGGGTGGCCCAAACCTCTAGCTCTTCTGGTGCACTAAATCCTTCCTCTTTAGACATAAGGAGGATAGAGTCTGAAGGGCAGCTTCTTAACTTGCTTGCGGCAGGACTTGTAAAGAGCATTACAGGGAGCACTGTGCCATCTGCAAGCATGGAAAGGTACATCTTTACAAAAGGCTTACCAGACCCAGTCAACTGAAAGGCTCTCTCTCGGGTTATGCTGGATTTCAGCATGCTGAAGTCCACAAAAACAGAGAGCTGATCCATAGCACAAATGACACATTGTTGGACATTGTTTGTCTGAATTTGACTGTGCACAGACTCAGTGAATCGGCAGCAATTATCCTCCATCCTCTGAGGAAGTTCCCGTACTGCGACAGAGGCATCCAAGCCCAATTTGTGCCGCACCATGAAGCTAACAGCCCATTCATACGAGATACAGAAAGAGTTGTCATTGGTTTGGCTTTGCAGCTCTGAGGCTTTTTCAAACAGTTTTGCTTCACTGATAGGACGCTGCTGTTCTCGTTGGGCCAGAACCCACTCCACTAGATGATCACCAGCCTCTCCACAGCTACTCCTGCTGCCTTCGCCTAAAAGCTTTACTTGCTTCTCTTTGTCTCGAAGCCAGGCTTTAATGAGCTGAGGTTTAGCGCCCATTTCTTTGGATGCCTTCTGGATCCCACAGCACAATGCAAGAAGTAGTATTCGCCGCTGGTGAATAGACAGAATCTCCTCTCTGTGTTTTACAGGTTGTGTAAGTGTAGAATTGGTTACATTGTCATTCTTTTGTCTGTCCACTGTTTGATGTGGCAGTTCCTCATCACTGTCATCTGTATCGGTGTCTGTGTCTTCATCTTCCAGAGGAGCCATTTCCTGGTCCATGTCTTCATCCAGCCCAGTGCCTGAAATACTACTGGTGTCCAGTGATGATCTGCAGAGGCCTCTTTCAGTCTTGATATTTCCAGTTTTATAGCCAAGTGCAGTCAGCTTACCTTCCCTAGAAGGGACATATCGTATCACTTTGAATCTGTATGACAAGAAAATCATGGAATGAATTACATTAAAAAAAAAAAAAACATTAATTGTGCAAATTACTGCCAGATACATAGTTAAAATACTGAATGAAATGTGATTTTATAACACTTATTCTGTCCATTAAAATTAATTCATCAAAGTTCATCAAAAGGGTGGCACAATGGTTACATTAGATATCATTCAAATATATATATATATATATTATACATCAACCTGGGAAAAAAAAAAAAAGAATAGTATAGTATATATATATATATATATATATATATATATATATATATATATATATACCGTAATTTCCAGACTATTGAGCGCACCTGAATATAAGCCGCACCCACTGATTTTTAAATAAAATATTATTTTGAACATAAATAAGCCGCACCTGTCTATAAGCCGCAGGTGCCTACCGGTACATTGAAACAAATGAACTTTACTCAGGCTTTAACGAAACACGGTGTGGCAGCGGGGTGTGGTCAAGCGTCCGTCCGGGAGAGAAAAGCGGTAAGGGCGCTTACACCTGAGCTAAATTATGTCTAACACCGGTGTCTAATTTCAGTAAGCATGGGGAGAGCGGCATAAAAGGCAGCAGCCACAGAGCTGAGAGAGTGACACACGCCAGTCTAGTGTTGGCGCATAGAAGAATTGAGAAACTTTATAAAATTGATTGTAAACATTGCTGTGGCTATTAAAAGCCTTACCTGGAATGTCAAGTGCCCTGCTGAAAACTGTCACACTGGTGCCCGTGTGACAGTTTTCCCAAGAAGGACATGTGAAGCAGGGCACTTGAAATTAGACACCGGTGTTAGACATAATTTAGCGCAGGTGTAAGCACCCTTACCGCTTTTCTCTCCCGGGCGCTTGACCACGCCCCCGCTACCACACACGGCTTGTAATAAAACATTTGCAGTAAACAGTAGCCTACCAATAAAGTCATTGGTCACTATCTTCCTCGTCCTGTGCACTGAAACCACTGAAGTCATCTCCTTCGGTGTCGGAGTTGAATAGCCTCAGATTTAGTTGTCTTTTTGCACTGAGTCAATTCCTCACGCTGCTGTTTCCAACGTCTTATCATCGACTCATTAAGACCAAGCTCCCGTGCAGCAGCCAGATCAATCGCCTTCAACTTGAAAGCAGCATCATATGCGTTTCTCCATGTCTTTGCCATGGTGAGGGTGACAAAATTACTACCATAATCAGAATGATGGGAAGTTTGAGCGCGCTCGATTTAATCTAAACAGTAAACAAAAAAAGTTGTTTTGACCTTAACCCGTTCGGCAATTTCATTGGTCTAATGAAAGCTTCACGCCGCCAAAAAACTGAGCACGTCACAGAATGTTTTTTTTTATTTTTTTTAATAAAATTTGAAAGCGGGAAAAATCCATATATTAGCCACGTCATTGTATAAGCCGCGAGGTACAAAGCGGGAAAAAAGTTGCGGTTTATAGTCCGAAATTACGGATATATATATATATATATATATATATATATATATATATATATATATATATATATATATATATAAATAAGGTTACAATTTAGAATCAAACAAGTCAGAATTAAACAAAGATACATACTTCTTAGGAGCGACGAATCCAACTTTAGCATTACCTGTATTTAAAAAAAAAAAGGGGGGGATTAACAAAGACTGTAATAAACTAGGAAAATTGTATAATCTATATTATTTTCATTATCCATGTAAAAAAAAAATCATTTGCTGTATACTTTTAAAAAGATATGTACTGTAATCACTCACTCATTATCACTCTTAATCATGACATGTAAATTAAAAAGCTGTTTGCAAACTGTAAATTCTTGCATGGAAAATAATTGAGAAACACTGAGCATTAATGTGTTAGTATCTGAATTGTATAACCTTGGAAATTTGGTGAGAAACCATGGAAGTCCCAGAAGCAGCAAAAACGTTTGCACAGATTGACAAGGCACACTGAACAGCCATATACACTCTCATGGTGTTCATTTTTCAGATTGCAAACTTTACATCTCCTTGTACTAGGTGTAATTTTGGCTAGTCGATGTCTGATCCCTTCTTGCGTTTCAACATCTTCTTTTTTAATAGTGCGTTGCTGAAGTATGCTATCGTGGGTTTGGTTCTGACGGGCATATCTTTCAGCACACCTGGCCAACTGGTACCCCAGGCGTTTCCGGTAGATGGCTTGCGAGAAGTGACCACTCGGAAACCATGCAGGTGGGTTGTCTTTGCGGGTCTCTCGTAGGATGATGAAAGAGTTGATGATGCTCAAGTTGACTAGAAACCAGAAGAGACGCCGCCAATTGGTGTCGAGTACGAGCCCACCAAGTTGGTTGCAAGTTAGCAACTGATTGCAGATATCAACCCCACGCATGTTGTCCTGGAGCAACTTGAAGGCCAAGGGCCTTTCAATTGAGCAAAGTTCACCTGGCTTAACAGTGGATCTCCTCCACACGGTGTCTGGCTGCCCTGCCTCAGCATTTGTGGAGAGACATACCAGCTGCTTGGTATCTTTCCATCTGGTGGCAATAAGTGGGGAGTATGCATACTGTTGGAAATCCCCTGGATTGTCCAGGGGAGGCTCATCCCAAAACTCAGTGGGTAGAATAGGACTGTTGGGCAGGACTGAGCTGGAGCAGTATATACCAGATTCATACAGCTCTTGCATGAGTGGCACAGATGCTAGCGAGCTGGACAAGAAGATATGGTGATGTTTACCTTGAAGGCCCTCCACAAGCTGCGGAACAACAGATTTTCCCAAGTCCTTGTTTTTTTCCAGTTGCGTCAAGACTAGCACTTTATGGCAGAAGCCTGACTTGGAGTCGCAGAGTAGCCATATCCTTGGATGGGAATTTTTACTCTTCTCCCTCGCAATTCCTTTGTCGTGGCTTGGTAGAAAAGCTTGATCAATTGTCAGACACATGTTTGGCTTGTACCCCTCTAGCATGCTTGCCTGTAGGACACTCAGCATGGGCTGAAAAAAGAGCATCTTGTCAACATTTTGGTTGTCGTTCTCTACCAGCATACTGCTCATTCTGATATGAGTGCTGATCTGCTTGAAGCGTTTGACAGACATGGTCCTGTAGAACAGCTCTGATGTTCTAGAACCAGAGGCACCTTGGTGATGGTCCCAGGACCAGTAAGTCTCTGGCTCCGCCAGGCCTTGAAGGCCCATGATGATACAGAGACCAAAGAAGCCTTTGACCTCCTCTTTAGTCAGAGGGTACCAGGTAAAGTCCCCCTGCCCCAAAGAGCAGCGATGAGTGGCATAGGCATTGGTCTCATAAACGATTTGATCAAGGAGGATGTCAGGGAAAAGAAGTTGGAAGTAGTCGAGGACATCGCTAGTCTTGGGCAGTAAATGCTGTGGGCCACAACTGTCCATGAATTCTGGCACAGTTTCTTCATTTCTGGGCACACTCCAGTGCTCCATGGACAACCAGTCAGGCTTTGTCCCAACACTAGCTTCCTCCCCTCGTGGGCCCTCCACCTCCTCCTCCACAACCTGGCAGAATTCAATATCTGTCTCCAAACACTCTGTAGGGGAGGGGAGGGATTATAGGAACACAGAGTTAGTCTTGTCCTCGGAGTCTCTACCATCACCAATATTCCATTTTACAATACCATGCTCAATGTATAATTGGTTCTGATAGCTCAGTAAGCTTTTTTAAAAAAAGAAAAAAAGAAAAAAGGAAACAATAAGCAGCTCAGAAGCAGCAGATAATTCCCAGATGGAAAGTCCTTGTTGTTATTCATTTGTCATGTTTCTAAATTAATCCATTTTAGGCTCTTTGTGTATTCCATCTGACATTCTCCTTTCAGGTGTTGTAAAGTGGGTTTTGTGTACATACTGATTCTTTTAATTTTCCAGAGTGCTCTCAAAAAAAAAAGTCTTGCCAGTAAATCCAGTGAAGTCACACCCAAGTTTGCCCATTTTGTCAATGGACAGCTTGAGCTCATATGCCAGACCTGTGATCATGGTTTAACATATATGGTGGGCTATTACAGTTCCTTACGACTGGCCAATTTGCAAATGTTGCAGGCATATCTGTAGTGTTTGGGTTTAGCTAACATTAAATTGAAAATTATTGTTTAGATAGGATAGATCCTTCTTTACTGTAGGTGTCCATTCACAGAATAAGTAACAACATTGTTAAGCAGGGTCCCGACTCCAAAAACAATACTTTTTCTCCAATGGCGAATTAACAAATTTTGTTTTTTTACTATTCATAAATATATCTTACTGACTAACATAAGAAATATTACCAGTCATGATATTTGATCTTATGACAATTATTTCCTCTTACACAGGTCATCGTGTCACTTGCAGCACTAACCAGCCTCTGTTGAACTGCCACCTGTCCCGTCAAGACACCTCACGATTTTGCTCCTCAAATGTAGGTTTTGATGGCTTAAAGCTAATATGTCGCCACTTGGAGTTTTATTTCTTCATTGCAATTAAAAAATTTATATTTAAACCATGTACTATGTAAGCCGATTGGCCATTAAGGTTGTTTTATTTACTCACAAAAGCCAGTTGCCTCTTGTATTTGGCTCTTGTCAAGTGGACCTTGTTGGCCAGTACAGTTAACCTATGGCCATTAGATGTACTGACAAGATACATGTAGCAGTGTACATGATTCTAGTATTAATTTGTTTCCAAATTATTGTTGTTGAATTGTAGCTATACTGTATTAGCACTATTATCATGCAATCAAATCATTATGATGACACCTACAATACTGATGGATGCACTTTAACTACAGGAGTAAGAAAGTAGAGAGAGAAAATCAAGCATGCAGGGAAAATTTTAGAGACACAGGCATGCCTTAATGTTCTAGTGGCTCAAAGAACACCCACCTCTACGAGTGAAGATACAGTGGGAGTGACTAGGGAACTTGACAAGGTGTTTGGCCATCAAATTTCCAAGAGCAGTTGAGTAGTCACAATCTGCACAGCTCAGCTTCAATCCGCTTCGAAAGAGCAAAATTTAAGCAGCCATTAGATCAGAGTTTCAGTTTGCAAACAAGGAATTTAAATCGAACCATTAATGTACTACCTTGGGGGTCCCTTTTTAGAAGCTTTCGGGACTCTTCCAGGAACATGATTACTGAAATAAATAATTGAATTTCAATTAGAATCTTGTACCATTTTAGATGGAATTTACACAGAGTAATGTGTCATATGTATTGTTTTCTTCACAGATGGATCTTTCAAGTAGATAGTTCACCCCAAACAAAAAACATCTGTCATCATTTACTCACTCGTGTCATCTCCAAATAATTTTCTTCTGTGGAACACAAAAGCAGATGTAAGGCAGAAAATTAGGGATGGACATCCTCAGTCACCATTTACTTTCATTATACGGGGGAAAAATGAACTTCGAATGAATGGTGACAAGACTGTCAGTCTTTAATATTCTACCAAGCATCTCAATTTGTGTAACACAGAATACAGGTTTGGAACAACACAAGGGCAAGTAAACAATGACAATTAAAATTTTTGGGTTGAACTACCCTTTAAATGCAGAGTTCTCTGATTTCATGTCACTAGAAGCAAAGGATTGCAAAGGATGCAAGATAACATATTTGACATGACTCACTTGATCATGTGGTTTGCATAAGCACGAGAACAGCACGTGCTGTAAAGGCAGAGCGAGCAGTGAACATAAGTGGGGTAGTGATTTGCAAAGTCTGGAATGTCAAAAGTGCACTCCAAACACTTCTGTCTGCCCAGCAGTGCCCTGAAGATGGGGAAGAAAACCCCAAAAGAATGGTCATTTATAGTACAGACTTTAGAGTTGCTCTGAGTTCTGATTTCCATTCCAAACTAACTTATGAGTATCTGTTGACAGCATGCATGCACTTACCTCTGCTCCTGAAACTTGGCCAAATAGTCAAACATCTTGCTGACCTGTTTCCTCCCAGGTCCTGGTCTTTGTGATTGCTGGTCTGTTGATGTTTGAGGACTGATATTGTTACTCTTTGAATTTTGAGAGTTAGTGGATGCTTTTGAGGATTGCTGGCCTGACATCTTTTTCTGACCAACATATGCCCTAATGGTTACCTGGATAAATGAAGGAGCAAGGATGACTTACAAAACAAGCATTGCCAATGGTCAAAATAAAAGAAAACTGAAGAGAGAAACCGTTTGATTGTGCATTCATTTAAAAGGTATATATATTTTACTTTTGTTCCCGGCTGCAGCCCCTCCAATTCACGTGGCTTTCGGAAAGTCCTGTGGTGAATAATTTTATGCTCAACTTTGTCTTTAGTGAAAAGGAATTGAAGACGGCATTTGTTGCAGTGGTAAACTGTTGACTTCTGTAGAAATAAATTGTTACATAGAAGTTCAAAAGATCAAACTGTTTAATTTGTCTTGTGTCAAACAACATGTTTTTGCAGTGACAAGATATGAAAACAATGCATTCCTATGGACCCTTTCACCCAAGCATGAAAAAATCCAGACCATATTGTCAACCAGTAAGATATTCGTTTTTGAAAAAGAATGACAAAAAGAGAATGTGTTTAAATGTAATATATGCATACTATATAAACACTACATATTACACTGTAGGGCTGGGGGAAAATAATCAATTCTGTTACAAATCACGATTCTTGGGCAAAACGATTTTAAAATCATCTCTTCCTGATGAAATGTTTTTTATTATTTAATTAAAAAAAAACATGTTTATCTTAATGCTACTATGATTAATAGATAAACATAGGAAGCTATATTCCACATAACAGGTTTTCTCCCTGAGAAGTTTTGTCTCTATGTTTAGTCCTTTAATGCACCGCTGCTACAGCCATCAAGCACCGTTTGTTCACTGTCTGACATCAAAATCCACTGCTGTGATCAATGTTCCTGTTATTATGCATAATCCAGACATTTATTGGAGAGGTGTTGTGGAGATTATTTGTCAGAATTCGTCAGATTCTGCTTTAATAAATAGTTTAGCTAAAAATGCTTCTTAAACTGTTTGATGCCGTTAACTAGGCTACATGTCATGCCCCCGCAACAATCTAACAGCCAAGGTATTCATGCGTTGTGATTTTGCACATTTACCCACCACCGTCGACAAGAAATGCCGCTAGAGACAAAGAAACATGCTTGAGAAAACAAAACACGCCTGATTATATTTTGAAGAACAGACTAATGAAATGTTGCGATTAGCATGCCTGATTTACTTCTTTGTTCAGAGGTTAATTTGCGCTGCAGCGTCATCGTGTCTCATGGAACATGCGCAAATGGTGAGTTCTCACTTTTATTTTCTCTGTCAGTCATCTGGGAGCAGTTTGTATGAATAGAGTTGTCTATGAGAATGCTGCATAGGCTCTCAGACTACCTAAGGATGCATATGCAAAATAACATGTAATGACATTGGGACTACAAGTGAATTGTCATGTGTGTTATGTACAGCCCCAGGAATGGTTCTTGAACAAGTTTACTCTTTAGCCTCCATTTGTATGTTATATTCTAAAATGACCTAATTAGTTTGAGAAGTTAAAATTATATATTGCATTTATACATTTTTTGAATACAAATGGACATAATGCAGCCTTATACATGGGTTCCTTTGCACTAACTAGTCGCCTAGTTCAGACAACGCACTGACTGGTCAATTGATAGTTTTAAATTGGTAGTTTTGCACATTCCCAACTTTTACCTGAAAATTATATATTACAGAGAGAAACAATTGTAATTTCTGAGAAAATTAGTTCTCTTTTCTTTGTTTTTCTGTTTTTATATCAAAACATAAAATACCAATATTACAGTATCGCGATACATATTGAAATATCATTGTAATATTTAATCGGGAGGTCTGTGGCAATTCCCAGCCCTATTATACTGTATATACTACAAACATTTTGCATTTAAGCCTGCAAATTGAGTGTAATTCACTACTGTTGAGAGTAATTCACTATTGTTGAAGTAAACAAGATTTTTTTAAAAGGAAGAACATTTACATCGCACTTGATTTGAATATTTTTGGTGCAGATTTTCACTGATCATTTTTGTCTGCAATCATGTGCTGTAGATGAGCCATAAATGTGAATTCTTGCTCACCTGATGACGAACATAGTGCTGCTGGAAACTGCTTGAATGTTTGAAGACCTTCAGACAGTACTGGCACAGAAGGTGGCGAGTATCCTCATGCCAGGTCCGAAAGTGATTAAACACATCAGAGTAGAATGAAGACCGGTATTCACACACCTGAAAATGTCATAGTTACATTCTGCTTTTAGTGTTCCACAGAAGAAAGAAAGAATAAGTAAATTATGACAAAATGTATTTATTTTTAAGTGAAATATCCCTTTGAGAAAGTCCATTCACATTGCTTTACCTGGCACACATATGGCATCTCTCCTGGTTTATGGGTGCTCTTCATGTGTTGCAAGAACACTGGTTCACTATCAAAGGACCACTCGCATATCTTACACTTTGCTGCACAGAAAGCACATCAACCACTAAATCAGTGAAGAGAAATGTAACTTCCTGCTGTTTAATGTCACTGGAGCAAAGAATTTAATGCCAACTAGGGCTGCACGATTTGGATATCTTTGCATTTCTGCAAACTTGTTATTTTCTCAATATTACACCTAAATAAAATAGAACAATAAATAAGAACATACATATTTTCATGAAAATAAGATTGTCCAAACAAACAGGGACATTTAAGCAGGATGAAACATGCACTTTGTATAAACTCTTTTGAAAAGGAAACTGGATATAAAAGTGTAATAAAAGTGATAATTTCACTCAAACCACTAAGACGGTTGTTATTCTTTTTTTCTTAAAAGACCAACTGGTATTTCCAAATCCTCTTTCTAAAAAGTTCTACTTATCGCTGGTATCTCTTGTCCAGTGTGTGGATAATTTTCTGAAATCCCACTTTTCTCTGTGCTGTTTCAGGTGCTGATATAAATTTGTTGTGTTGCCACATGATGTAGCAACTTTAAATTTGCACAGTACCCCTCTCTGCTCAGTGTCGGTTATCTTAAAGCCAAAATATCACCACATAACTAGGGTTTTTCCTGGCTCAAAATTAGGTGGTACCATACTGATCAAAAAAGTAACGTTAAAAACACGTAAACATTGGCTTTGCATTAATACACTCCTAATGACCTGGCAACTGAATACAAGTGTTCATTTTGTCAGCTGTTTTTTATTTAACCTTAGCCTTAATCCTTTTTAGTTTTATCATATTTAGTCAACCTCATCCTAGTTCTATTTATTGTTTTTAGTCGTTTTGTTTGACAAAGTCTGGGCATTTTTTATGTAGTTTTAGTCAATGAAAACTGTTGACATTTTAGTCATATTTTAGTAACATTTAGTCATATTGATATTTTAGCCACTGAACACAAAACATTTTAGCCATAAGAGTATTATTGATAAGCATTTGTCAATCTTGTCTATCCAAAAGCAATATATATATATATATATATATATATATATATATATATATATATTATTATTTATTATTGTTGTTGTTGTAATTTTAGTGTTATTTTTCCACACAAGATTGATCTTATCATGATGATCTCATGATGATGACATTGTGAGCTGCAGACAGCAGGGGTGAGAGATAAGCGTCTCTTTGTTAGAGTGCGCATCAGCCGGCAGAACTTAAAATCTCTCCCGGTCTCGACTCCTGCTCAGATTGAGTCTCTATCTTGACTGGTTGAAGCGGCTCTGACCGCACCGAGAATGACAGTTTTGGAGTTTGTGCTTATTTACATGTCTCGCTCCCGTATTATATGAACTTTAAGGATGAAATAAAGACATAATCGCCAAGCTGTGATCTGTGTTTCTATCAGACACTCGAGCTACTGCACACCTCTCATCTCACGTGTCATCATTATAGACTGGTCATCTTTTTATTAGCTGTGTAGAAAATGGGCAAACTGCTCTCAGAGAGAATGGGCTGTCACATCCACACATGCACTTATTTATTTAATAAAATCGCAGCATTTGCCGTCATATAATCACACAGGCTGACATCGCGATTGCGATATGATTAATTGTGCAGCACTAATGCCAACAGCATTCAAGCAGCCAAACCAGAAAAAGGTCAGGACAGACATGCAACATCTGAATATGACATGTTGAAGATACACATTAAGTGCCTCTAAACGAATTGTGCAGTAAGAGATTAAGACCTGTAACAAAACCTTAGTCTTTAGACACTGCCCCAGTAACCATTTTATGTATGAATTTAAACATGCACATCGCAAATGTGTATATCTGCTTTATAGCGTGGTGGTGGCATAGTGGGTTACAGCACATAACTGGTAATCAGAAGGTCGCTGGTTCGATCCCCACAGCCACCACCATTGTGTCCTTGAGCAAGGCAATTATCTCCAGGTTGCTCTGGGGGGGATTGTCCCTGTAATAAGTGCACTGTAAGTCGCTTTGGATAAAAGCATCTGCCAAATGCGTAAATGTATGTAAATGCTTTAGTAATCGTCTCTGCATAAGCTTTGATGTGCATAACCAGTCTTGCAAGCTCATTTCCCTCTATGGTTTCTAGTTGGCTTTAATCATTTGCTAACTAATTACCTTACAACTTATTTGTTATAGTGTGTGGGTTGTTGAATCTCTAGAATGTCCAACTTCCCTGAGCCCTTATGACCTGTTTCAGAAATTAAAATAGCTCTTACTAGATGATTCAATTGCAGTGTGAACGCTCTCCAGGTGGCACTGAAGGCGAAATGGTGTGGGAAAGCGACGGAAACAGTGCTGGCAGGATGTGTGCGTATCCATCTCCCCATTTTGCTGCTCCAATTCAACATGGTTCCTCATATGGTTCATAAATCTGCCAGGAGAACAAACATGTTGTGAACAGAACTGCTGCATTCTAGAATATAAAAATAAACTTTAGCTTTGTAAAATGCATCAGCAAAAGCTCCTAAAAAAACATAAAACATATGTATCAAGGGGAAAATTTTCTACAGTGATACAACCCATAATTCCCAATATCATAGCCCTGAATTGACTGTCAAACAACAAACCTAATATTATTCTTCAGCTTCTTGTTACAGGAGTGACATTTGAATGATAAGGGTTCCTTTGAGTTGTCCAAAGGCACATAGACTCTATTCCCCTCAAAAGTGCCATAGTAGAAGTCATCCACCAACATGACAAGTTTGGACTCCCTAGCCTCGATAGGTTTGTTCTCCATGTTAATCTTGGGAACAACAGAGAGTTTCTTAGGTGGTGTAGCTGGGGTGCTCACAGCAGGTGCAGCACCACTTGTGGCAGTCATCTGGGCCTGATCTGGGCAGCAGAACTAAAGGGGCAGAGAAAGAGAATGTTGCACCAAAAAAGCTGCTAAGGAGCTTTAAATAATTTCCTTAATTTTTCCCTCACAATGTTTAATGTAAAATTAAAACCAGGATCAAATCAATCTTTAAATTGTAACCATGATTGTTTTTGAACAAGTTTTAAAGTTAATGCAAAGGTATTATTAAATAAGCCTTACTTTAATTTAGGTTTAAGCTTAATACTTATTGGTTAAAAAAAAAATAATAATTTGTGTACTTACACACATATGACTCCGTAGAGCCTCTATCATTTTGAACTGAGCACCACACCGAGGACACATTTGACAAGATGATGATGGTGATGTATTTGTAACAGGGATTGCTGAATAGAAAGAGATTGAATTAAAAAAAGAGGTTGAAATTGATCAATGTAGCATCAGCCCTGCATTAAACTGAAGATTATACACTATCAAGACAATGTACAAATAAAACCAACAACTACTTACTTTGGACAACATTTTGCATTGTGACAGGAATAATAGAGGAAGCAACAGAAGGGCCATTGTTCTTTTGATTGCTCATGACAACAAATGTCTGTGCTTGAGCCCCACCAGGAAGGGTAACTGATTTCACAAGACTCATCAGGTTTTGCATGTCCAAGGGTCCATTTCCTTGCTTTATTGTCACTGTAAATGGGAATTAATAAAAGATGGCAAAAATACAACAATATATTGTAAAAAAAAATGAAATACTAAATACAACAACAAAGAGAGTTCACCCAAAAATCACATTTCTCTCATCACTTGCTCAGCAGGTCCATACAATGCAAGCGAATGGTGACCAAAACTTTGAAGCTCCAAAAAGCACATAAAGGCAGCATTAAACTACATTCGAGCCCAGTGATTCAATCCATGTCTTCTGACACAATCTAACAGATTTTTGATGTGAACAGACCAAACTGTAACTCCTTTTTCACTGTAGCCTACATCTTGTCACAATGCAGTCTCTAGGCACGATCATGATTTCAAGCTTGATTACACTTCCTAGTGTTTGACGCATGGGTAGAGTGCAAGATGCTGCTAAGAAGTGTAATCGATCTTGAAATCATAATCGCCACAGAGAGTGCTGATATCAAGATGCATAATGAAAAAGAAAAAGTAATATTTTGGTGTGTTCCCCTCAAAAACCAAATGGATCGCTAAATAGCTGAGATATTCTTCTTAAGATTGCACAGAAAAAAGTCTGGAATGTCCAACAATGCTATTTAGTCGTGATTGTATAGACCCTCGTACTTTGATTGCTTCAAATCAAAGATGTAGCAATAAGACAGAGTTCTTCTCAGCAGGAGTATCTTACCGATTTTAGTCGTTCGTGTTGGGGAGGGCTGAGTAATGGCTGTAGAGGTCATGGTGGGCATGGTATTAACTTTAGGTTGGGTGACCGCTGTTGTGGTACGTATAGTGAGAGTAGCTGGGATCTGCACTGTGCTGAAGGAGCTGGATGTTTGGACCCTGTTTGCAACTGGAGCTGCAGTCCTTATTTGAGCTGGCTGGGTAATAATTTGGGTTGCTCCAACAGCTGGTTTAAACATTTGGGTCCCTGGCGCTAAAATACAAAAAAGTTGGATAAAAAAGTTATATTGTTAATCAATAAGCAAAAACCTCCACAATGTAAATGACAATTTACAAATAACTCACCCAAAAGTAAGAATTGTCATCATTTAACCACTCATATGTTGTTCCAGTATTCACTTATAATCTTTCCTGGAGATTATACATGACATCCACATTGCGTTAATTTTGAAAAAAGGCGACAAGTGTGTATTGATGACTAGTGGTCAACTGATAAATCGCAGAGGCCGATAAATCGTACAATATTCTGACTTTTTTAATTATCGCATCAGCAGTTAAATATTCCCATTTGGCCGATTTGTTTATTGAGGGTGCCGAGAATTGCCTGCTTGTGTGAAGCGACATAGACATGTAAAAGACCAGTCACGGTTCGTTTTCTTGTTACGTGCCATTTTGTTACTAGCATAATACAACACAGTGTCATTTAAACAGTCCGCATATCAGAGCCGTGACAGAAGTGTATGAGCTCATAATGTTAAAGTTTTCACCTGTTTCATACTCCCTCTCTCCTCACCAGTTCCCTGTAACTTTTAACTGTCTTGTCTAAAAAGGCAAATTTCAATAAAACTAATATCATATACCGTCTACAAATATGCACATATCTCTTTTAAATAGACATAATAACCCAACCTCACAAAAATTCAGCAGATCCAGCATCCTGTGGAATGCTCCTAAATCTTCCTCTGAGACTGCATTCTAACAGTCTCTCCTCAACAGTTCCCTGTCTCCTTTAACTTTATTTTCTAATGATAAAAGACAAATATCAATGATACTTGTATTATATACCGTTTGCAAATATCTCACTTTAAAAGATCTAATTCCAGAACATCCAGCGTTTTCTTCCCGTTGAGCGCTCCTCTAATGTCTTCCTCTGTAGTGCATCAGCCAGAATCAAAACTTCAGGATCAGTATCAAAAGTTGATCTGATTCACAAATCATAATGGTCACTCAGTGTCAATCCAAGCAGGTGATCCAGCCCGTTTAAACTGTCAGGCAAATGAGGCTTGTGCTGGACCCACACGAATGCGTGTGTGCAACTTCAAGGCTGCATCCAAAACCAGGAAATGCTGCATTTGGAGGCTGTATTCATAGGTAGGATGAAAATAAGGTGCTTTTCTAACTGTTCGTAGACCAGTTTCCTTAATAGTTTTATTCATTCAAAACAGCTGTCAGTTAAACTATTAACTGATTAGGAAGCAAGTTAGCTGCCTAAGTTTTCGGATGCATCCCAAGGTAAAAGCGCTTCACGTGTGCTATAATTAATGTCTTATTCAATATATATTATAAATATATTTAATATATATATTAGAAATGTTATGTTTTGTTATTTACTATATTAAATTTTGTGATATATCGGCGTTGTATCGGTCGAACACTAATGATGACAACATTTTAATTTTGGGGTGAACTGTTCCTTTAAGTAGGGTTATGTCTACACTGGCATACCTTGAAATAGAGTAATAGGCTGAACAGTTTGACCTTGCTGGACATTCAACACCAATCCCATTGGGTTTTGGCCAGGTTGGACATGATGGACGGGAAGACCCTGTATCATACACAAAAATAAAGACAAAATGTTGCTGTTGATCCACATGAATGACCAGAAATTTGATGGGACCTATGAAGTGGGATGGCGGCACCTGTGTGGTGAAAAAAATTGGATGGCTGGTGGCATTGGCAATAGGAGATGCGCCAGGCAGAAGAACCTGTGACAGAGCCAGACTGCCCAGCCCTCCTCCTCCTGGTGCTAAGATCACCTGCTGCCCTTGGACTGTTTGAGGAATATCTGCAGTATGAACAACTTGATGAGCCACTGAAAAAGAAAGTGATTCAGTGATTAATTGGCAGAAGGACTGATCAAATATAAAGCTGCAAGAGGACAAAATATACTCACATGCATTTGTTAGCAGTGGAACAGTGCTCGCCGTATTTACAACAGTGGGTAGGTTTGGGATAACCACGGTCTTGGGCTCGGCTATTATATCAAACATCGGAGCAGGAGTCGAAGACACAGCAATGGAGAAGCACACGCTTTATTACATAGTGATCGAGAAATAAAATACAATTTTTGTTTTCTCCATCTAAACATGCAAATGGCCATGAATGAAAATTACATACATATGTTTGCCTCAGCAGTTTCAGCATTTCCCCCTGAATCATCAACTGAACTTAGCTGTTGCCATGGTTCCAGCTCCTCCTCCTCACACTCCATAAACAAATCAGAATCCATGCTTCTGAAATACAAAAGGTTAAACGAGCTAAAACAGTAAATATGCCTTCACTATCAAAAAAAAAAAATATATATATATATTTATCTGCCAAAAGAATTTAGAATACTGTGAATAAAGTTTTAACTTTTATTTTAGGGGTCGTTATCTGAAGTGCAAACCCTCACCGGCTCTGACAGGTTTCAACGTCAGCGTCCGTCCATATACAAAACCACTTCGTCCTGAAAATTGCATTAAAAATATATAATTAAACGAGTAACATTTTCATTTATATATATATATATATATATATATATATATATATATATATATATACATACATACATACATACATACATACATACATACATATATATATATATATATATATATATATATATATATATATATATATATATTCATGCATGTAAATGCATTGGGTATTCACTGTGCTATCACACCACTTCATTAACGCCCTCAACAAATTGTGCAAGTACGCACAATGAGGTTTCATACAACTGAAAGACGCGGAGAGAAAAGTAGTTCCTGTGCAACAAAATGCACTATTCCGAGTGTTTTAACGAACTGAACGGAAGCACAAGCATTAGTTATGTGCACAATAACAGTAAACATGGATGAAAAGAAAAAGTTAGTCGGAACGACAAAAAAGCGCGACATTTATTACAAATGTTCGGTCACAAATTATGCTGCAGCAACCCCCTTCACACGGCGCCTACCGAGTACGTACTCCGCATACTGCCCTGTCCTCTGAACAGATAACGGACGCCGTCCATCAAATTAGTGTATTAAGACGCGCAACCAACAAAAATGGTCCAATTTATAAATAATACTTACCGGTTAATAGTATGTAGTGAATTATATTCAAAATGATATACTGAAAGAACACAAAGCCAGCCGGGACGTCACAGAAGAGACAAATAAGTGCGCGAAGTGGGAAGAGGTTCAGCTCTTTCTATCGCTCTGATTGGTTGATCGTATAAAAAACGCCATATCCGGTTTTGGATTCTAATCTCTGATTGGCTGTAATCTCCGAAATGAAGAGGAGTGGTTACTGGAACAAGAAAATGGCTTCCTTGTTTTCAACGACATAGTAACAATTGACGTTTATTAATGCAAACGCAGAAAGTGTTGGGATTTTATTCAACATGTTGCTGGTGGATTGCAGTTAAACCGTAAAGACCATCACAGAATGGTATTTTCTAAACTTAGTTCACAAAGTAAATTATTGACCATGTAACAACTCTCCTATATACAACATCGAATACAAATGTTGTAAAAAAAAAAAACTAATAATGTTTACACAAAGCATTGATAAAACACTATATATATACACAGTATCTGCCTAAGTCCGCGCGTGCGTGAGTCCGCGCTCGCGCGCCATTTTCTAAAACGAGCTCGAGCTGTGGTATTTAATTATGTACTTCAAAAACTCAAAATACGGCAATATTTGCATTATACGTATCATATCCAAATAGTGCATATTGTACACGGAATATTACTCAAACTACAATCAGATCTGTAATAGCCGTGTAATAAACATATGTATTTATTTTGTGCGTGATACTGCAACAAGTTTCATAAACATGGGGAATTTTGCAGAGAGACGCGCGTAATCAGCCAGTGGGCGAAGCGTAAAGCAGCAGCTAAGCTGTTGCTTTAGTTGCTCAAGCTCTATTTATAGCCCCCGTTCTGCACAGACGAGAGCGCCCAGTGTGACATCTTCAGGGTTATTATTCTATTTGGACACTGCTATTTGAGAGAAATGAGGGATCACGTTACGTCAATTGATCGAGTAAACTATTGCGCTGTCATCGCGTTGGCGGCACTCAGTAAGTTGTTGTTAGACATCTTTAGAGCCTTTATTTACAATCTTTAAAATCCCAAATCAAGATTTTAAAGTAAACAACAATCGTTATTTTATTGATTATGAAAACTGTCTGTTTTCTGATCTGTACTGTTATGTGTGCTGTATGTCATTGATTCCTAAGTTTGGGGTGTAGTTTGTCAAGTCCTTTACAAGTCAGGTTGTGTAATAAATCTTATATTAATTGTATAATATTGTTAAATATGACTTTGAAAATTTTAATGTAAATTGTATTTCAATGTCATTTAAGATAAAATATTACGTTTTTTTTATTATTTAGAATTTTGTTATATAATAATTATGTATTATTAAGAATAAATATTTAAATATTTACTTTTATTGTCTTGTACAACACACTACCTGTTATATATTACCTGATCTATACATCTTTATACATATTATATTTTCAAATACATAGATTTTCAAGATTCCTAGTGAAGTTGGGGAGTATCTGCTATAATCTTTACGCTAAGCATTGTCTACATAGCATTAATTTCATGTCTCATACAGGCTTTATGGTGCTGCGGAAATGGATATCTGGTGGGGTCTGCAAAAGCCGTGTTCGCCTAGATGGAAAGACAGTTGTGATCACTGGTGCCAATACTGGGATTGGCAAGGAAACAGCAAGAGATATGGCTTGCAGAGGTATGGCACATTATTTAGATATTCATCTACTTTATTAATGCCCTTACTGTTTGGTTTGTATATTAGTGTCTAGGTATGTGCTTGTGTGTAATAAGGGGCTCGGGTCGTGATGGCCTGCCGGGATCTGACTCGTGCTGAGAACGCTGCAGAGCATATTCGCCGCTCCACCGGAAATGGCAATGTAGTCATCCGACACTTGAATCTGGCTTCTCTCTACTCTGTCCAAGAATTTACCAAAGAGTTCATTGCCACAGAAGAACGACTGGACATACTCATCAACAATGCAGGCAAGTGAGAAACTCATCGTAGGCTGATCTAACTGCTCTTACAGAATTAGAGGTACATTTGAGACAGGTCATTTTTTTCTAACAGGTGTGATGATGTGCCCCAAGTGGACCACAGAGGATGGCTTTGAGACTCAGCTGGCTGTCAATCATTTGGGACATTTTCTTCTGACCAATTTACTATTAGGGATGCTTAAGAACTCCTCCCCCAGCCGTGTAGTGACTGTGTCCAGCATTGCTCATGTTGGCGGTAATCTCCTTTTTGATTGATAATCAGCATGCCTAAAATACAGACTGGAGCTATTTTCAAACCCGACTGTATACATTCTTTGGTTATATTTATGTAATAATGATGAAAAGACACTTGTAATCACCCTTAGTGTATAGCCATACTTGTGCAATGAAATTACATTTGTTGGTGTTTTCTTACAGGAAAGATTGAAGTTGATGATCTGTTTTTTGACAAAAGGCCTTACAGCCCTTTGGTCAGCTATAAACAGAGTAAACTGGCCAATGTGCTTTTCTCTAGAGAACTTGCAAGAAGAATGAAAGGTAACATACCACTAAAGTTCTTAGCATAGCAAATATTTTCACTTTTTTAATAGTGGGATATTTTTTGTTTATTTGGTCACAAAGTAGTAGAAAATGTTTTATTTTTTGTATTCATTCATGTTTGAATTTGACATTTATAGTGTCATTGTCCGTATTTAATTAACTTTGTGACCATTTCATCTACAAATAAAGCGCTTACACAAACATTTTTCGTGTTTAGGTACTGGAGTGTCCTCATACTGCTTGCATCCAGGAGTGATTCGAACAGAGTTGAGTCGCCATATTGAGTCGTGCTACCCCATGCTAAAGACTTTACTGTCTGTGCCCTCCATGCTGTTGATGAAAACTCCCTGGCAGGGTGCACAGACCTCCATCTACTGTGCTGTCACAGAGGGTTTAGAGAGGAAGTCTGGCTGCTACTTCAGGTAAACAGACTACAATCAGGGTAAATCCCTGAATTTGTCAGTTGCTAGAGCAGGGACCATTTCACTATGAAATAGTGATGCACCGAAATGAAAATTCTGGGCCGAAACGGAAACCAAAAATTCAGGATGCACTTGGCCGAAAAACGAAAATTTTAAAATAGTTTTTTTTTTTTATAATTGTATTAATATTATACAATTTAATTAATTTAATGAAATTAATTCATCTGAATTGAAAAACTACAAACCAATATAATGATCACACTTTTATTGAAAGTAACGCACCAAAATTGGACAGAAAATATATTAAAACATTATTAAATATATTATTCTTTATTCAGTTCTTTAACTTTCAAATTTAACAGATTTTTTTTTTACCAATTATCCAAATAATGTAACGTTCTAGAAAACTATAATGATATGCAAAAACTTAGCAGCTCTAGGCTAGCATCTTGCATATATAAAAAGTTTACAGAAAAGTTTACAAAACGCTACACAGTCATTTTAATGAAAACAACAGGTAAAACACAGAACAGCAGAGGGCCTCTATTCTGTTTATGTAAACGTATTTCCACTTTAAAGCACCATAAAGCCTGTATGAGACATTGAATTAATGCTATGTAGACAATGCTTAGCTTAAAGTTTATAGCAGATACTCCCCAACTTCACTAGGAATCTTGAAAATCTATGTATTTGATAATAATAATATAATATGTATAAAGATGTGTAGATGAGGTAATATTGTCAATGTGTAATTCGCACCCTGCAAGTATGTATGCTAAAATGAGTTTTATGTATATCACAGTGATTGTGCTGAAAAAGACCCTGCTCCAGAAGGTAAAGATGATGCAGTGGCTAGAAGGTTGTGGGAGGAAAGTGCTCGGCTAGTTGGACTAAATGATCGACGATGACACGTCGTACGGCACACATACTTCTTCACCTCATCTCTCGCGAGGTGGCAGAAACTCAGACAGGAAGTCATGGCAGAGCTAGTGTCAGGGCAAACAATATGGTTTTCATTAGGAGATGGCATTTACTAGACCTTTTTCTTTACGGAAGAGTTTTCCATTTGTTAAAGGTGAAAGTGTGTCATTTTTTCAGTGTTAAAAATACATTCTCATATCCCAGGTTAATGTGCATTGACAGCTTTAAGTATGCCATTCATAGGTAAAGTCAGTCAGTTCGGTGGCTCTGTGGTGCTATCAAAACATTGCTGTTTGTTTGAGCATCCCGACCAGACCAACAGCAGCAATAGAACAACCGACGACATTGGAGTTCGGAGTGGGACTGTTAGTTATTACACATATGTGCTTTTTAACCTTCCAACAACTTCTTAAAACTCTAGAATTTTTTTTAATGCTTTGTTCTCAGTGGTCATTTCCTAATAACACGATAATACTCGGTACATTCCAGCACATTCCATTTTGTGGCTATATCAGAACAAACTACCATAAGAGTCATAAAAAAGTTTAAGAGAGCTACCTTGTTTTGAAAATGTGTATACATATTCTGTATAAATATGTATGATTTACTTTTAACCACTAGATGGCATTAAATATGTGTTTTTGGAAACATAGTATTATATATTTTTAAAGATCCCATATGCACTTTATGATACAGCAAGGCAGCATTGCAGGTCAATTTGCAAACAAATGGAAAATATGTGATGGAAAAAGCAGACCTTGATTTACATGACTTGGTTGTAGCTTACAGTTAAGTAGATACCACAATAAATGGATTGTGTATAACAATCAATATAAAAATAGTCAAACAGAACAACATGCTAAAAACTGCATTGTGTAAGATATGTTTAGCTGTGCCACAAATGCATTTAACTGTTAAAGGAGTAGTTCACCCAAATATGAAAACTCTAATCATTTACTCACCCTCATGCCATCCCAGATGTAAATAACTTTCTTTCTTCTGCAGCACACAAATGAAGATTTTTAGACAAATATCTCGGCTCTGTAGGTCCTTACAATGCAAGTGAATGGCGATCACGCCTTTGTAGCTCCAAAAATCACATAAATGAAACATAGGGGTAATTCATAGTGGTTATATCCATATCTTCAGAAACTATATAATAATAGTAAATTTTTACTCTAAATCTCCACTTTCACTTTTACATCTGAAAGAAACGTGGTGCCTGTTTAGTTTCACCTTCACATCTGAAAGTGTATTACAAAAAAGGACTTAAATATTGTTCTGTTTCTCACCCACACCTAATATATTGCTTCTGAAGATATGGATTTAAACACGAGTCATATGGATTACATTTATGTTTCCTTAATGTGATGTTTTTGAGCTATAAATGTCTGATCACATTCACTTGCATTGTATGGATGTACAGAGATGAGATATTCTTCTAATAACTTTATGTTTGTGTTCTGCTGAAGATAGAAAGTTATACACATTAGGGATGGCATGAGGGTAAGTAAATGATAAGAGAATTTTCAGTTTTGGGGGAACTATTCTTTTAAATGACAATATTTACCCCCTGGAGTTGATTTTAAATGGTATATTTATCTTTATGAATGCATATTTTTAAAACCATAAAAATACTGTATACTTTGTGTCATGTACTGGTATTTTGTATCTAGAATTTCAATGTAAGCTATTTTAATTTTGGGATATTTTTGCTCCATGCCTCAATTAATTTGAAACATGGTGTCTAGTATTTATTTTTCTTTTCTAGTTTTATCTCACCTTTTCTATTTCCATTATTTAAATTTAGCGCATCCCAGATTTCTTTTAAGGTGTTTGATAAGTTAAAATTTTATTTATTATTAATATACTTACAATTTCACTGTTAATACATTTTCAAGATTGGTTGTTTTGTGGCTGTAAAAATCAATTTGCAGCAATCTCAAGCTCATTTAAAAACTTCAACAAAAATGCTATTGTGCTGGTGTGCTTTCTCTGTAAATCCTTACAGGCAAATAAATACAACTGTGTTGCATAGTGGAAGTCAACAGATTTGGGTGAGGAATTGTCTGATTAACACTGAAGGATTTTGCTAATGTGTTCCCTGCCTGTAAACAACATTTGACTATTCAATGGAGCTTCTGTCCCAGGTCAACTTTTGCTCCGGGGTATCATTTGTGTGTAAAATTGTAAAGTTTCATTTTCTTGCGTTAATTTCTTTGTAAACTCTTTACTGATAATATCTGTCTGGTAATAATGCGTGAGTGTAGCAACTACCGGGTTCCCAAAACCACTTTTATTTCTCAGCAAGACCTTTGTTTTGTTTCACAAAAACAAGATTAGTGAAAAAAAAGTGATTAGTCAAAGACTGTGTGACAATGCACGCCACCCTTAGTTATTTACTGGTGCCTTAAAATGGAAAATACAGATTAAATCAAATTAAAAACAAATTACTGGGCCAATCAAATGATACAACTCCCAATGCAATTTAGGTTGCACCATTAGCACATCTTTTATGGTCGACATAATTCACTAAACATACTCATATCCTGCACTTTACTAAAGCTGTGCCCAATCAATGAGTGGTTTGCAGGCCTGGCCCCAATGGGTGATGCCCGGCGCCTGCCGGTCTATACACGTAATATCTGTAAATAATGTAGGAAGAGTGTCTTCTGTACTTTATTCCTCCAAGCCATGTTTTAAAAGCCTGAGCCAAAAGAAAACAATTAATGTTAAAGGTGTAGTTCATCAAAAAAATTAAAATTCTGCCGCCATTTACTCAAGACTCATTTTGTTCCAAACTCATATGACTTCCTTCTACAATGGAACAAAAAAGGAAACAATTTGAAGAATGTTGGCGCTCATCTTTTATTTCATACAATGAAAATGAATGGTGACTGAGACTGTCAGTCCCTAACATTCTACCAAGCACCTCCTTTTGAGGTCTACTGTAAAATAAGGTCATACAGGTTTGGAGAGTAAAGGATGAGGATGAGTAAATCATTTTCATTTTGAGGTGGAACATTCCTTTTAACTTGCATATAAACAAAATAGCAGATGTTGCACTAGTGTAATAGGTAGGCTACACCCTCTTTTATGAAAATCAATTGTGCTCTAATATTCTCAGATTCATGTGAATTCATTTCAATGTGACATTCCTGTAGGCTGGACTGAGTGTGATATACATGTAGCCAACACATCACAACATTTTTCAGTTCATATTCAAATGTGTTATACGTTGAGCTATGTTTTTTATAGAGGTTTATTAATGTTACATAATGTGATGGTTAATAGTGATTTTTTTTCCACTTACAGAAGAAACCTCATTGGCTTCTAGCTCATTGAGTTCTTAATAAAAGCATTTAAACCTGCAACTCTTTTGTTATTTAAAGCAACAAAATGTGGATAGTTGTAACTGGCCACAAAAAGAGGTACAATAACTTCCTTCTAGTCTCCTGCTGTGTTTGTCTTCATGCCTGCACAAGTCTCTCACTGCACAACTTCTTAACTTCCCTTCTCATATTTTTATTACACAAAAATCAGTCTTGGGGACATGGCAATTTAAAATAAACCTTGTAAGTAAACAATAATTTTTTATCACGATTAAAGGACCTTTGAATTAAAATTAAGGGGATATTTCAATAAAAAAAAAAGAATTCTGTCATTGTTTACTTAGCCTCATGTCGCTCCAAACCAGAATAACTTTTTTACTTCTGTGAAACACAAAAGAAGATATTAGGCTGAATGTTATCCTCAGTCAGCATTTCCTTTCATTGCATCATACAGTGAAAGTGAATGGTGACTGAGGCTTCAGGTTGATCTCACAGTGAAATCAACCATTTTCCAGGTGAAATGTCCTCGGAGGGGCGACAAAATCGAGTTGTAAAGCGAGTAGTTTCCAGCTTTATAGGCTGTAATATGGTGAAGAAGAATGCATAATTTATAAAACTGTACTTACAAACCTAAACATTGCTCTCGTGACTGATGTATGACTACTTCCCGTTTCGACTCCAAATCCTGGTCTCCCATGCTGCTGACGCAGTGTGCTCCCGGTCACACCACAGGGGTAGGTAATCATGTTGGAGCCGATGCAAACATATCTAATAGGAGATGGCGCTTGTTGGACAGTCAACATAATGTGTCCAATCCTAAGGTACTGGAACTCTCGTAAACAACATGCTGACTTCCAGTGTGATCATATTGGAGGCTGTTAGTCCCTGACATTCTGCCTAATATCTCCTTTTGTGTTCCACAGAAGTAAGGAAGTCATCTGGGTTCGGAACAACATGAGGGTGAGTGAATGATGACAGAGCCTTCATTTTTGGATGAACTATCTCTATCAAATTAAAAGTTTTTCCACATCAAAAAGGTCTATGATTAATCTTTTATTCTACAAAAGGTTGGTCCATAATGGTTGGAACGCTAAATATGGTAGATCTTTTTATTTAAAAACAAAAAAAATGTATTGCCAAAAGTCTTCAGTTTATTTTACAGTCATGATTTGTGTGTGATCTCTATGACATATATGAGCCAGTCTATTACGCTGAATCGCTGTGCTCTTCGGACGTCATCATGATCACTATTTGTTTTCCTCCATGGGTAAATGTTGGGCCCTCCAATCCATTATGCCTTGATGAGTCTTTTGGGAGGATTTGTGGGAACTGGGAGGGCCTTAGTAAAACCTCAATGGAGCTCTGAAAAGATCATAAAAGCATCATCTTCCAGTGCCCCAGTGTGGTTGGCTCTAAGAGCCGAGGGGTCACAGCAACTGTTGACCCATTCAGTTGACTTGACTGTTGGGGCCCCATTAAGTCAGCCTTCCCAATCGCTATATCTATGGGAATTTTATTCAGCTTAAAGGGATAATTCACAGAAAATAAAAAATTCTGTCATCATTAATTACTCATGCCAAATATTCCAAACTTTTCTGACTTTCCTCCATGGAAAACAAAAAAAGATGTTTGGCAGAATGACAGCCATTCAGTTTGAATGCATCTTTTTTTTTTCTCCATACATTGAGTCAACGTGGCTAACATTCTGAAAATTTTTCAAGGAAGAAATAAGGTTTATGGGTTCGGTACAACATGATGGTGAGTAAATGATGATAGAATTTTCATTTTAATTTGAACTATCCCTTTTACTGCCCTATTTACTGGGCAACACTGAGTCAACACTGGAATGCAGCAGACTCAACAATAATGGTACATGGAGTGGGCTTTCATTTTAAAGAATGGACGTGTGCAGAGCTCTCTGCTCAAAGCCAATATGATTTGCAGTCTCTTAGGGGTCATCATTGGTCTCTTGTTATTTATGATTCTCCCTGGGATATACACACACACTCACAAACAACCTCTAAAGCTATGTGAACCATGGGGTGCTGGCACAAAGGGAACTGTTAATAAAAATAACCTAGGGATACAGAGTCGGTGGTGCAACATGAAGAATATACGCTCACTGTTTTACTCACAAAAGGAACTGCTTTTATCTCGGGATAATCAGTTTGGCCAGAATGGCCCAGCATAACATTTGATTGAAACCTGAGCTCATCTTCCTGATCTTGGAATCAATAACAGTTAACATGTTGGGACTGTGCAAGAAGGTGGAGGACATGGCAGGGCAGTGGGCCAGGGGCGAGGGAGAGTGAAAAGGGTCTTAGACGGGCAGTTATTACCAGCAGCTAATGGGATTGCACAGTCATCCACAGGCTGCTTACTCATCAAGACACCTCCATGAATACACCTGCTTAGGGATTTGAAGCCCTTTGAGGATACAAATGTGTGCGTGTGTGGTTGTGATTTGACATTCTGCTGTATAACGGCAAATAACTTTACATTTTGTCAAAACTGAATTATTAGACTCTTAGACTATGATCTGTCCTTTGACTGATGGGTATGACTTGACTATGCTCAGATTCATAGAAAATATATTAAGATAATCTGCACTAAAACCTAAAAGTTACTATGAAGACATTTCTCTCTGTTTCAGTGTTAGCGTAGTTACTGTGTTTTGCCTTTTTGTTGTCAATACTAAAAGCTTAACAAATGGACTTACTGTAAAAGAAAAGACATAATTTTAACGTAATAAGAATGTAAAAAAGCTACAGTAATTTTTTTTTAAATTTATTAACAAAGCAAACCCCAAAATGAAATAATAGCATTTTTTATTTTATACTACCTATTGGTAGAGAAGCCAAAAATGAACATAAACGTTTAATCAGTGGTGCTGTGTTACTCATATTCAGTCTAACCTAAAGTATTAATCTTTGGTGTTTTGCTATTGATATGAATGATATGAGTCAAATTTGTGTCATGTTGAGGAGATGGTACATTGTTGTGTAACTTCATTATCATGTCATGTAGAGAAAGTTACAACATATTGTTTCGCATATTTGGTTAACAAGGTCAAAAGACTAAGAGACACAATGCTTTCATGTAAGATGTCCTCATATACACATAGAGCAGGGAGTGTGGTTGTATGCTGTTGACTGTTGCATAACTGGCTCGATGAACCCAGTTCTAAGTTAAATAGAAAGAGAATGCTCTGTACCACTAACAGAGAACATTAGCTTTCATTGCACAGTAGCCCTTGACTGTCATAACCTCCAAAACCAGCTGCTCTCATTAATAATCCAGATGAAACTTTTGCTAAATTCTGAGATTAGCATTCCATGACCCTCTGATGTAATGAATGGAGCTGTTGTTATTTCCTAGAACTAAATGTTGAAGCAGCTGTACTTTTGTATACAAAATCAGATATTGTTAAATTCAAAGTGCAACATCAAAATGATTCTCGCAATAACTGCTTGTCAGAAAAGGGAAAATATGAAAAAGAATGCCAAGGTGAATAGTGTAAAATTTTTGGGGTAGGTAATCACGGTTTAAAATGCGGAGACAACTATGACTAACACATTTCAATTTCCCCCAAAAGTATAAACACCAACAGTTAGCGCTGTTAAGACAACATGCTTGAAAACAGTAAAAAAGACAACACACACTTTAATTTGAACCCTGACCCTGGTTTTGTTTTTCAAATGTAATGCAATCCTGTGGTGCGAGCATTATGAACTAGTGAAATCATACCCTCAGAGTTTGATATTTCCCCTTAAATGTCAGTGGGACAACATGTCTGAAGAGGTTACAATTCCACAACTCACTCTACACCAACATTTTACTTCCAGGTCCCTTAAAGTTTGACGAGTAGATTCATCAGTGTCAGGCAGATGATGTTTCACTGAATGTTTCATTTACCAGTGTAAGGTAACAAAACACACAAAAGACAGCCATCCCTGTAATGTAACTGGAGAGTATTTTTAGTCTTATATTTATCTTCTTCTAAAACAAATATGTAAAGAAAGGAATGAAAGTAGTAGCTACTCTCAAATTGTGCAGCCTGTTGAGGAGAGTTTCAATGAAACAATTTAAAATGTTCAGTTGTTAAGGAGCTATTTCTACTTTATCTGAATGGTTAAAATTACTTCCGTTGGTGCAGCTTAAGGTTGTCTTCTTCATTCATTCAATAATAATAATAATATAAAATTATATTTTTAATTGAAATAAAACCAGTTAATTAAGCTGCTACTACATGAAGCATTTTTAGGTTACACGACAAAGCATTTTTTTTACAAGTGTGCTATCATTTTTCTAAGTGATGGGATATATTTTCATCTGGCAGACAATTAAATGGGCGAACACATTCTATAGACTTAAAGAGGGGTTCAGAGGGGAGCAACCACCTAGCAACCTTCCAGAACACCCTATCAACCACTCAGAATACCCTAGTATCCGAAGCAATATTATAAACCACTGTAAACACCATAGCATTGTTATGGCACCACTAACAACTCAGATTTTCTTTAGAAATAAAATCGGGAAAAAAAAACTTGTTTTTATGCCCTTAACACAGGCAATGAAAACAACAATATGACTGAAGACTACACATTTTCCTATCCAAACTGAAACAAGAAGCCAATTAGGATGGAGTAGTTTTATTGCAGCTACTTTTCTGCTGAATCAGCCCACACAGTTTAAGG
This sequence comes from Xyrauchen texanus, assembly GCF_025860055.1. Lineage (NCBI taxonomy): Eukaryota > Metazoa > Chordata > Actinopteri > Cypriniformes > Catostomidae > Xyrauchen > Xyrauchen texanus. The sequence goes on from NC_068292.1 coordinate 33,849,636, forward strand.
CTGTGGGATGGTATGTCTAGATTGTCTGTCTGTGTCAGCACAGCTGAAAGGCCACTTCAAATTTTAAGGCTTGATTTCACATTCCACATGTGCTTTGGGCCACTATAACCTTCAGTTTCCTAACCCTGTCCTAAGAATTCATACCTTTAAACTTAAGTTTAAGATTCTGTGCATTTTACCAATGAGCAGGCTTACAAGGAATTTTACTGAGAGAATTCCAGATGATTTGAATGAGTGTCATTCTTTCATTACTCTTGCACATTCCTTTTTTAAATGTTGTGGCCAATTTTAAATGCATTACATTATCCACAGAGCAGCCTCAGCTCTGTTTAACACATTTTGCCATCTAAAAATCCATTCTGCAGAATTCAGCATAGAATATGTTGGACAAATTCTGTCATGAGCCATGGTTAGTTATCAACTATTGAAACACATTTCAATGGACAATAGCTCAGTTGACTAGTGTCCATGGTGTCCATTGTGGTCACCCTATGTTTTATGATGGTCCAGAAAGCAAATAGCCTTTCTTTTTAGGGATTCTAAAGCAGTGAGATGTCTTAATTTGTTAATCTCCTGAAGACAAGGGTAAGTGAATTATGATGCATCTAGGTTTTGACAAGGTATCTTTCAGGCTCTAGAAATCTCAGTTTCCATGTTTAAAACCAGTATTGCAAATCTTGAAGCTCCAGTATGTAACGCTCCAGTATGTGTATAAGTATGTGTATCCTCGGTGTCGCAATCCTCTGTCAGCGGTGAGGGCTCTCTGACAGCACGTCTTCTTCCAATCCTGAGATTCGTCAGCCAGTATGGCAGACATGCCTCTTGTTCATTGGAAAGGAGGAGGTGGGAACTGGGTTATCAACCAAAAAAGACTTATAATAAACAAAACATAACATAAAACTGCTTTTCAACATAACCAAACACACACACACACACACACACACACACACACACACACACACACACACACACACACACACACACACACACACACACACACACACAGAGAGCTCCTTGTCTCTCTCTGTCTGGCTTCTCCGGCTCCTCCTTATCTCTCTCCCATTGATGGGGCAACTCAGCGCCTGGCGTGCAACCTCATGGCCCGGCCACACCCTCCTCCTAACTACAATTAACTAACCCTAACCCACACCTTGAACATAGCAGAAAATGAAGACATCCCAAAACATCCCCCAAAGTATATGCACACAAATAGATCTCATCAAGCTGTAGCTCCACCTTTTGACTAAAGTGGTGGGGTCAGTTGCACCTACAGTCACCAAACTTGGTACATATATTGTTCTCATCAAGCCAGACAACTTTCAAAAATACATTCATTAGCTCCGCTCAACAGAAAGTTAGCCATTTTGGATTGAATTTGGATTTTTTTTTTTTTAATGCAGGCCCTACATTTTTTAATTCTCCTCCAAAGGGATTAATGTGACTGGCACCAGATGTGGGCAAAATTATGCGAAGACCATTGAAGATGCTTAATTTTTGATATACTGAATGGTGTTGCCATGGCGAGGCACTAAATTAATGGCAAAAAATATGGAAACAGGAAGTGTCTCATATTTTCTTCTTATGTCTGATATTGTGATTTAGATCACCCTGTAGTGCTCCCATGAAAATGGGAATGTATCGGTAGCACCCCAATTTTCACCTACAGTCACCAAAATTGGTACATATATATATATAGGTCTCATAAAACTGAACAACTTTCATACTCACAGTCATTATCTCCGCAAAAGGAAGTCGTCATGTTGGATTTTCTGAAAATCAAGGCTCTGAACTTTTAAATATACCTCCGAGGGGATTCATGTGACTGGCACCAAATTTGTGTAACATCATACCAAGACATTGTAGATCCTAAATTGCGAACAGATTCTTTTATTTTAAATGGTGTTGCCATGGCGAAGCAATTAAGTTATGTCGAAAAATGGAAAACAGGAAGTTATACCTTATATCTTCTGTGTGCATTGTGTGATTTTGATGAAAATTCAGCTGTTTGTTTGGTAATGTGGGTTGATCACTTGAATGTGGCTATTTTGGGTCACGGTCATAGCACCACCACCTGGCAGCAGGAAGTGTGGCTCTTACAAAAGACTTCAAAATAGTACTCTTATATTTACCCAAATTGCTTCAAAATGGTTTAGAAAAGGGGTGTGGAGGTGAGGGCATGGTCGAGTGCCCATTTGTAGAGAAAGCGGTAAGGAGTTTCACCTGAGATTAATTGCTTCTTATTACCGTTTCTATGTTTGCTGTGAGAGACAGGAGATAAAAGGTGACCCAGTCCACAGAGAGAGTGAAAAGAGTGACAAACCAGTGAATGTGTATCTGTGATCAGAAAGTGTTCATGATTGTTGCTGAAAAGCTGGACTTTGTTTCAATGTATGCTGAAATGCAGTCTTAATTGGTTTAATACAAGCTGGAAAGCGATATCTGTTTTATTTATTTATCTATTCCTCCTTTATCTGCCTGACAATGAAAATTTGTTACAAGGGGTTTTCACAGTCAAAGACAGTGGGCCTCCCTTGTGACACAACGTTCTTGATGGCCCCCCTCTGACACAAACACATCTTAACAGATTGTCAGACAATTGTTTAACATTATTGAATCATTTTATCAGAAGTTATTAACTGAATTATGACATTGAATATTCAACTTTTTATACTATATCATTTTTACATTGGTGTAGAAAAAATGCAACAAAACATAATTTAAATTCCAATAATGGTCCATCTCAGTCAAACCAGTCCACATCAGCTGGCCACATCAGTGGATTCGTAGATCTGGAGTGCAAAAAAATGGGCTGTGCCTGATGCTGTCCAACACTTGCTCCTTCACATCCTGTGACATGTCAGAGACTTGCCGTCCCAATGTGTTGTCAGAGCGTGGAATAGAATCAAGCTTATAAGCTGCTGCCTCTCCCACCATCAAGGAACACATATCTTTGGCTGCCAGCAGAATCGATGTCTCTCTGATGTTATGTGCTTTGCCCGCCTTGGCAATATGCAGTGCAACATGATATAACGCTTCAGTAGCCTTTACATTTAATTTCACAAATTCTCAGACAACTTTTTTCTGAGCTGAGAAAAAAGTGGTGTCTGCGGAGTTTAGCAGGTTGCATGCTGTAGCTAAAATCTCCTGATAAGCAACACATAAAGGTTGTGGTGCATCAACTGATCCTGTCCATGTAAATCCTAAACTTAAATATTGCTTATCGTATCGTCGTCTTTTGGGTTTTACCCCTGAAACTGAACGATTCGAATTTGGTGGTCTCAGAAACTGCTCCATTGTAATTACAGATTAATACTCCACGTCCGCTTTATTGTCGGGCTTAACAAATATCAGAGAATCTACACAAAGATTCTTGATATTTTTTTAATATTATTTAATATTTTATAAGCAAATTAATTATTGACAAAAATAATTGAACCACTCTCCATGTCCACGCCTCCCCTGACATGCTCTAGCACCCACTTGAAGAGGTGTGCCCCACATTTTGATAACCCCTGCTTTAGAATAATGTCAAATGCCTAATGCATGTGTCAATCTTGTCAACCAAATGCATTAAAATTAATTATTGAATTGACTGATGTTGTAATTGTATTGTTTTTAACATATTCCAGAGTGTGTAATGAATGTTAAGTGTATCTGTATATTTGATGGGTGATTGGATCGGATCAACAAAAACACATCTTAATACCAGCTGTAAATGGAGTCAGTAACTGCTCAAAATAGATCTTTTCAAAGAGAATCACATCAAATCACTCAATCTTCCAAATCTTTAATTGTTCATTAATGGGCAATCAGTAGTGAGGAACCAGACTAGGATGCTTTGCACTGAATGCAATGACTTTCACATTAGGTGATTACTAGTCCACAATGCAACAGGCTACTGAAAACACCACACTTCTATTTATAGGTGTCAACATTTAAATTACAACAAAGGAGACATGAGCACTTTTTAAGACTGAGCATGTCTCAGAGCACTGAACATCTAAAGGCTAAGAGTACAGAAATGTTTTGATACTGTCAGCTTTGTGGGAAACTGATCAAGCACACTGTCAATTACTGTAACATTTACAGTAATTAACTAACAATTTTAGTTGCCAGTAAGACTGTAAATATACAGCAGGCTACTGTAAATAATTGTTTACAATTGTACTGTTAAAAATACAGCATACAGTTGTACATGTAAAATTACAGTAAATGTAATGTAGATTAACTCATTAAATCAGACCAAAATTACAACTGTCACTGTAAATCTACAGTACTGCTGTACATATATTTTACAGTAAATTAGAGCATTTGCTGTGAATATTTGTTCCGTTTCCTTCACTTTACTAAAATAACTACAAGTGAGTTTTTTTCAGTGCGAAATATGTTTGTATAAAACATATTTACAGCAAAATACTTTTGCTGTAAATTCAGTAATCACATACTGCATTTGTCCTTCGATATTAGTTCATTTGAAGTATGTGTCATGCAAACAGTAAAACTTGATTTTCATCATAGTACCAGTTTATTTATTGCACAATAACATCACATTGATGCATTAAACACTAATAAGCATAAGTTTACAAAACATAATGCTCTCTAGCAAAAATTACACGGAAAATATGCTGGAAACTTCACTTTAAATGGAATTAGGCTTAAGCCTTACACTAACAGCAAAAAAAATCCCTTGGGGTCCAAGGTGGTGTAGGAGCGGGCCTGGACCGTGGAGCGGAGGTGGGCCTGGACCATGGAGCAGAGGTGGGCTTGGACCGCTGAGCTGAGGTTGGCTTGGCTGTGACATGGCCTGGAGCTGACTCCGGCTTGGCTGTGACAGGCATGGGCGTTGGATCGTTGGCCATATCGTGGAACTCTGGCTCGGCCGCGGCAATGCCGTGGAACTCTGGCTCGGCCGCGGCAATGTCGTGGAACTCTGGCTCAGCCGTGGCAATGTCGTGGGTATCCGCCTCCCCCCACAGTGAACGTGGAGCCAATGATCTGTAGGGCGTGGTCGATATATTGAGCAAGATTGAGTGGACTGCGACTGCTAGGCATCAAGGAAGAGATTGGTTCACTCAATCCTAAATGTTAACAGTCTTTGACGGCGACCTCATTAAAGCCAACCTCGCTGGCAAGAGAGCATAAGTCCATTACATAGTACCAGGGGATGATTCCCCTGACGTAGGTGTAGGAGCTGAACTACTGGGTCAGTAATGGGCAGTATAGTATTCTGTAATGATGCTGGCTAGGACAATGATGAAGACAATAATGAAGACGTGAAGATGAACCCAAGTGCAGTTTATTTAAACAAAACGTAAACTCCAACATTTCACTATAAAAGTGAACTAAACTAGACATAAACTAGACATAGACATAGACTTGACATGGCATGAACAAAAGAACAAAGTTACATTCACATACATCAATACTAGAGCAGGACAATGGTAAACATGAGGGCTTAAATACTTGACATGGGTAAAAATACAACCAATGAACAAACAGTACTCTAAACAAGATAACAAGACAATAAGCATAAACCAATTACAAGAAAGAACCAATAACAAGACTAAGAACCATTGACAACAAGACACAGAAACATGGGAAACACCGAAGTGATTTCACAGCTACTTTGCTTTGTTTCTTGTCTAGAGAGAGGACATTTTCCTGCATGTGCCACGAGCGAGAGAGGGAAGAAGCATGCACAGCCTGAGATGAAACTTTGTATCTGCTACAGAAATCCTCTTTTTAAATAATATTGTATTATTAATTATATTTAAAATGTATAACATTAATATGACATTAATTTAAGTGCATCCTCTGAAAAAATATAAAGCCAAACGTAAATGTGTAAAAATGTTAAAAAGTTTAATGGGGAATAATATTATCTGACTAGTAATTCCAGTGTCGACTAGCAGCATTAGAACCATTTAGTCGACTAGTCTCACACATTCCTAATATTTAAGCAGCATAAAAGTAATCCACATGACTCATGTCGATCAATTAATGTCTTCTGAACCGAATCAATACGTTTGTGTAAAAAATAAATCGCTAATGAAAACTTTATTTACTTTAAAAATCACTTCCTGACAGCAGTCGACGCATGTTGCCGCCGCGTGTCATAAGCGCAATGGCGAGTTCATGTGAGAAGTCAGAAGCGCATGCTTTGTATACAGCAGAGGAATGAAAGTCACATGAGAGTTCAACCATCAATACAGCACTGGGCAGAAGGAATGACTTAAAAAACATTTTAATTATCTATTTGTTTCTTACACCAACCTATCAGTTTGCTTCAGAATACATTAGTTGATCAAGCCAAATGTCGTTGGGTTGTGAAATGTGTCAGCATGGATGCCAAGCGAAGATGGATGTGTGAACGGTGAGCTCTGCGCACTTTGCTACTTTTAACACTATTAATGTCATAAACTGGTGAGATTCGATACACTCTGTTCCAAAACTGTTCTAGGAGGATAATATGTAAAAAATTCTAAATTCTCGAGCTCTGGAGACATCAAAAGACACTTACATATTCAAGCTGACACCCCCGAGCAGCAGACCCCAAGCCAGGGAGTTGATTTATTCGGGGAAGTGCTGGAAATGTTGAACAGGTCGGCAATGCTGATGAAGTTGTAATACGTAGATCAATCACTGCCATGGAGACAAAATTCGCTGAGATGTTTACAAGAGTGGGGGATGTCGAGAAACGGATCGATTATCTGGAGTCATCGGAGAGGGAATTATCTGCTACTAGTGACTAGGTGGATTTGGAGCATATCGGGGAGAAGTTGGAGGACTTGGATAACTGTAGCCGGCGGAATAACGTCCGTATTGTTGGAATTTCTGAGGACGAAGAGTGTCAGAATATGGTGAAATTCCTGGAATAGCTTTTTCCTAGTCTGCCCGACATAATAGGCCAAAAGCTGGAAATCGAGCAAGCTCACAATGCTCCGGGTCGGCAATCAGTTGAGGGAGACAGGCCGCGATCAATTCTGGACAAATTTCGGAGATCATCCAATAAAGATCTCGTGTTATCCTCCAATGCTACCACATTCCAGAACTGCAACCTACCAAGAGTGTCCAGAAGTACAAGGTGTGAAGTGCTCAGAGACATGGCCAAGGTCAAGAAGGCTGAAACACGACCACTACTGAATATGTTCACAAGTTAAAGCGTCAAGACTGGGCAAAGAAATACATGAAGACAGATTTTTCAAAGGTTTTATGGAGAGATGAAATGAGAGTGACTCTTGATGGACCAGATGGATGGGCCCGTGGCTGGATCACTAATAGATACAGGGCACCACTTTGAGTCAGGTGTCAGCAAGGTGGAGGAGGGGTACTGGTATGGCCTGGTATGGACAAGGATGAGGTAGTTGGACATTTCAAGTTGAAGATGGACTGAAACTCAACTCTCAAACCTACTGCTAATTTCTGGAGAATTATTTCTTGAAGCAGTGGTATAGGAAGAAGTCCTCAGCATTCAAGAAGGCCATGATCTTTATGCAGGACAATGCTTCATAACATGCATCCAAGTACTCCACTGCATGGCTAGCCAGCAAGGGCCTCAAAAGACGCCCAAATAATTACTTTGCACCCTTCATCACCTGACTTAAATTCTACTGAGAACTTGTGGGCCCTTCTCAAGCATGAGATTTACAGTGAAGGAAGACAATACACCTCTTTGAACAGCATTTGGGATATTTTATTTTTCAAATATTTTTGAAAGCCCAAAATTTTATTTAATAGTCATTTTGTGTTATTTATCTGTTGCACATATTCAAAAAATTGAGAATAAACAATTGAGTTGGGAGAAATTATTTTTGTAATTTACTTGAATATATAATAATAATATAATAATAATTGTGCACACTAATTGTTGGCTAATAATTGTGCACACTTATATATTCCCCTGAGAAAGACAAAACTAACTTTTTCTTTGTTAAACGTTCAGGTTTGAGGCTCAGTAACATTTTGGATTGACTTAGAGCATTGTGTTTGTTCAACAATAAAATTAATCTTGAGGAATATAATTTGCCTAATAATTGGGCATGTAGTGTAATATATAGGCAGAGCTGCTTCAGCAGAAGATCGAGGGGCTCACAGGGCTTGTGCCAGCAAGAGATCCACATCTGATACATATAACTCAATCTGACGGCCCTGCTCTGCCCTCTCGTATGATCCCTTTTTACTGTCAAATTTACAGCAGTTGTTTACAGTACAATATAAAATAAGGTGACTTGTATGTACAAAATGTCAGCTAACATGGGTGATTGGTAATATGTCCTGCTTTTCACTTGGACACTTTACTCTGATGAGAAAAGTAACTTCAAGCCTTGTGGATGTTTATTTTTCTAATTTTTTTCTGTAGTAGTTAAAAGCCTTACAACAGGCCACACTGTAAGCTGATTTCTGTTGCGGTTGTGCAAGAGCTCTATTTAAACTGGGACAGTGGTACTGCTTAATTCTACTTCAGTACTGGATTAGCGTGTCATTACAATGATGCCACTATGTGATTACCTTGGTTTATGAAGACCAGCATTAAAAAAAAAAAAAAAAAAGGGTATTTAAAGATACAAGGATTAGAAAACTCTTTACACAAAAATGCAAATATCCACAAAGGTTTATTTTTTTCTGAGCTGTTTGTCGGCTATATTTTTGCTTGTCTCTGTGCATTCATCAAAGACTTGCATCTTAAAACTGTCAAAATTAAAACAACTACCAAGATTGCACCACTTTGTAAATTCTGAGCCATTTCTATAGAAGGATTTGCTGAAGGACTCTTGTTTGACCAAAGCAGAAAGATTGTGTGGTGAATACTGATTCAAAGGAGTGAACTCTTTACAGCAATGTAGACAAAAGAGACATTAATTTCACGGACGGCAAATGGCAAAATTGAGCATTCAGCCCATACTAAGGTGAATTACATTTAGACTTATTACCAGTCATAAATGACTCGAATAGAATACCATGTTGTATATTATGCACCATATAAAGGCTGCTTCAGCCTGTTGTTTTGATAGCGCTTCGAGATAAACAAATTTCTCACATAATAGGTGGAATTTAAATACAGGAAACTGGACAAAAATTTTATCTTAAGTATAATAGCTAAACAGACGGTCACCCAAATGCCATTTCCCAACCAAGCAGTTGTTCAATTTTCACTCCCTGAATGCCCTCAAGAGTGATCTGTTATGTATACCATGGTGAGTTCTTAACGTGCCTTGAATTTTGGATCATAATGTCACTCAATCATATGTTGACAAGCAGACATTACAATTTAGCATTAAGGCGGTACAATGTTTGTGTTTGAACACGGTTATATACAGAACTTTAATCCAGCTATGTTAACCATGTTAAGGTAAACTAATTATCTCTTGTAACTTAACCACAAAACATTTCTTATTGTTGATGAACTAATGTATATCTTATATTATAAGTAACATAAAACAGACAAAAAATTGGGTATTTTCAGGCTTATTGATTATCAAAGCTATATGCATTACTATTTCTAAACTCCCAAGAGAGTTTAAGGTTCATGATGGGTTGATTCAGTCATATTAAATAATATTTTGAGCTGAATAAATCCAGTTTATTTTGATGTTTCCATATGGAGCAGATTTTAAATTGACCTGACAAAGCATGTTTACATACTGTATGTACAGTGCAGTGTATTTAAGAACTGAATAATACTGATGTAACTATAGTGTAATTAGTGTGTAATTACAATATTAAATGTTTTACAATTGTTTATTATTATTAATAATAGTAATTTATCATAAATATAATAATAATAATAATAATATGTCTATAATAATAAAAAACATAATAAATGTGTCTGATGATTTTGTTATTATACATAGTTAAATTATTACTGTTTTACTATTGTTTATTTATTGATTAACAATATAAACTAATAAAATACAAATAATAATAATAATAATATTATGTGTAAAAGATAATTTTTTAATTACACATTGTTAAACTTATTTACAAAATAAAACATTTTATAATTAATTTATAAACTTATAATAATAGTTATAGAAATAATAAACCATATATTATATTATTCTGTAATTATACTACGCATTTTTAAACTAATTATTAATATTGTTATAAGTAATTAATAATATATACATATAATAATGTGTTTATAATAATAATACAAATATATACATATTTTTTTACATTATTTTGTATTTACACATGGGTACAATTATTAATATTTACTTACTATTCTTTGGTATTAATAATTTATAATATTAACTTTTGTTATTCATAATAACAATAATAAAAATAACGTGTAACAGATTATGTTTTTAATTACACATTGTTACAATTATCAAATATTTACTGTTTATTATTATATACAGTATTATTAATAGTTTGTTTTATAAATAATAATAATAATAATAAAAAAATCAAATAATTGGAAAACAAGCTATTGCTTTCAATCAAACCCAAGTCCTCCCCTAAATCTTCCCAGTGACATCATAGTAGTGTCCATAGGTGGAGCTGTCGGTGACAAAGAGAGGGGACCACACAGTTGCAAGTTCCTCAAGCGCAGAGAGAACTCTACAAGAGACACACATGACGGGAGGAGATCAACCCAAATGACACGATGATGCCACCATCATTGAGTTATCTGCTGCTCTAGAAACCTGAGACCTATCGGCTGTATCTGAGATATTTAAGGCGTGACCATAGAGAGGATCTGCGTGGATCTGGTGGACAGTGAATGGGAGTAAATAGACAAGAGGAGGCGTAAGAAACGAAGGAGTAGCGGCTTCTGCATCGTGCATTTCTTTGCGTGTAACATTTCGCAGGATTTTGTTACAGTGCAGCAAAACGTTGCGCACGAAGGGATCTGGATTACTGGAGGGAGAGGCGGAAAACTGTAGTTTTACGGAGACATGAAGAAGAACAGTTCAACAAAGCAGGTAAGAAGACATCGAGTCCACTCTATTGTCACAGTGAGGATCAGCATGAGTCTTTGTGTAGAAGTACTAAACTCTGCACACATGCACAATTCAAATTTACTTACCTTACTACTTTTCTAATTCAGTGCATGTGTTAACTTTTTATTGTTTTATTTAAGTGGTAACACTTACAATAAGGTTCTGTTTGTTAACATTATTAAATACACGTATTATGAACTAACAGGGAACAATATTACTTTTATCAGCATTTATCGATCTTGGTTAATGTCCATTTATAAAAATACAATTGTTCATTAGTCGTTCGTATTAATCCATAATGCATTAACTTAAAGTATGTTAACATATACATCTTTGGATTTTAAACATGCATTAGTGCTATGTGTTGAAATTAATATTGACCAAGATTCATAAGAGCTGTCAAAGTAGTGTTCATGTTAACTTATGTAGTTAACTAATGTTAACGAATACAACCTTATTGTAAAGTGTTACCATTTTTAAGTATGTTATGAACTTCTGCATTTAAAGTCAACATAATATTCTTCCAAATGCCATTTTCTATGAAGTACAACTTGACCAGGCTCATAATAATCAAAGGAACCGTTCTATTTTATACATTAAACAATATTTAAGCACACTCTGTAATACTGTAATTTGGTACCACTGGAATATTTTACCATTTATTTTAGGTTTTCTATGTTCTAACATGCTTTTGCACTACAAGATCTACTTCTATAAGAGCAAATAGCCCATATCTGCATTTATTGACAGTATTTATTGTTATTTTGTGAAATTGTTTATGTATTAATTGCCCGTCTCTTTACTAGACATGATGTTTTAAGTTTGTCATGTAAGACAAATATGTTTTGCATACAGAAATGATGGTACTTAAAATAACTAATTTGTCTTTTGACATTTTTTGATTTTTGATTTTTTTTTATTCCATACCATGAATGACGTGTGCACTTGTGTGTACTGTGTGAGAAAACAGGAAAAAGTGCTAGGAATGTGATATAATCTACATGACAAAGAAAATGACAGGGTCCTTAAGAAAGTCTTTCTCTCTCAAATGACCTCAAGTCTCAAGCTAGAGACTTTAGAGATGGCTGTGTATCAAAACCTAGTCATAGACAGCATTTGTGGGTATCACAGGCCCATTTGGCATGCTCACTGGTGCCTAAATGCTGTTTAGATAGGCAGCTCACTAGGTTTTGAAACACAGCCAATGAGACACCCCCTTGAGGTGCCTGGGAACCTTTCAAACAATCTCAAGTCTCACTGCCGTGTCTATTTCTCATCTCTGTTAACACAGGGCCCTCAGGATGCCAATCAACAGCCTGCGCAGCCCGACAAAACTGGCTGGATTCGCAAGTATTGTGGCAAAGGAATTTTCAGGGAAATTTGGAAAAACAGATTTGTTGTGTTGAAAGGAGACCAACTCTACATATCTGACAAAGAGGTTTGTTTTGGGCAGAATCATTCTCAAGCTTTTCTCCACATCATGAGGCGATGTTGATTGTGCAAGACACTTACATTGATTTTCGTAATTGATGTGTATAGTAAATCACTGTAGATGGGTTCATAGCTCCAATACAATAAAAAGAACTCAGTATAACACATGTGAGTAGGAAAAAATTACACTTAGACATGTTTCTTGATTGCCAATTAATGTTCAACTTCTTTGGTGTACCGACATATAAATCATGAAATACATGGAGAACATCCTTGTTTTACTGGTCAGCGTAATAAGACTGTTTGTTTATTTGGATCTTGTATGCTATGTGGTTCTCCTGATCTTTTATATTAAAAATGAGATGACAAAGGTCCTTTCTGATCTATAGGTAACTTTAAAATGCTTGAATAATACCAGCTACATTTCTGCACCGCCTGGCATCCAAATGTTCACTCTCTCTTGCTGACTCTCTCTCTCTCTCTTAGATTGCATAATGATGGCTGAGTTATTGCAAACCTGCTATTTTATTTCTGATTACTGATAAAAGTACTCACAGAGAGATTACGTAAACCTTAATGTGTTTATGAGATTTTGTCTGTAATAATTCCTTGATTATCCATTTGCAAGCTACAGTTATTAAATGGCTTTTAGAGGAAATATAATGTGTTTTTCATTGTGTGAAAAGCAGAGTCACGCAATACGTTTATATCTTATTAAGTAGGCAATACATCTGATTACTCAATGATAAAATACCTAGTTTGATCCAAGTCAGTCTGTTTTACCATGTAAGTGTTAGCTCATTCAACATTTGTGAAATTCTTAAGCACAACAAATGAAGTGGAAAATCTCATATTTGATTGACCACATTAAATGCTAAACTTTCTTTGATATACAGAACTTCATTGCCAGGAATTGTTAATAGAAACTAGCTCTAGTGGTAGAATCATATGGGTTCTGTTTTTAGAGTATAAGCACAGCATTAATATCCACCCAGCTCAGCTGTGGTAAACAGGAGCTGCTTAACTCCTTTATCCAATTGCAAACATAGTTCTTGGATCAGATGTGATGCAAGACCAGTATTCAAATGAGCAAGATGAGATACACAACATTCAAATGTAAAATAAAGTGTGACCATTAATGTTAGTAAATGTGTAGTAAATATTTTGGTGGAAAATTACTTTCTCCTTTCCCAGCTTTATATGCAGAGACAGCTAGTTTATTTGTAGGTTAATTTTCTCGAAATATTTAAACACTGTATCTCTGTGGCACCATAAAAATTCAGTTTGATTATAATAGCTAAAATGTTAGAACAAGTTGACAGCATGTGGCATAATATTGATTAAAACCAAAAATTATTTTGACGTCCCTCCTTTTCTTTAAAAAAAAAAAATGAACAAAAATAAAGTTAGGTACTTGCAATGGAAGTGAATAGGGGCCATTTTAAACGTTTAAATACTCACTGTTTCAACAAGACATAAACAATATGCATGAAAACATGATTTTGGCATGATAAAATCACTTTCTAACTTTTTCTGTTGAAAGTTATTGCCAGTTTTACAAATTCATTGCCATGATGATTTAATGTCAACAAACTGTCAAAATTACAATGTAAACAACTTAACAGCTCAAATAATTCATGAGTTTTAACAGAATTAATTGATGTGCTTTTAAAAAATTATAAAAGCTTCACAATTCTACCTTTAAATCCTCCAAAAAATCCATCTTTTTCCTTTTTTCTAAGAAAAGGTGGGATGAGTCAAAATAATGTTTTGTGGTACTCAACTTTATGCCACAAATGCTGTCAAATTGAGTTTAACTTGTATTGAACATTCCTTTGAGAGATAAGGGATAGTTCAGCCAAATTAAAATTCTGTCATCATTCACTCACCCTCAAACTATATGACTCACCAAATCTATGTGACTTTCTTTGTTCTGTGGAACACAAAACGAGATGTTAGAACGTTAGTGTCTCCATTCACTTTCATTGGATCTTTTTCAGATATAATGAAAATGAATGGTGATTGAGCATAAAGGCCGCATTACACTTACAGAGAAGTTCTTCTTCGCTCAGAGCCAAAAATAAATTAGACAGCTGAGTAACGACATATTGTTTGCAATCTTCGAGTAGACATATGAGTAGAAGTCACAAGAAATCGGTAAAGTTGTTTTAACCACTCAGTGATGATTTAAATTAAAGTCGGGCGTACATGGTGTGATTTTCTGCTGTTGTGTGAGCTCCCAACCGATTTTATCCAGTCGGGAGAGATCGCTTGAAAATCGTTGGTGCTCGTGTGATTGCGGCTCTCATCATGTAAGAGGAATAGCGAGCGGCATAGGATCAGCACACAACCTCCCGATAATTTAAAAAATGTGTCCGCTGTCGGCTTGAATTCATGAGGTGTGTGCGGTTGAACGAGCCGTTATGGCGATCTACCTGAAGTTGACCAATCAGTAGGAGGTGTTATGACTCACACAATCAATGAAGACTGAGTATTCATGAAGCTTTTACACATTTGGAGAAAATGGTTGTGTTAAAACTGTGTTTTCCCCATATTTTTCACAACCACATCACTGGGAAGGATTCTACAGAAATGCCATGTTGTTCCCTGCTCTTCAAACAAATAATTTGCCAAACGGGTTGCGCTAGAAAACAATCTGTATCACTCGTCATGGTCTATTTTTATTCGTCATAATTGCATTTCAGTTCTAGTGTGACATTTAGGGGGGTATACCCCATGTTATAATTGTATATACATGATAGTGGATATGTGAGAGATATTTTTCAACTCCCTAAGCACAAGTCGATGAAAGTTCTACCTGCCAATCAACCCCAGCACTAAAACTATCTTGCATGTCTTGCATGTTGCACTGTCTGCATGTTGCTATCAACATGCAGACAGTGTAACACAAATGAGAAGGACATAGCCTATATCTAAAGCCAAATAATACAGGTAGCCTATCAACTAAAATAACTCAGAATTCTGCACTAAACGTCATATTTTTACTTAGATTAGATCCAAGTATGACCGTCAGAATCGGTGCACGAATGTTTCGCACATTCTTTGTAATCTTGTTCATTTTGTGTGTTTTAGCCTATCATGTAGTACTGGCAGCAAAGCACTGTCGTTTTGATTAATGTATGCAGTCATGAAATCACACAGCCTCCCTTCAAAATCTGAATCTGTCAAATGTAGGACAGCATTTGCAATAATTATCCATATGTATCTGGCCATGCCAGTCTTCTGTTTTATTTGTAAATCGCATGCTACAAGGAACGAAAGCAATGTCCTCCTCTGGCTTTATGTCTTAATAGATAAATAGCGCAAAAAATGTGTGCGATTGCTTCGGAATTCGCCAGGTCGTTAAGTCGTGTTGTGAATATCAGATAAACTGACTCGTAACATGTGCAGGGGCTCACAACCTCCCGAGTCTCAGAACTCACACCGTTTACGCCCGGCTTAATATATATATGCAGAAGATAATGTGTAATTTTTAATGTTTACCTTTTGCACTCATGGCGCTAATGCGCTAACATGCTATACGGGGCCATAATATGTACTGATAACTAGTGTGAATTTCGTTAACGAAAACTATGACGAAATATTTTCACGAAATATTTACGAAAAAAGACGAGACTAAAATGTAGTTTATAAAATAAAATATCTCTTTATTCCTGTCAGGGGGGAAAAAAAAAGAGAGAAACAAAATACTATAGTCTGTTTTTTTCTGAATTACAATATATATATCTATTGTAATTCAGAAAAAAACAGACTATAGTATTTTGTTTCTCTCTTTTTTAAATGCATGTTGCACTGTCTGCATGTTGCTATCAACATGCAGACAGTGTAACACAAATGAGAAGGACATAGCCTATATCTAAAGCCAAATAATACAGGTAGCCTATCAACTATATATATATATATATATATATATATATATATATATATATATATATATATATATATATATATATATATATGACTGACCATCGTGAGAACCGAGCGGGCCGGTGTGTTGGCCGTGAAACGTGCCGCGATTAGCAAAAATAAGCCGCCACGTTATGCAGAACGCGGACCACAAAACGGCGCCGCGATAAAATAATGACAGCAACAGTTGGACTTGGGAGAAATAGACGATGGTATGAAGGCCACAAAGCAATTCAGGTACGTTAACGTCTTGGTGGTAATGTTAGGTTGTTGTTTTTTTATAAAGTTATATTAAGACAACTAGTGACAACTATATTAGACAACTTAATACGCTATATTAAGACAAGGCGGTGGCGTTACATTATGTAGGATGTGTTTTATAGCTAAACCGAACTCATTAAGCTAATAGGCTAGCAAATAGTTGTGAAGTAGCTGAAAATGAGCGGCAAAGGTAACGGAAGATTGAGTATAGACCAATGACTTATGTATTTGGCATGGTGACAATGCTGTGTTTACTTGTCCTTCACATTACCATCAAAATGAATTTGATTTGGCATTAAAATGAATTTGAATATGATATGAAAACGAATTGCCTACAAAAACATACCTCAAAAAGGTGTCTGCAGTATGCCTACATAACCTGCATAAAGTACCACCTAGTTTTGATTGTGTCGAGTTTTATTTTTCTAGATACTCAGGGTTTGTGTTAAGTTAAAATCATTGCAATGATTTACTTATAGTGCAACTCTTGGATTTCTTGATGTTTCTTTCACCTGTCTAAACGTGACAAAAATATTACTAAAATGTCAACATTTTTCATTGACTAAACCTAGACTAAAATACTGAGTGTTTTCTTTGACTAAGACTAAAATGCCAAGACTATTAGTCAACTAAAACTTGACAAAAAAAAAAAAAAAACAGAATAAGCTTGACTAAATATGATAAAAATTAAGAAGACAATTGACACAGGACTACGACAAAGAATACATTTAAAAAATGCTGACAAAATGAACACTACTGATAACACTCTGTTATTATAATTTATGTTGACACTGATGGGCACTTAAGAGTACTTGAGTAGATTTTATCCCTTTTCTAGACTAATTAAACCAAAAAAAAATCACATGACATGTTCTTGGAAAATGTCTCGAAGTGAATGGTTTTACAGATGTTGGTAAGTTTTACCAGCTTGCTAATAATTCTGCAAGCCGGTGTGTTCATGTTGACTGATCTTAACTGACTGAATGGCAATTCATTGTCTGCCTCAAAGTAGGTGTAGCTCCAGGTCACACCTACCTATGGCGTGGACCAATGGCAGAAAAGTGTTTAGCAGCCTATGAAGTTCTTGAAAGTTCACCCTAGCAAGCTGTGACGAACCACTTAAACAAACAAACGTTCTGCCTAACATCTCCTTTAGTGTTCCACAGGAGAAATAATATCATATAGGATTTGAAAAGCATGAGGGTATGTAAATATAATAATAATACAAAAAATCAGCATTGGGTGAACTATCCCTTTCAAGTAGTCATGAAGGAATATGAAAATAGCATTTTTCATGAGCTCTTTATTTTTCTTCAGCGAGGCAGAATTACTGCAGTGTGGGAGGACGAAGGGAAGGGAAAGCAGGATTGAGGCTGAGTCATGGTCATGCAGAAGACAGTTTGCTGTGCTCAGCATCAGATCAGACAATGCCGAGGCAGCATATGGGCTTTGGCTCACAGGGAGGATTGACCCTTTTAATACTTTACAGACTGAGGTTTCATCAGGTTTGCTGTTGTCTAGATGTTTCCCTCCAACTGTCTAGACAGACAACATCTTTAATGATCCAATGCTGTTCTGGTGTCAGTGTTTCTTAATAGATAAACAGCTAAATTATCCCCATATTTATGTGTGCCTTAAGGTATCTGCAAGATGACTTAAGCATTGTTAAACACCACCAGGCATCTGGGGCATCCTTGCAGAGTATTTTCTTTTTATTATACTGTTTTCTAGGGGTTAAAGACATTTACATACAATTTATGAAAATGTGAGTGATACTTCTTGCCTCTGCAAAACTTGCCGCTGCTTGAATGTTTTGGGTAGTTGCCAGGGTGTTGCTATGTGTTTGCCAAGGTGTTTTTATTAGTGTGTTGCTACATGGTTGCTAGAAAAGAAAGGTATTTCTAGGTGGTTGCTCACTAGGCGGTTGCTCAAGTCAAAAGAGCCCTCCCAAAGTCTATGATATTCTGGTTCCTCGATATGGCTTGTGTCCCTCCTTTAGTGGAAGACTATGGATTATTTTCCACATGTTTTATTGTCAGCTACATAAAAAGCTCTGAAGTCTAATTGCTCAGAATATAATAATAGAAAAAAAGCCACATCATTTGAGGTATCATTAATTTCCTTAGCACAAATGGTGCAGAATTACACACTGAATGGGTTAGGAGTTTGTTGAAATCACTAACCATAAGGATGCAGTAGTGAGCACCATTGGCCATTCTTGGATTTTTAGGGGATTTTTTGTTGTATGTGATTCCAGTAAAAAAAAAAAGGGTGGAATTAAAATGAGAATGTGTTCTTCAAAACTCTCCCAGAACGTCTAGTAGGAGCAGATGTCATTTGAGTATTGTTCGGTATCACGGTCTGGACAGGGGATCAGATTCCAGGGAGGCAGATGTAGGGAGTGTACAGACGTGTGGGAGAGCTTTTTTCCCAATCACTCTGGTTCATATTCTCTTTCACTCACTTACATTTATCTCCCAGGATTGCTACAAGCTGTTAACATCCAGCTAAATAAAACATTTTCACTAACATGAATAAAAAACTAAATATTTTTTTCTAATTCCAAAACTAACGAAAATAAAATTTGATAAATTCATGAACATTTTTGTATTTTAATACAGATTATAGTATAATATTTAAAACTTTTACAACCTGCCTTCATTGCACACAAAAATGCCACTAGATAGCGACTGAACCAGCCAGACCTCACAGTGAAATCAGAAACAGTAGGTTGACAACGCAGTGCACTGCAGTGCACAGATGATGACCACATCCGCGAGTCGAGAAAATCTGGCCGATGCACGGTCAAAATGCGTGGACTGGATTATGATTACATTTACGTTACGCATACTGTGCACGGAGCGATAGGTAGTAAGGATGCGCCAAGTATACTTTGGCCTTTACTCTATTTCTGTTGAAAATGATGAAATTAAATCTCAAAGGTTTTATTTAATGTGAAATAAGGGCTCGTGGGTTTAATAAAAGAACATTAAACTAATGTGTGAAAGTGAAGAAATTAGGAGAGAAATATTTTATTATTGCATAATATAGTATAAAAAAGAGACCCCTTTTTTAACCCCAATTAATTTTTGACAATTATTCATCAGCCAAATTTCATAATCGTCACAGCTGTAGAAAAAAAATAAAGCCTAGCTAAAACTATCAATCATAGAGTACTAACTAATGGGAACTAAACTCAACTGAAAAGACCAATTCAAAAATAAAATAGAAATAGACATAAAAATTTTATTAAAAATTTAAAACTATAGTAATCCTGCCTTTACAATCCGATATCTAGCAGAGCTTCAATATTAAAGGAGAAGAAGATAAGAGAATGAGTTGTCTTTGTCATCTGTCATGCTCTCAAGCCTCAGTAAGGAAGTTGTGATATTTATCTATGTTGCAAGTATCTTATATGCCCCTTCTGCTGTTTAGAGTCTATATATAGTTGGTGACAGATCTGTGCATAGTGGTTACAGCTTGTTATTCATTTGACACTTCCTTTTTCACATGTTCTTGCCCACTTTGCTTATCTGGTTTGCTTTCCTAAAATGACATCATGGAAACAATTTCTTTGGCATCATAGTCAGCCTAATATTGAGTTGCCGTCTTCATTGCTGACTCACATTCCCGTATACTCTGTCCCTTCCACTCCGAGATGATTCACAATCAATATCCACAATAACTATGATACAGAGATAGGAAAACAAAGACAAATCATATTGGGCTTCATCTACTGTTTTTTGTTGTTGTTGTTTTATTTATTTTCTTCACTTTTCTCCCCAATTTGAAAAGTCCTTGTGGTGGCGTAGTGACTCGCCTCAATCCGGGTGGTGGAGGACAAATCTCAGTTGCTTCTGCGACTGTCAATCCGCGTTTCTTATCACGTGGTTTGTTGAGCACGTTACCACAAAGACATAGCGCGTGTGGAGGCCCACGCTATTCTCGGCGGCATCCACACACAACTCACCACGTGCCACACCGAGAGCAAGAATCACATTATAGCGACCACAAGGAGGTTATGCAATGTGACTCTACCCTCCCTAGTAACCGGGCCAATTTGGTTGCTTAGGAGACCTGGATGGAGTCTCTCAGCATGCCCTGGATTATAACTCACGACTCCAGGGGTGGTATTCAGCATCAATACCCGCTGAGCTATCCAGGCCCCTTCATCTACTGTTTGTTATGTTTTTTAGGGATTGACTCTTCTCAATCATTCATGGCCATACATGTATTTTCAAGCCAAAATAATGAGGAATGAGCTATGCACTATTAGAAGATAACTACAAATAGAATGACGTGTGAAGATGTCTTCTCTGGTTTCCTGCCAGAAGTACCATCAAAAAGCCATCTGGAAAGGATGGATGGGGAGCTGGGTGGGATGGGGGCAGTCAACCAGCTACGTCAACACAAGTGGAACTGCAAATGAAATCAATGGATGAATCTTTTCACATGTCAAGGTCTGGCATGACTCTGACTTATATCTTACACTAACATCAAAATTCTTATTGGAAAAGAGGCTGTTATACCCTCTTCTAAGGCAGCATATTTAATTAAATAAATAATCAAGATTACCATTACAGCTGCAACAATTAACCTATGTTGAATAGCAGTGGTGTAAAGTAATGAAGTAAAAATACTTTGTTCGTGTACTTAAGTAGTTTTTTTTGATTGACAGCAGCGTGAGGACAGACACTCAGAGCATGCGCTCATCAGAGCATCGAGGCGTGCTGAACTGCCTAAACATGCTTCCAAACACACAGATAAGGTATAATCTACTCTAGCTGTGTAAATGATTAAATGTAATGTACATACGCCACAGAAAATGAGGAACACAGAAACAATGGAGGACTCTCCTAAGATACTGTAGGAGATTTTACCACAGGTGTTTTTTTTACCACTTGATTTTGCTTAATTTATGAATTATGGTGAATGGAAAACTGGGTGTTGTGTGCTTTTGATTCTTTCTACTGGACCAGTAGCACCTATTGACTCAATTTGGTATTCGCGAGATGTTTGTTGGCTGATTTGAAACTCTCATATATGCGTGTGTGTATACGTCTCCGCGTGTTTTAAAGAGCACTCATGTTTTCCTGGGATCATCCCGGTTTTCAGCCGTCTGTCCTGGAAAGATAAAATTCCATGTGCAAAATGTTACGGAATTTGAACATTTTCCTGACACGCTCACCCATGAGCACTTAGAATGTGTACACTATTCTAGAAGACTGATCAAACGTGCTCTCCTAAACTGCTATGAATTTTAAGAAAGTCTGATTCATTTAAGTGAATCAGTTCGTTTGGACGATTCATGTTTATGAAAGTCTCCTAAACCGGTCTGCCCCTCTCATAGGGAGTATTGGAAAGTTCGAGGATATATGTACATGAACCATATTAAAGGACGATTCATTTTAGTCTCACTCATTATTTCACGTCTTCTAACTTGTTGCTATGCTGCTTTTCACCACTGTTTTCACTTAATTTATTTATATGAATGTGTTTACATTTATTTACACTGGTGCATCTGTTCAAATGCCGTTTAATACTGATAATTATATTTCTTAATAAAGGTAATACTTAAGTGTAGTTAAGCCCTATTGTTAATAGCTTTTATGGTAGTAACTATTATTTAAAATGGTAGCTTCATCTCAGAATTGCCCAGACAGAGTTAATATGTTGAATGTATACATAATACAATTATTGATATTATTGTTTGAATTAATTATATTCTGTTCATGTTCATTTCCATGAACTTTAGCTTATTTTCGAAAATTAAATGCCCTGTCATTTTCCACCAGCGAGTACAAAAGAAACAAAAAAAAAATAGAAAAAAAATAAGATAAGCCTTTTCCCTTGAAAAGAAATTAAATAAATAAAAGTAAAACAAGCATTTGAAAATTGAAGAGAACATTTTAAATGGTTAGTTCACCCAAAAATGAAAATTCTCTTATTGTTCACTCAGTCTTATACCATCCCAGATGTGTATGACTTTATTTCTTCTGCAGAACACAAATTAAGATTTTTATGTTGATTTATATGAAATGATTAGATCGCTTCAGAAGACAAGGATTAAACCACTGGAGTCTGATGGATTATGTTTATGCTGAATTTATCTGCATTTTGGAGCTTCAAAGGCCTGGTCACTATTCATGTATGGACCAACAGAGCTGAAATATTCTTCTTCAAACATTTGTTTGTGTTCTGCAGAAGAAAGAAAGTCATACACATCTGGAATGGCATGAGGGTGAGTAAAAGATGAGAGAATATTCATTTTTGGGTGAACTATTCCTTTAACTATAAAAATTAATATTTATTGTATCCGATAAAATTAAAAAGCCATTATATGGCTTTAAAAATAACAACATATAGGTCATATTTGGATTGTTTTTTCTTTTTTTAAATTGAATGGATTTGAATATGTAGTACTTTGTGATACTGAAGTGTTTTTAAAAGCAGGTGATTTTTACTTTTACTAAAGTCGTTTTTCAATAGATGAATTTTACTTTTACTTAAGTAATACATTTGTGGTTACCTGTATTCTTACTTAAGTATGGAAATTGAGTACTTTTTCCATCACTGGTGAATAGTAAATATTTCTGCATTACACGTAGTTTTGAATTTTGTTTTTACATGCACACCCTTTTCGCTGAAATCCCCAAAATCATGAAATTTGAAATCCTCTGATTATTCTCTGCTTTTGACATCACTTGCACACATTAGATAAGCCTGTAAGAACGGCAGTAAAGGTGAATCCATGCAATGCGAATTGGGGGATAATGGGAAAAAATCCATGCGTGCCAGTTGGTTTATGCTTAAACCATTTATTACCTTACCCAAGTAAAGGAAAGACGTTTGAGCTGTTTACATAACCACACACATTGTCAGCTTCTTAAGTATAATTCAGAAAAACTGTTCTCAGCTGGTTTTGGAATTGCAGATTACATACAGAACGATGCATGTTGCCCCATTATTATAATAAAGAGTATTATAAGTGTTTAAATGTATATTCTATTAATGAAAATTAATCGCAATTATAATATCAAGAGAACTAATGGACAATTATGATTTTTTTCCATAATGGTGCAGCCCTACCCACTACAGACATTATAGTCTTCAAACCATTTCTTCTTCTTCTTTTAGGGTTTTTTCTTCTTTTCTGCAAAGTTTTTCGAGTGATCTTGAACACACTATGTCAAGTGATTATTACTAATGTGCAATTGAAAGTTGTTACAAAGGCAGGTGAGTGTTGTAAATTATTACAAAGGTTGGTTTTCCTGATTAACTTCTGTATTCAAAAATGCCTGGAGTTTACACGCACTTTTGATGGATTGATATGATCTTCTCTACAAACCATAGATGAAACATCTACTCTTTTTTGCAAGCTAGTTTGTTACAGCTGTTGTCAGCATGTCAGTGCCCCTAATGAAGCAGTTGGCATACCCTCACCCTCATAAATCACCTGTACCGTCTGCTTGTCTTCTTTCAGACCGAACACACTAGATCTTTCCTGCAGCTTTCATATCATAAAACATCGTTGGCCTCGTAGCTGTCTCATCTCTCAATCTCAAAGATTTTCGCTTAAACACATAAATATTTATTGTCTGGGCAAAGTGGGACACGTTCCCGGGGGAGTACTTATTTCAGATTCCACTTTAGGGTATTTGGCTTCTTAATATATCACATTTATGAAAGGTTAGACAGCTTAATGGAGAATGAAAATAGAAATGTAAATGTAAGTCAATTCAGACAGAAGTTGACAGATCTATTAAATGACAATGAAACATGACTCTCTTTGTCTCTGAATGATGCACCTGACTCATACTGAATCGAAATGCCATATGAAAAGGAAATTCTATATAATACCTTTCTATTTGTGAAGCTTGTCTTTTTGAATATACATTGGAAGCAGTGCTGGAGAGCAAATATTTTACAAGACGCATTTTACAATAATAGTTAAGTCATCAGAACTATGGAATAACATAAATGGAACTATGGGAATTATGTTGTGACTAAACAAATCCAAAATAAATAAAATTGTGTTATATTTTAGCATCTTTAAAGTAGTCACACTTTGCCTAGTATTTGCAGACATGTACTCTTGACATTTATTCAACCAACTTCTTGTGGTATCACCCTGGGATGCTTTTAAAACAGTATTGAAGGAGTTCCCATCTATGTTGGGCACTTTTTGGCTGCTTTTCTTTATTATTTGGTCCAAGTCATCAATTTCAAAACCCTTTTTTTAATTACAATTTTGTTTTAAAATGAAATAAATTAATATGGTGGTGCAATTATATTTCTGTCTACAAAACTAATTTCAAACATTTAAGCACACACCTTCAGATCAAAAGATTTTTAAGATCATGAGAAACATTTCAGTCAAGTGTTTTAAATCTTTTGACCAGTAGTGTTTATACAGAATATATATATATATATATTAGGACTGTCAATCGATATTTTTTTTTAAATTGAATTACATGTTGTCCCGATTAATTAATCGTGATTAAATCGCATTAACAAATATTTGCTGAGAAAGCCCCTCATATAACAATAACTCAATATATAATGATTATACATATTTATATCAATATATAATTATACATAGTTATCTTTAAATATTTAAAAATTATATATATATATATATATATATATATATTCAGATAATTAAAATGCTTTACATTCTTGTAGCAGAATAGTTAATCATTGATAAGGCCATACAAAAAGCAGCTTTAGAATACAATGTATTGTCAATTTACACCTACGTTAGATGTTTCGGGTGTGTTGCGTCATAAACATAAAATGTTTAGGTCACTGTGTCAAGTTATATATAGTCTAATACTCAATCTTTAAACACATCTTGATATCCCTTAGATCGCATTTGCGCTCCTTCGAGTGTTTTGAACGCAAGAACGTAACACATGTTTGTTGTTCTGCTTACTGAAGTGTTTTCTTCACTGTATAAACTGCGCGTTGCTCCTACATCTGAAATTTCACTTACTGCTATTTGAGCTGTAAGGCTGTTTCCTAGGTGGATAAACTTCTTATTAGGATATGCATTATAGACGAATTTCCCATGGGTGGAATTTGCTCAATGTAAACAAATTTAATGGCTATTACATGAGTTGAAACATGGGTTATAACTTTACGATTTAATCACACTATTCTCATGTTAAGATTATTAAGTCTTGAGTCTATTCTTCTGAAACAGTGTGCATTTTTAAGCTTATTCCAGTTATTGCCCCATAGACATTCATTGTAGTTGCATTATTGTAAACACGATTTTTTAATTATTAAGAGTCTAAATTATTTCCTGAGGTAATTACCAGCATGCCACAGATGATGTTTATAGAGTTGGTTTTTTTTTTAAATCTGTGATATTCTTTTTATAGTACATCATACACAACAAAGATACAGTATTGCGTACTGCTCCAAACAGTTTTAGTTATATAACAGAAAGTTAGTAAACAGTTACTGATTTGTACAAACACTGCTACTCAAACAATCACTGTGCATATTCAATTCAAATGAATAGTGGGAAATGTATACTGTAGTTTATTTGAAATTCTTGTCACCATTCGAGTTTTAAATTTTTCAGGATGATTTGGGATTACAGACTTTTACTGTGGGGTCAGATATATCAGGGTCATTTTACAGGTAATGATAGTGAAACAAAATGCTTTTAGATCTCATCAATAAAGCTTAATTATATGTATTAATCCATTGGTTTTACTCTAAATAAGCCTTCAAATGCTTTCCTTTCTGGCTCACTTTTTGGTGTCCTTATCAAGCACTATAGGGCACATTTGTAGTCTTTGTAGTCTTTGGTTTTGAACTTGTGACTTCAGGGGTGGTAGTCAGCATCAATACTCGCTGAGCTACCCAGACCCCCGTATTGAGTTTTTAATGTTCTGTGGCCAAATGGTTTTCTCTGAACATTTTTTGGATCAGATTGCCAGTTAATTGCTTTCTTTGTGTTGTAGGAACAATAGATGTACTATTTGAAAAATCATTCAGGACATCCGACCTATCGTGACAGCCACAGTGCACTGTGTGCAATGCAAATACTTTTAAGGACTGCTCTGTATTACAGCACAGAACCAGCTGTGGCTTTGCGTGCATGCAGGCAGCTTTTTTGTCTTTTGGATAGCACTAATGGAAATTGATTGTGACCTAATGAGATAGTTTGGCAGGTCATGCCAAATCTGACCATGGTGTTCACTGAAAATCTGGGCTAAAAGGCTCCGTTGTTTGTCAAGTTTGACTCAATGTTGGCCTTTATTTGTTTATAATGATATGTTTTGATGTTAGTTCCAGTTTCCAACAGTGTCATTGTTCATTTAGATGGCATTAACTGTTGTGACTGCATCAACTAGACTACGATTTAATAGTTAAAAAAGGTATACCTTGAAGGTTTTTTGAGGTGCCATTTTTGAAGAGCCAAATGTATTTTTTAGATATATGGTAAAACAGTGTAAGTGTAAATTTAATTTGAGCAACTTTGTGTACATCTCACTTGCTATTATTACATTTGGGTATTATATATCAGAATTTTATTGGCCTCCTACAGTGACTGACAGGCGAAAGTGATTGGCTCTTTTACCTGTAAGGTGGGACTTCCGTTTCTTCATCGCTGGTTTTTATTTCTGATGCGCAGGGTAGCCACATCAACAGTGAAATCTCATTGGTCTAAAAACCTGGTCCACATGACTGTATATTAAACAAAAAATATGTTCTTATTGGCTGTTATTGTGCTCTGCATTTGCATTTTCAGTGTGGACAAAAAAAAAAATGCTTGTCACAGGAAACTTATCATGATAAGTAGGTGTAGGTGAACATTTCAATTTAACTGTAAACTTTTTTTCCTCAGGTTAAAGATGAGAAGAAAATCCAAGAAGTGGTGGACCTCACAGACTACGAGAAATCTGAGGAGCTTCGCAAAGCCAAGAGCAGGAGCAAGAAGAACCACAGCAAGTTTACACTACTGCGATCCCGGCAGCCAGGCAACACGGTCAGTCTCTACAGGATGTCAGGTTTCACAGCAGAGGATAATGGTTAATGGGTTTAAACTTTATACCTCAGAAACTAGCCCAGCAGTTTCCTAGTGTTGACTAAGTCAGTTCGCAGCCATACTGTGAGAGAGGGACCACCTGTTACACAAATCAGAGAACTATGCTTATTCATAAATTCACACAATAAGCAAAAGAAGAATGCATTTAAGTTGATTTTGAGGGCATTTTGCATT
This sequence comes from Xyrauchen texanus, assembly GCF_025860055.1. NCBI lineage: Eukaryota > Metazoa > Chordata > Actinopteri > Cypriniformes > Catostomidae > Xyrauchen > Xyrauchen texanus. The sequence goes on from NC_068292.1 coordinate 33,877,440, forward strand.
ATTGCATTGTGTGAGACACATTGAGACCAAGGACTGAGGCTGTGGCTTATTGGACAATACCACAAAATAGTTGGTGGTGTTTGCAAATAGTTTTGTTTACTGCAAAAAAATATTTTGTATTATTGTCTTCCAGTAAAAATATCTAAACATCCCTATATACTTATAATTATATAACAAAATTTGATGAGGTTCATGCTCAAAACAAGAAAACATTTATATTTTGTTTTTATCTTTCATAATTTTGCTTCAAGTTAACTGATCCTGTTCCATGGATGTTTAGATATTGGAAAACAAGTTAAAAATAATTGCGATAATTAAGAAAACAGATTAAGCTTATTATTTTTTTGGTGTTCTCTTAGTACACACTTGGACTGACCTTTGTAAGATCCTTCCTGTGTAATTGGCTTTCAATAAGAATGTCTCGGCTTATCGCCTTTCACTAGCAAACCACAGGCCACCATGAATATCCTTCATCCTTTAGACCAACACAAATAGATCATCTTCCCATTTGAGATCTGCAAAGTTTGCTCTTCAACCCACAGTAAAGCTCCTTATTTCTTAAAGGAGAAGTGTGTCCTTTTTTAGATGTCAAAGAAATACTTTCTTCTATTATATTTTAATCTGCAGTGACACATTTGTAGGTTGACCTCCCAAAGATTCTAAACGTTGTTGTGCTTTCATAACATTGCTTTGTTTCTTTGAAAGTGAGACTACCAAACAATGGCAGATGGGACAGGGCGTAGAGTTTGGAAAACCTGATAACAAACAATCATCATTTTTGCAACTCCGTTTGGAGGCACTGTAGTGGCGCAGAAATTACACACTTATTTAAATAACTCACACAACTTAAAATTTTTGTATCTGCATGTAAAGGGATTAATGGAAAGGAGGAGGCGAGAACTGGCTTGATGATACAAATAATAGTTTAATGAAGAGCTAAACAAAAAGACAAACACACAAAGGTGTCAGACAGCTGCCCATAAATCTCTCTCTCTCTGTCGCACTGCAGCTTCTAGTCGGCCTTTATCCCTCTCTGATGCCTGATTAGCCTGATTTGGGGCCTGGTGTGCAGAATCACGACCCGACCCGGCCCGGCCCTCCGCCCTGTCACACTGCACTTCTCCTTGAGTGTATTTTTTATCAATTAAGGGAAGATTCTTTTTAGATGTTTGCATTTGTTGCATATGTTTTAAATTTGAAGCCTTTTCTGGCTGGCAGGAGACACATTTTCTACATTTTTGACAGCTAGGAAAAACATTGCATTTGACCAATTCTTCAAAAATCCAGAACTGAGACAAGGGGTTAATCCCCAAAACAAATTATGGAGGGTTTTTGGGAAATCCAGCAGCACCCACCCACAAACAAAAACACCACCACATGGTTACACCATTAGTGTAACCCTCACTACACACACACACAACAGCTGTTCCACATGCAGTTCAACAGAGGAGCCACCCTAATGTATGGCCTCATGTATATTCGGCATCTGTTCTCTGTCTTTCTCCTTCCTTACTTAACAGATTGCTGAAGGGGCTATATTATACACGTTTGTCGCATTTTATTTTTTCCATCTTTACATGCATATTAATAAATAGATGACCAAACTAATGTCTTGTCTAAAATGTACACTCTTGCACTCAAACGGTACAATATGTACATTAATTTAATTGGTTCATTTAGGTTTTAAAAATGATTCTCTGATGCAAGAACTGAATTTGTTTAGTTAAAACTGTCTTTTTTGTAGTGAAAAACAAAATAATATTATTACAAAATAATAAAACATGTACTGAAAGGGATAGTTCACCCAAAAATTAAAATTCTCTCATCATTAACTCACTCTCATGATATCCCAGGTGTGTATGACTTTCCTCCTACAGCAAAACTCATTTGAAGAAAAATATCCCAGCTCAGTAGGTCCTTAAAATGCAAGTGGATGGTGATCAGACTGTTGAAGCTCCAAAAATCACTGACAGTCAACATAAACGTCATCCATACAACTTCAGCGGTTAAAGGAATGTCTTCTAAATCAATATGATCGCTTATGGTGTGAAAAAGATCAATATTTAAGAACTTTTTAACTATAAACCATTTTCTGATTTTATGCGATCTTTCGTGTGACGTATTCGCATTACCATGTTATGGACGTAATCTCGCGTTCTCCTCTCGGTTGAGACATCCAGGATAAGCAAACAAACACACCATTGTGAGAAAAGAAATGGATACAAATAAAGATCTAATGCAAAACCAACAAAGCTTCAGTACAGCATTCCTTCTACTCAGTTGTAAACAGCGCTGCTCTTCCCTGTGTGTCGCACGTGCATCAGTTCTCGCTTATCTTATGTGCCAATGCAGTTACGTCACACGTGCATACTGCTGCTGTATTGAAGCGATGGTTTATAGTTAAAAAGTAGTTACAGTTGAAGTCAGAAGTTTTCATACACTTAGGTTGAAGACATTAAAACTCTTCTTTTTTTTTTTAACCACTCCACAGATTTCATATTATAGCAAACTATAGTTTTGGGAAGTCATTTAGGACATCATCTTTGTGCATGACACAAGTAATTTTTCCAACAATTGTTTACAGACAAATTGTTTCACTTTTAATTGACTATATCACAATTCCAGTGGGTCAGAAGTTTACATACAATAAGTTAACTGTGCCGTTAAGCAGATTGGAAAATTCCAGAAAAATTATGTCATGCCTTTAGGCAATTAACCAATTAGCTTCTGATAGGCTAATTGGAGTCAATTGGAGGTGTACCTGTGGATGTATTTTAAGGCCTACCTTAAAACTCAGTGCCTCTTTGCTTGACATCATGGGAAAATCAAAAGCAATCAGCCAAGACTTCAGAATTCATTTTTTTGGACCTCTACAAGTCTAGTTTATCCTTGGGAGCAATTTCCAAACTCCTGAAGGTTCCACGTTCATCTGTAAAAACAATTGTGTGCAAGAATAAACACCAAGGGACCACGTAGCCATCATGTCACGATTCCTTGTTGTCTGCCCTGTGTTTTCCGTTTCACCCTTCACTGATCATATTCCATGTCACGTTTTCCTTGTTGTCCGCCCCGAGTCTCACTGTCCTTGTAGAAAACTACAATTCCCACAGATCAGTGAAGGGTGAAACGGAAAACACGGGGCAGACAACAAGAATCGTGACACATCATATCGCTCATGAAGGAGAAGCATTCTGTCTACTAGAGATGAATGTAGTTTGGTGCGAAAAGTGCAACTCAATCCCAGAACAACAGCAAAGGATCTTGTGAAGATGCTGGAGGAAACAGATAGACAAGTATCTATATCCACAGTAAAACGAGTCCTATATCTACATAACCTTAAAGGCTGATTAGCAAGGAAGAATTCACTGCTCCAAAACCATAATAAAAAATTTAGGCTACAGTTTGCAAGTGCACATGGGACAAAGATCTTACTTTTTGCAGAAATGTCCTCTGGTTTGATAAAAAATAACAGCCATAATGACCATTGTTATTGTGGCAAGGAGGAGGGTGGGGCGGGGCTGGGTCGTGATGACACATGCCCAGACCCTAATCAGGCTAATCAAGGAGACGAGAGGGATAAAGATGGCCGGAGGCGGCAGTTCGGGAGAGAGAGCTACAGGCAGCTGCCCTGTATGCTTTTGTGTTGTATGTCTCTTCCGTTAAGTTAATCATAAAATTATTATTTATATTGTCACGCCGGTTCTCGCCTCTCCGTTCCCTTTTACCCCGTTGCAGTTATGTTTGGAAGAAAAAGGATGAGGCTTGCAAGCTGAAGAACACCATCCCAGCCGTGAAGCATGGGGGTGGCAGCATCATGTTGTGGGGGTGCTGCAGGAGGGACTGGTGCTCTTCACAAAATAGATGGCATCATGCGGAAGGAAAATTATGTGGATATATTGAAGCAACATCTCAAGACATCAGTCAGGAAGCTAAAGCTTGGTCGCAGATGGATCTTCCAAATGGACAATGACCCCAAGCATACCTCCAAAGTTGTGGCAAAATGGATAAGGACAACAACGTCAAGGTATTGGTGTGGCCATCACAAAGCTCTGACCTCAATGCAAAAGAAACTTTTTGTGCTGAACTGAAAAAGCGTGTGCAAGGAGGCCTACATACCTGACTCAGTTACACCAGCTCTGTCTGGAGGAATGGGACAAAATTCCAGCAACCTATTGTGAGAAACATGTGGAAGGCTACCCAAAATGTTTAACCCAAGTTAAACAATTTAAAGGCAATGCTACCAAATACTAACAAAGTGTATGTAAACTTCTGACCCACTGGGAATGTAATGAAATGAATAAAAGATGAAATAAATCATTCTCTCTACTATTATTCTGACAGTTCATATTCTTAAAATAAAGTATTGATCCTAACTGACCTAAAACAGGGAATGTTTTCTGTGATTAAATGTCAGGAATTGTGAAAAGTTTTGTTTAAATGTATTTGGCTAAGGCGTATGTAAACTTCTGACTTTTTCTGTTATTTCTTCAAATTCTGTTATATATTATCTGTTTTTCTTCAAATTTGTTCTGGTGAACAAAGAAAATCATACACACCTGGGATATCATGAGGGTGAGTATATGATGAGGGTGCCATTTTTTGGGTGAACTAACCCTTTAAATACTGCTGTTCTTTGCCATGTTTTATTTTCAGCTATATAACTCATGGAATTCTATAGTTTCATGGCATTCAGTGTAAATGTATCTGTTCAAATGCTGTTTTATATTAGTATCACCCTAATGGAAGTCCTTAATGCTTTAGTGCCAGATAAGTACTGTAATCTATTAGCTATATATTTAAAAGGATTATAATAAAGCACAAGGACAACAAATAGCTTCAGTTTAATGCAACAATTGACACAAGAATGGTTTAATGAAAAATGTACACAGAAATTAATTCTGCTTGTGTTTCATGATTGAGGCTAAATGTGATTTCTAGGGCAGCATAGAGAGGTTACGGGAGAAATCTTATCTACACAGCTGCAGAATCAACAGAAGGGCCGTCTGTCACTGCTTAAGCAGGCACTATTTGGAAGACTTGCAGTGCTGTTGCCTAATATGGTAGTTTCTGCCCCATGCTGTTGCTGCATCAGCTGTCCATAGACATATGGCCAAAAAGTACCTGCTCGTGTATGCTTGGTTCACGACATTTGGGTGTGCCTAGTGCAAGAATTAAGGAATTTTCTCTGCATTGTGCATTTGACAAAAGTAGAAGCCAGCACGGTTCAAGGCAACACTAGTCATACATCATACTGTATACTGTAATTTGTACTGGCTTGTATTGAGGCTGTCTTTAGATAAATTACCTTTTTATGACAAAACACCATATTATTTTCTAAAGAATTTCTCTTCTCCCCAAATTCAGGTCCCAAATCTGGTGTTTTTGTCTGTCAGTCCAGAGGAGAAAGAGTCATGGATCAATGCTTTAAATGGAGCGATCTCCAGGGCCAAGAATCGCATTTTGGATGAGGTAAGCTTGGCAAATAACATTCACTTATGGGAAACTTAAAAAGGCAAGCATCATCATTACTCTTGCTAACATAGATTTAAACAAACCCCAAACCATACAGGCCCTGGGTATACCCACGGTGAAGTTCTTCTTCGTTCTATGCTTTGAGCCCAAAAAAAGTTTAAAACAGCTGATTAAAACAGTACTGTTTGCAAACATTTAGGGAGGAGGCGTTTAGAGGAGCATTTAAAGTAGGTGGAGCTCCAGGTCACACCTATAGATGACCTGGACCAATGGGAGTAAGGTGTGTAGCAGCCGGTAGTTTTCCTGAAAGTTTGCGCTGGCGAACTGTTACGAACCATCGTAAAAAAAAAAACATTTGTTTTGGCCAGATTTGTTTAGAATTTATGTCACACCTGTTCTTTCTTCAATTTTGTATGAAGTATACTGGGGCCTTAAGTATTAAACTTTGGTGTGGAACTTGTCCTGAGCCATCAACCTGTATCCTCAAAACGTGTGGCTTGTTGAGGAATGGTGTGTTTTGACTTTTTTATGGTATTGTATTTACATTTTTCAGATAATAAAAATGGAAAAAAATCCCATTGAAGTAGGCACCAGAATATCTAATAAACTAAACTAAAACAAAAAGAATTCCTTCACAGTGCCTTAGAGAACCCACTTTTATTAAAAGTTGTAATCACACAGTTGCCTGCCCTCTCCTTCCCTAACCTTTTACAGTTTGTTTGCGAAGGTATTTGATCAATTTAAAAACGGGTTCATAATCACACTCGACACACACTGGGAGAAAATGTATCACCCTGCCAAAAATACAGCAGATGCCAGTTACGACTCCCAGCATTAAAGCAGCTAGATCAGAGCATGTCCTCACCTTTAGCTCTCGCTAAGGATCAAATATGTTATCCATCCTCACCGTCCATGCTGCCATCTTCCCCCAAATTGACATGTGACACAACTCTTGGGCAGCGGGTCGATGCTCAGGACTGCAAACATACACACAGGCAGTTCAGTCAGGGTGACAAAGGTAAGCACTTAGGCTGGGTATCGCCAACTACCTCAACATATGATACACATTGCGATATTGCTTTTCCACACAGTTTGCTTCACATTTGTCCAGGACGACACCTTGAAGTGCCTCTTACCTCACCTGAAATTGAAATAATGCTATTTTTATTTTACATTAATGTATATATAACAACTATTTTCATAACAGCCATTCATTCTGAAGTGAGAAATGCATCGCATGTTTAAGATTAACAGTTAGCCATAGTGCAAAACAAATAAAAATACATTTGCTGCTGTTAAGATCTGAAAAACAACTTAAAAATAATAAAAGTAATAACATGATTATTCTAATAATTTTTTTAAAACTCATTCATGATGTAAAATTATGAGATGAAGTTATAGTATTATTTGTTATTATCAGTGCTGTAAATGGCAGAGATTCACTGGGGGGACCCTAGTGATTCACCAGCCCCAACAGCTTGCTTCATACAGTATATACAGGAAACAGACTGACTGAGTCAGCACACAATAACAGCCGGTTCTGAAGTGCTCCCTCTGAACATAGTGTCCACTGCTTGAAAGCTGTGAGCAGAAAGCACACTGCAATAATGTTTCTGTTGCAGGGATGTGCAAAACAACATGTTTTCATAATCTACTTGTTGGTGAATTGCCTGAACTATTAGTCGACTAATCTTAAGGAAGCCCATAATTACAAAATTTTTACTAGTATTCTAAATAATACTAAAGCAAAAAAAAAAAAGAGAATCTACTGTAGATAAATTATACAGCTTTTGCATTTGCATGTATTTTCCTGATCTGGTTGGTTTTGTTTTGCAAATTTCATTATGTCAGAGTACTGCTCATTCGATGCCAAGCAATGTTGCATAATGCAAGTGTGAAACATGTGTAGGTAGTATAAGGGACTAGACACTGAGAATATGCATTCACTAGCTACAAGCGACATCAACATTTTCAGATATGCACCAATATATGATATATTTTTACATTTTCAGAAGAAAATGGTGCTAGGAGGCCCAAGTCAAAAGAGTACAGTCTCTTAGTCCATCATATTCGGCTACCTAGATTTGACTTAGGTCCATTAATGTATTTCTATGGGATTTATTTGACTTGTTTTATCATCTGTCAGGCAAAATTCATGAGTCCTATTGATTAGAAAAGTAAAAGTAAAAGTAGCACACCTCTCTGCAATAAGCCACATGATTTGAGGAATCATACATGTCCGTAGGACAACGTTTGATATCGTAGGGTTTAGAACAAATCCCTAACCTTAACTATGAGCAATAATAATAGTGATTAATGTATTAACAATCACTACTACTAATTAAACGTATGTGAAAAAGTATTTATGAACGTGAGTGGAAGATCGTGTGTGAAGCAATCAGTTTGTACATTTCTCCACCAAAATGGTGCTGAATTTGGTAAAACACAAATGTAATCTTCTAAAGCTCTTTAGGATGTCTGGTTTCACTGTGTACTGCTCCTCCCTTATTCCATAAACCCTGACCAATCACAGTAAGATTAGCCATGAGCTCCTTGCCAGAAAAAACATGCCATCTCAGAACACAGAGTCTTGGACATTAGCATTTACAGCATAAGCTCTCTTGTAAACAGCAGGCTGTGACGACAAATTTTCACTGATTTTAGTACTCTAAACAAACTGATTTTGTGTGTCCTCGTACAGTATATCACATTCAAATAATAAACATTCATTGATTGGCTGATCAATACATCACCCCTCCCCCTGCTTGTAATGCCCCAGATAGCCTCAGATAGTTCCCATGTGACTGAACTGTTGAGTTGGGCTTCATTCCAGCGCTCTCTGTCTGACCCTGTAGGTGACGGTGGAAGAGGACAGCTTGCTGGTTCATCCGACACGCGACAGAGCTAAGATCCCCCACACTCGCCGTCTGCCTACCCGCGGGCACCTCATGGCTGTGGTAAGCAGCCCATTTGCTCTAAAGGTCACCTCATTAAACATGAACAACCTGTAGAGAGAAAATATTTTTTGATATATATTTTGAAGATTGTCCGAGCTGCTCATTTCCATACAATGAAAACACAAAATAACCAGGTTTTGTCAAGATCCATAAAGGAGATGAAAGCACTACTGTATTCCTTAAGACTTCCGTGCTGGAAAAAAAATTGTTGGTCACCAGCATACATTCTGTTGTATATTGAATGCTGGTCCACAACACGGGATGCTGATGTGCTGGTGTTTCAAAAAGGCATTATGACTAGCTTTAGCAGCAAGTTTTAGAAGACTGGAAATATAGAGCACACGTTGTATGGAATGTTATGGTGCTTTTGGAGCAATGGAAAAAAAAAAAGAGATTGTAGATTCTGCAATACATCTTATGTTGGGTTCCATTAAAGGGGTCATGACATGAGGAATACCATTTTCATTGTACTATAAAAACATACTGTACATTTCAGAATTCAAAACTTCCTCCTCACAACAAAAAGGGCATTTGTTGGAACCAAGCTGTCAAAATGACTCATTCTCTACTTCCTAATTTGCATCTGACCACCTCAACAACAACACATCAATTCCTATTTACATTATTACTTCCATAGCCCTGCCCAGTAGCAGTGAGATGCAATGAGAGAGTAAATCAGCCAAGATTAGAGAACCAATCATAACAGTGGGTGTTTACTGTCAAGTCTTAAAGGAGAAGCAGCACAAAAACAGAGTGTTCCTGAAAGAGGGTCAGAATGAGGGTGGAAAACGATCATGTTTTATGACTGTTTTAGGTGCAAAACCTTTACTCATATTCTAAGTAAACGTCAAGGAAAACTATTAAAATAATTTAAAAAGGTAAGTCATGACCCCTTAAACGTAAACTTAAGTTTAGAACAACAAAAAAGGAGAGAAAATGGCATAATGTATTATTTTTGGGTGTGCTATTCTTTTAAATGTCATTAGATATGTTTCCATTTGGCATATGTCCACGCTTTCAAATAAGCAGTTTCACTTTTGTGTTTAATAAGCTGAAATTTTTTATCTTGAGTCTAAAATCTCTTCGCCATTTTCAGGCTTCTACCACTAACTCGGACGGCATGCTAACGCTTGACCTCATTCAAGTAGAAGACGTCCACACACCAGAAGGACAAAACACTTGTGAGGACCATCTTGACAATGCTTCGACTAAAAAGACCCCAGAATCTCAGCACTCCAGTAAAGACACTTCAAAGCTCTCAACCTGTAATGATTCCCCAGGAAAATCTCTGAGTCTGCCCCACAAGAGCGAAAGCACCTGGGACTGGTCCGAGAGCCAGTCTCGGACACCACAGCTCCGCAAAAAAACACCAACATCCGAAAAGAACCGCTGCGCATCCATGGACACGATCCTGGCGCACTCTGAGACTAGGGCCATCCCTCACTGCTCGAACTCGGCGCCCGTACAGCCCATCAGCCAACTGCAGGAACTGATCACCCAGAAGTTGGAGAGAACTCAAGAGCTGCTGACGGACATGCGGGTGCAGGGCAAGGGGAAGGACTCGCCAACAGGGAAGAGCTCCAGCCCAGAGGGGCAGAGGAAGGAGGCGGAGAGACTGCTGGAGGAGGCGGCATCCACGTGGGGTCAGGCACGTGATGTGTTGGAAGAAGTGAAGGAACTCAGAGCTCTCTACAAGCAGCTTGACTCCGCCTCCTCCACCACAGTCAGTCCGTCACAGAGCGGAAAACTAAAGAGCCCGCAACAACAAAACCATCGGAAAAGCATGATGTGAAGATATGGACTATCTAAATAGGAATGCACACAGAAAGACTTCAAAGTCCTCCATGTTTTTCATCAACTGCAATGAAGCAAAGCGTCTTTTTAAATGGAATGTTCCATGCGACTGCTTAAATATGACTGGATTTAACATCAAATGAATTACATGAGCCATACATGTATCTATGTATGAATTTTTAAAGGACAAATCTAGTTTCTTTGACTCCCTAATATCAGCCTCAGTCAAGTAGATAAAACACAAGCTGTTGCGCATTGCCCTGTGGTATCAGTTTTCACAGTGACTGTAACAGGGACAGCAAGAGCATGAAGTCACCGAGCTGCCCTATCAGGGTAGAACAGGGTGAGAAGCACCAGACGGTGTTGATACAGATACAGCCCGTGTCATCTCCTGCCCATCACAATGTGAATGTTTTCTTGTCTCATAATACACTGGAGGAGCTTAATTTCAAAATGGCAGGTGACACCCAAGTCTATTTGAATCTGTGGGTAATTTTTTATGTAATAGTAAATCCCAGCACACTTGCTCTGCTGTCCAAACGATGCTTGAAACAACCAAGTTCATCAGATGCAATCGGGGTGCAGCCAAAGGTGATTGGCGAGGTTATGATATTTAAAGGCTAAAACGTGCAGATTGTGGAGTGTGTGCTGTCCGACAGTTCTTTGCAACCCGTTTGATAGGCTCTAACTCTGAACAAAGCCATGTGTTCTTGTATAAACATGAATACAGGTGACGTCTGGTGCCAGTGTTGCTGCGGAAAGTGGTGGGAGACACAGATGCCATTAAAGATAAGACTCCATGCAGTAAAGTGGCTGGACGCATCTAGCTGCAAGAAAACAATTGATAATAATAATAATTACACATTTGCACTAAGAAGAATGCTGTAAAATGAGAGAGACACTGGCAAGCGATCTTTTACTAACCTAAGAGGCAAAACAGACAATCTACTGTAGGTATAGGATAATAAGTCTTTACACCTAAGTGATATTTCCTAAAATGTCGGTATCTTTCTAAATCAAAAGCTGCCTTATTGCACTTCCAAAAGGGCACATACAAACTGCATTTAAAACTCTCAAAGACTTGTGATTTTAAACTTAAAATAAATTCACCTACAAGTTGCCTGCACTTCAAGAATGTTAAACAATGTTTAAGCAGGACTTTTATTTTGCTTGCAAGCTTTTTTGTCTTTGGGGAACTATGCAAGATAGCATGGGTGAATCTCATAAAATATGTCAAGAACATGTCTGGGTCATTTTGTGCACCAAAATTGAAATAAACAAGGAATTGTATTTTTCTTAAAGAAATTAAGCCTTTTTTATGACCGTTTAATTTTTTGCTACATCTAATTGTCATGAATGTCACAATGCAAAAAATCGAAATGGTCCTAAAAGAGACTTTGTTTTATTTATAAAAAAATATAATTTCTTAATTTTGATATACATTTTGGAGTAAAATGCGACCAGGACACATTTTCGTGAGATTCACCAACATATGAGCTTAAAATAAACCACAGGTATCAGGACATACTGGCAGTGTGGTATTGAAACAAACGACCAAAGGGTATGTCTTGCCAGAATACCACACCTTGTTTTACAGTTAGTTGCTAAATAATGTGTTTGCACAATTCTATGGGTACAAGCCTGCCTGTTATGCCATGAAGACTTGATTATATACAGTGTTATATTTTTTTTTACATTTTATTGTAGTGCTTTTTTTTTGTAGAGAATGACTTTGAGGAGAGTTTTTGCTTTAAAAATGTATGACTTAGAAACCACCTCCCTGAAAACAACCTCAGCTTAACTCAACCAGTTATAATGTCTGGAATCATAAATATATATATATATATATATATATATATATATATATATATATTTCATTTACGCTTCAAAGGTAACCAAGCAAAAATCTTGTGGCAGTCTTTAGCTTTTTTAAAGAATATTATACTAAAATATTTTGTTTTGTTTTTTTACCCACAAATGGTGAAACTAGAGACACAGGAACAACACACGTAACCTTTAAAGGGTTAGTTTGTTCAAAAATGAAAGTTCTATTGCTACCCTCAAGTCATTCCAAACCAATATGACTTTCATTCTTCTGTGAAAAACAAGAAAGTCACTCAGGTTCAAAACGACATGAGGGTGAGTAAATGATGATAGAATTTTCATTTTTGTGTGAACTATCCCTTTAAGTAAATTTTTTTCATGATATTGTTACACAGATGCCAATGGTTTTCTGTATCTCATGCACTGTAATCTCTAAAAGAGCTAAACGAGCAATGTGGTGTGCTGTTTCCAGGCGTAATCAGATGAATTGATTTGTCCGGTCAGCTGCCTGATGATTTGATATTTTTGGCAGTGCCAGCGGAAAGTGAATCTAATTACCTGACCATCTGTCATGTAGTGGCATTCATCATCCACCTTGGTCGAGATCAGCACAGGTAATATTAGATTACATCAAAACCAATCCTGACAACAATCTCCCATCCCATGACCTATAGTTCCCATCATGCAGGACAACAGAAACCGAGCCAAATTACTCGTTGATAGTACTTTGATAGTCATACATTAAATTAGTCATTTATGACACGTTTACTCCGTTTATGTTGACTTCAGAAACCTTGTGACTGCTTAGAGTGGATGTCTCCGTTATGCTTTTTTGAATAATATTTTTTGAAATATTTATGTATGCCATAAGATTGTTCACCTGTTGTTGCTATTTTTCTGAACTTCTGCAGACTTTTCATAAAATGTGAATGTGAATGAAAATCTCTTATTTGACTGAGTGCTCTGCTGTGTCATTGTGGTCAGACAAGGAATTTTGCATAGGGATGTATTTGTGATCGTGGCTCAGTGTGTCAATATACTGCCACTAAAATAACACACTGTCTTATCCAATCAAAAAGGATCAATCACTTGATCGTAAAATCAAAACAATTGATTTTACCTACTTTAAATGACAGAGTCAGGCCAATTCAAGGTTATTTTTTTAGAGCTATGGATACCTGAATGTTTTACTGAAAATTCCATTATCCTCACTAACATACAATAACTCAGATGGAAAGTTAGTTCAGGCTGCTTCAAACCAGGATACCCTTATAGTCTTTTGTGGTTTAGAGTATTACAGTTATATGGACAACTGTAAATGCATTATAACCAATGTATTTTTTCCCACATTTCTTTAGCTGATTGTAAATAGAGGTCAGTTTGCATTGAGGAGAGCAGTGCGCTGAGTGAAGATATTAAAGTGGGTGTTTGTAAGCTCAGGACTGACTCATCTCTGATGTACTTGACACACAACCACTTGTGCAATTAAAGTGATCGTCATTTTATGTTCTTGAATTCTGAGTGTTAATTTTCGAACTTCAAAAGTACTAGTTCAAGGCCAATACAAGTAGTGGTCGAACCATATGGGTTTTTCAGTGGTGGTGACAATATCTAGACAGTAGGGTGGCCGAGGGCATATATACTACCGGTCAAAAGTTTGAAACATTTAACTGAAATGTTTCTCATGATCTTAAAAATCTTTTGATCTCAATGCGTATGCTTAAATGTTTGAATTTAGTTTTGTAGACAAAAATATAATTGCACCACCATATTAATTTATTTAATTATAAAACTAACATTTTATAAAAAATAAATAAGTGCCAGCCAATAAGTGCCCAACATAGATGTACTCCATTAAATTGAATTTATAAATCTTTTCACAATTATTATTATTATTATTTTTTAAGTTTTATAAATTAAATGTAGTTAAAAATTACACAATTCAATTTGGTGGAATAGTGTTATGAAATTAAAATGCATAATTTTAAAAATAAGCTCAAATATATTTTTGGAGTGTACATGGTAACAGTGTGAACAGGTGTTTCCAACCATAGCCATCAATATATTGTATTTTGCTATATTGGCTGGGATGTCATATTGACCAATCTGCATCCAGGACCGGAACTATCCGTTTTATAATATGTAATAATGTCGACAGTTCATATCTACTTTATACACTGAAAAAGGAAGACAAAAGACACAGTTAGTGCACATATATCATAGTAAGGGAGCTGAAAGCACTCATCGAAACTCAGCAGGTGCTGAGTGTGCCAAACCGCATGTGGCCTGAAACTAAGCAGTCTGATAGACAGGTGACAGCAGAAGCCAATGATTGCCTATGAGCCAAGTAGGGTGTGTTGCCATGGCAGTATGGAAACGTTACACCTAGTTAGGTCTGTGTCAAGAGGTGTCAATGCATTCTTCACAAACCAACCCTAAATGACTAGCCTTCCTAAATCGGTTACTGTAGGTTGTAACCAAAATATTCTCTATAAAGTCAGATTCTCTATGTATAATGGTCCTGGTGTCAGAGCTTTGTGCCACTGTGAGAGGTTTATAGAATTAAGTTATATGCTGAAGAACTTAGCTTGTTACTTGGAATTTCAATGAGAGCATTTTTTTTCTTTTTAAACAAAATAACAACAATGCAAAGCAGCAACTGCAGACGATTCAAAAGATACAGCCCTGTTGCTATTCCTGGTCCCTAAATATTGCACACAATGAACAAACGAGAATAAAGGAACCTGCATAAACATTACTCAACAACACAATTTGACTGGTGTTACAACAACAACAAAAAAAACCCGTTAGTTTAAAGCCCACAAAAAGGGTTTCCATGGAGACACTAATGGAAGGGATGCATTGGTGGTACAATCAGTAATTAATCTCATGGGTCTAGTAGGGCTGAACCCCACAACTGCTGAGCTTGTACATATGTTCCCATAAGGCCTCACAGAGGGACCATTGGGGGGCATCAACATATTGTGTCATACAGTACAGTATTTAAAGGGATACATCACCCCAAATAAAAAAATTCGAACATTATTTACTAACCCTCATGTTGTTCCTAACACATATGACTTTCTTCCATGCAACACAAAAATGACGGCCTCAGTCCCCATTCACTTTCATTGTATGGTAAAAGAGCAGCATACAGGTCATACAGGTTTGGAACCACATAATAGTGAATAAATGGTGGCATAATTTGTAGGTGCATTATCCCTTTAGCACAGAGCATATATATTATAAGCTATGTCTTTTAAGGTTTTGTTGCCCCAGGTGCTCAAATACAACAGTAAAAACAATGCTAGATATGAGTTAAATACAACACTTTTGATTAAGGAAGCACATTAGTTAAACTATTCATTGAAATATAACAAGATACATTTTGAAAATAACAAAAAGGAATTAATTTGAATAACAACCATATACAGTGTATCCGTAAAGTATTCACAGTGCTTCACTTTTTCCACATTTTGCTATGTCTTATTCCAAAATTGATTAAATTCATTATTTTCCTAAACATTTTAGAAACAATACCCCATAATGACAACGTGAAAGAAGTTTGTTTGAAATCTTTGCAAATTTATTACAAATAAAAAACATGGCAAAAACACCAAAAAAACAAATCACATATACATAAGTATTCACAGTCTTTGACATGACACTCAAAATTGAGCTCAGGTGCATCCTGTTTCCACTGATCATCCTTGAGATGTTTCTACAACTGTATTGGAGTCCACCTGTGGTAAATTCAGTTGCTTGGACATGATTTGGAAAGGCACACACCTGTCTATATAAGTTCCCACAGTTAACAGTGCATGTCAGAGCACAAACCAAGCCATGAAGTCCAAGGAATTGTCTGTAGACCTTTGAGACAGGATTGTATCGAGGCACAGATCTGGGGAAGGGTACAGAAACATTTCTGCAGCATTGAAGGTCCCAATGAGCACAGTGGCCTCCATCATCCGTAAATAGAACAAGGTTGGAACCACCAGGAATCTTCCTAGAGCTGGCCGCCTGGCCAAACTGAGGGATCGGGGGAGAAGGGCATTAGTCAGGGAGATGACCAAGAACCCGATGGTCACTGTGACAGAGCTTCAGCATTTCTCTGTGGAGAGAGGAGAAGCTTCCAGAAGAACAACCATCTCTGCAGCAATCCACCAATCAGGCCTGTATGGTAGAGTGGCTAGACGGAAGCCACTCCTCAGCACATTACAGCCCGTCTGGAGTTTGGCAAAAGGCACCTAAAGGATTCTCAGACCATGAGAAACAAAATTCTCTGGTCTGATGAAATGAAGGTTGAACTCTTTGGCTTGAATGGCAAGCGTCATGTCTGGAGCAAACCAGGCACTGCTCATCACCTGGCCAATACCATCCCTGCAGTGAAGCATGGCAGCAGCATCATCATGCTGTGGGGATGTTTTTCAGTTGCAGGAACTGGGAGATCAAGGGAAAGATGAATGCAGCAATGTACAAAGACATCCTTGATTAAAACCTACTCCACAGAGTGCTCAGGACCTCAGACTGGGGTGAAGGTTCATCTTCCAACAGGACAACGACCCTAATCACACAGCCAAGATAACAAATGAGTGACTATGGGACAACTCTGTGAAAGTCCTTGAGTGGCCCAGCCAGAGCCCAGACTTGAACCCGATTGAACATCTCTGGAGAGATCTGAAAATAGCTGTGTACCGATGCACCCCATCCAACCTGATGGAGCTTGAGAGGTCCTGCAAAGAAGAATGGGAGAAACCGCCCAAAAATAGGTGTGCCAAGCTTGTAGCATCATACACAAAAAGACTTGAGGCTGTAATTGGTGCCAAAGGTGATTCAACAAAGTATTGAGCAAAGGCTGTGAATACTTCTGTAAAAAAATTTTTTTCATTTTTAATACATTTGCAAAGATTTAAAACAAACTTCTTTCACATTGTCATTATGGGGTATTGTTTGGAAAATAATTAATTTATTCAATTTTGAAATAAGGCTGTAACATAACATGTGGAAAAAGTGAAGCGCTGTGAATACTTTCCGGATGCACTGTGTAACCATATAAGGGATGAAATCACAGGACCACTTTGATTTGCTAATGGAAAGACAGATGACTAGACAGGGAGGGGAGACAGATGGGATGGCGTCAGTCCAGCAGACCAAAGTGACACTGTAATGACCCAATGTTGACACTAGAACACATGTCATGTGTTTCATGCATTTTTCATCTTCTTGTCTCTGTGATATGTGACTTGGAAGATAAGATGTATAGGGACACTACCTCACAGTTAAATGCATTTATATATATATATATATATATATATATATATATGTATTTATTGTGCAAGATTGCTGTTATTTCCGTAATGACAAGTCTTTATTGTACAGTATAATATCCAACAAATAAATTGGTGACCTATGTGAAAAGGTTGGCCATTCAAGCTTTCCGGCTAAATCTGATACTCAGTTGCCCTGCCCTGCCCTGCCCAGGCCCAACCCCGTTCTGGGTTCTACAGTGAGTTTAGACCCAAGACTAGTAACGTCCTGTTGACAACTAGCTAAAACACTTGTGTACTATGCAATAGTGTGATTATCAATGCAGTTTAAGTGCTAAATACATGCACTACTTCTGAAAACAGAACAATTGTGACTTGAATATTTCAAAGTTCGCCTAGCAAATATTTAATGAAGTATTTTTTTTATCTATAGGTATAAAATAAATGTATACCCATCCACGGAGCAAAATCTGAGGTTTTAAAGTTATTCCTCATTATTTAATCCAACGTTTAATCATTGTTCTTAATTTCTTAGCTTTAAAAGATGTTGAAACATTTGGGAAGCTGAGGAAATGTCATCGGTAAACACAAAGAACCACCTAACTTGAAGTTAACTTGTTGAATTTGGGTCTCAGAGGCCAGAAATCACAGTATTTAGCCCCATCTTGTGGGGAGATTCACCAACACAGGTTGGTACAAGGTCCAGGGCCTATACAATATGCACACAAATTCAGCAATTGATTTATGTCAGAGACACTTAAAATTAATGGGAGAAATCGCCACAAATCGCCACACCCAATATGGAACGGAAGTCTCGCCTTACAGGTAAAAGAGCCAATTACCTTTTAGATACAGACACCACCTGTGAGTCAACTCGAGAACGCACATGCGCATCAACTGGACAAGACTGAAAATTGGGGATTCCCGCGTGATATATTAAAAAGAACAATGATACCACTGTTGTCAGATTTTACTGCTGATTTGAAATACGTTCTTTGATTGTAATCTTGACGAACCATTTCGTATATATATAAATGCCATGCCAGCAAAGCACATTTTTGCCAATGTTTTATATATATATATATACATATACATATACATATATATATATACATATACATATACACACACACACACACACACACACACACACACATATATATATATATATATATATATAAACATTGGCAAAAATGTGCTTTGCTGGCATGGCATTTGCTTATACTTATTGTAAAAAGCTAAAATATCCTTAAATCTTCACGACAGTTTGTAGTTGTGTTTTTGTAATAAAAAAAACAAAACACCTGTCAAGCTCCTAAAAGAAAATGTTGTGGTTTTGTTGAAGAAACAGTTCCTCATTTATTTTGTGATAACCAATAAATCTTGGAGTGACTTAAGCTCTTATGTTTTTAGCTCCACAAATTGCTATAGTTTACACAATATGGCTACGACCTAACATCACATCAAAACAGGTCAAGAGTAATCGAGCACAATCTACGATAAACCAATGGTAAGCAGGACCAGCCCACATAATTATCATACAAGAGACAGAAATGTAAGAATAAATATAAAAATAAATACATGTGGGAATATTTAAATATGGGAAAAAATACAGGTGGGAATAAATAAATATAAAAATAAATGAATGCAGGCCTTGCATGGTGTAGCCCCTCAGTACATTGCTGATTTACTTCATCAACATTCTGCACCTATGTCTCTTCGATCATCAAATCAGTTACTCCTCTCTGTTCTTCGTTCCCATTTGAAAACTAAAGGTGATCGGGCGTTTGTAGTTGCGGCCCCCAGGTTGTGGAATGCACTCCCATTTGCTGTTAGGTCTTCCAGGTCACTGCTGATATTTAAATCTAAATTGAAGACACATTTTTTTTCTTTAGCCTATAATATTGTTTGAGAATTATAAGAGTTTTCTGTGTAGGTTTTTATAATGTTTTATTAATTAGTTATTTTTAATATTTTATAAGTTCTATTAAATTCTGTTATTAATGTTTGTAAAAAATTGTACAGCACTTTGGTTTCAACATTTGTTGTTTTTAAGTGTGCTTTATAAATAAACTTGACTTGACATAAATAAATAATAATGAAAAACTAAAACAAATGAAAGAATAAAAAAAGTTTTAAAAAATAAAAATAAAAAGAGAAAATAATAAAGGAAAAAAGTCTACAAAAATAAATTCAGGAATAACTTTCATTAAAAACGAATTATATTTGTTTTATCAAGACATTTATTCCTTTATTTATTTTCTTATTATTACATTTATTTATGTATTTATTTATTTATTTATTTATTATTTTTGCAGGTTTTGTCCTCCATACTTGAAACCAGACAGAAAACAGGCAAACAGAATCATAATGGCACTGCCATGTGGTTGCTCAGGAAAACAGAATCAGAATGAGCTTCATTGCCAACTGTTCACATATATAAAAGGAATTTGTTTTGGTGATAGGAGAAACAATTGCTCACAGAACATTACAGTGAGACACAGAAAAGGTAAGTGTATAAATAGATATACAAATAATAGGACATATAACAGAATGGCATATGTACATGTGCAAGTGGTAATATATGTGCAAGATAGGGGTATGTGCGGTTATTGAGTTTAATATGTGAATTGGCATATGCACATGATATATGTTTATACATTATAGAACTATGGGGGAGTCCTGAGGCAGTTTAATTGTTCATGTGGAAAATGGCCTGAAGGTAAAAACTGGTCTTGAGCCTGGATGTCCTGGCGCTCAGTGCTCTGTAGTGCCGACCAGAGGGCTACAGTTTAAAGAGGTAGTGGGTAGGGTGGGTGTGGTCAAGAGGGATTCTACCTGCATGTTTTCTCACTCTGGAGATGTACAGGTCTTGGAGGGTGGCACCAATAATCCATTGCAGTTTCCTTCAGTCTGATTTGGTGGCTGAACCAAAGCAGACAGTTATAGATGTACACAGGGCAGACTCAATGATGGCCGAGTAGAACTGTGTCAGCAGCTCCTGTGGCAGGTTTAAAGTCCTCAACTGGTGAAGGAAGTACAACCTCTGCTGAGCCTTTTTCACAATGGAGTCTATGTGGGTGTCCCTCTTCAGGTCCTAAGAGATGGTAGAGCCCAGGAATCTGAATGACTCCACTGCTGCCACAGTGCTTGTCAGGATGGCGGTAGTGCGAGAAGATTTTTCCTTAAGTCAACTATCATCTCCACTGTTTGAGCTTTTTCTGTTCAAGTTTGTTGTGACCGCACCAAACAGCCAGCTGTTCAACCCTTCTGTCTGTATGCAGACTTGTCACCATCGCAGATGAGGCCGATGACAGTGGTGTCGATTGCAGTGCAGTCATTCGTGTACAGGAAGTAGAGCAGTGGAGAGAGAACACACCCCTGAGGAGCACCAGTTCTAACAGTGAGGGTCCCGGATGTGAGTTTACCCAGTCTCACTAGCTGCTGCCTACCTGTCAGAAAGCTGGTGATCCATCGACAGTTTGGGGTGGGCACGGAGAGCTGGGTCAGTTTGGTTGAGAGAAGTTCAGGCATGATGGTACTGAAGTCCACAAATAAGATCCTTGCATAAGTACCAGGTCTGTTGAGGTGTTGCAGGATATAATGCAGTCCCATATTGACAGCATCATCCACAGACCTGTTTGCTTGGTAAGCAAACTGAAGGGGGTATAGCAGGGGTCTAGTGATGTCCTTCAGGTAGGCCAAAACCAGTCTCTCAAACGACTTCACAACCACAGATGTGAGAGTGACAGGTCTGTAGTCATTAAGTCCTGTGATTTTGTTTTTTGGGGGGACCGTAATGAGGGTGGGCGTTTGAAGCAGCAGGGAACTTCACACTGCTCCAGTGAGCTATTGAAGATATGTGTGAAGATGGGGGCCGGTTGGTCAGTGCAGACTTTCAGATAGCCTGGAGAAACAACTGGGACTGAGGCTTTCCTAGATTTTGTTTCTGAAAGACCCTGCACACATCCTCCTCACAGATCATAAGTGCAGACTGAGTAGCAGGAGGGGGTTCCAGGGGTTGGTGTGTATGTGTGTGAAGTGAAGATCAGAACGGGGAGGGATGTGAGACTGGGCTTTTCAAACCTGCTGTAAAACACATTCAGTTCATCAGCCATTAGTTGACTCTAAAGAGCGAGGTCGAGGTGTCTTATACTTGGTGATGCTTTTCAGGCCTTTCCACAGATGCAGGATTGTTGGCTGAAAACAGTTTTTTCAGCTTTTCTGAGTAGCTTCTTTTAGACAATCTGATTTCCTTAGTCAGTGTGTGTCTGGCCTGGTTGTATTATATTTTATCCCCACTTCTGTAAGCATCATCTTTGACATGTCGAAGCTGTCTAAGTTTTCCTGTAAACCATGGTTTATCGTTATTGAATGATAAAAATGTCCTAGTAGGGGTGCACATATCCTCACAGAAGCTGATATATTATGTCAGTATCTGTGAGCTCATCCAGGTCTGTGGCTACAGCTTCAAAAACACTCCAATCAATGCAGTCAAAGCAGGCTTGTAGTTCCAGCTCTGCTTCATTAGTCATCTAATGATCCCTTCCCAGATATTGTCCGGGAAATAATCTGAATTGTTTACTTACTGTAGTTACATAGTTGTCTCTGTATATTAAGATGGGAAAGGAGAAAGTACTTTGACACAAGCTATGTTTCCATCAATGATTTTTATGCACATTTTGGGATATCACATAAAAACTGCTGGATGGAAACACCAAGATGCGAATAAATCTCCAAAATGCACATAAAAATGTACATGCTCGCTTGAGGTGGATAAATATTTAATTTGATAAGAAGAAAATGCATAAACTTTGATGGAATCACATTTACAGTCTAAACTCCTATTGAAATTGTTAGGAATAAAATTTGTGCATCAAAAAGTTGTTCATTACTTGACTAACCAGTGGACCAATCATCGCATCTGAAATGTTGCTCTGGTCATCCTGAAATAATGGTGTCTAGAAAATCCAAAGTCTACAAAGAGTTTGAGCAAATAAATAAATAAATAAATAAATAAATAAATAAATAAATAAATATATATATATATATATATATATATATATATATATATATATATATATATATATATATATATATATATATATAAACCCAGTGGCTATAATTTCTCGATTTCATCCTTTTGAACACCCCTGATTGGAAACGTGGCTTTATTTGACATTGTTTTTGCTATATGTTTTTTCGCATAAATTAAATTTGCAACTTGGGTGGAAACATAGCTACAGCAAACGTAACAGATTTCAGCTTAACAGTTTACATCTTCAATGGAGGTGATGATTTTTTTGGAGCTTGACAGACGTGGACATTATTACCATCCTTTTTTGCCTTCAAATTATTACTCTGCGGACAATTTTACACTTCACTATATAATGGTTACAAAAACATTATCTCCATACAAACCTACTGTTATTACACATCTTGCACTTCATTGATTTTTCACTTTTATAGATTGTACTGTGTAAATTGTGTTATCTGTATATTGTGTATTACCCTTTTATTTATTGTATTGTTCAACACAGCATGGACGTTTGGACAGCATTTTCTATTTATATTTTCTATAATCTAGTGATCCTGATGTTAAAAAGTTCATGATGTCGTTTGACACATCCTATGAGTGACTAACACTGAATACTTTGGAGAAAACACTCCCTTAAAAGTAAAGTCAGAGACCTATTTACAGTACACACCAGGTGAGTTACTCAGGTTAAAGGAGTTGTTAGCTGCTTAATTTTGATTAGCACATTAAAAACTGTTTTTGAATATCATGCATGACAGCATTCTGTCTTGGGGGCAAAGGAACTTGGGACTCTCCATATCAAACCTGTTCAGTCACCATTCTGATCTTCAGTCATGGTTTTGTTTGTTTTGCAGTGTTTAAACGAATCCTATCACAACCTGCAGCGATAGCTGGCAAGGGAACGAGGTGACTGCAATATATTTGTCAGAACTTGTTCAGAAATAATTTCTCAGATGATGTTGGCCAACAGGTTCACCACCTTCCTGCTCACAGCTATGAAATGTAACTTGAAAAGTAAAAATCACACACACAATAAAATCTTTCCTGCATTTTAAATTATTTGAATGTAACAGCTTTTGAACAATACAGCAGAATTACATTGTGAATTAATAATAAGACAGAAAGAGAGACACATTTGGGTGGTGAATCAGACAGATAAGAATTTTATGTTGTGACAAATATTTTGTTTTCTTTAATTTTGAGTTTTTACACTAAATATCCTGGATCAAGAAAGACCATATGTGGACCATAATTTGCAAGAGAGCATATTACTAAATTCAAGGAATAGTCCATCCAAAGATAAATATTCTCCCATAATTTATTCACCCTCATGCCATCCCAGATGTGTATAACTTTCTTTCTTCTGCAGAACACAAAGAAAGATTTTTAGAATTTGTATTCTTTGTGCATTTCACCACATACTGGTCGGGGCTGGACACAGTTAGAGAGATTTCTAGTAAAAAGAAACTTAAATATTGATCTGTTTCTTACCCACAACTCTCAACCACTTTAACCACTGAAGTCGAATGGATTACTTTTCTGCAGACTTTATATGCTTTTTGGAGCTTAAACAATTTAGCACCCATTCACAAGCATCGTGAGGACCTTCCCAGCTGAAATATTAATTTAAAAATCTTTGTTTGTGTTCAGCAGAAGACAGAAAGTCATACACATCTGGGATGGCATGAGGGTGAGTAAATGATGAGAAAATCTTCATTTTTGGGTGAACTGATCCTTTAATTCCTGTTTGTAATGATTTTACATTCATAGTGTTTTTTTTTCTTCTTTACCTTTTCTTATATGATACAATTAAAAAAAATAAATAGAAATGCATACTTAAATGAGCAGCGTTATCGTCATGAGATTGTGAAAATAATCCTTAAAGAAATACTTTAGTTTAAAAGACATCTTTTCAGAGCCTTCTCATCTTTCCAGAATCATTTGTTTTCATTCCAACTGGGTAAATGTAACTTGTTTTAAGACAATAACTCTCAGTCCATAAAAATGTGAAAGCGCATTTAAATCAAGCAAAACCTGTCAAGATACTGATACTGATAAACGTCTAGAGCATGTTTGGATCTGTCAGTGCGCGAACATCATGGTTTCATAATCTCTGCACAGTACAAAAAAGCTCACATGGTTTGTAAAGAACAATGAAGAGCTAAAAGATAAAACTGATATTCAATGTTTACAAATAAAAACACAAAAAATGAATGAAAGAATTCTTAACGGTAATACAGAACTTTTTGTGAACCTGAAACTTTATTTAAAAAAAAAAAAAGACAAAAAAAACATCCACAATATTTTCAGCGAGTCCACTGTATTTCACGTGGTGGGCGCAATTTCCGGTTAGCTTGCGGAAGTGCAATTGGTTTGAGTTTTGTGTGTAGCTGGTCTCTGCTTGCTCGCGTGTCATTCGTTAGGTTCTTGCTTTTTAAATGTTGTAAAATGTCTCTAATAATCAAGCGAAAATAACGTTTTATCTTGTTTAATGATCAGAAACCACTTTCAAAGCACAGATGCTGCTTCTTCCATTGGCTGCCTACAGAAGTATTGACTTGGGAAAATCTGCTTGAAAAAGCTTTGGAATAATTTGTTTGTGTACTCTTTTCACTTTATTAGCCTGAGGTCAACAGCGGGGATTACTTATATTATCTACCGTTGCGGTCCGGCTACGATAGACGTCCAGAAATGGAGCGCAATGAATTACATATAAGCGATAGCATTATTGTGCAAACAGATGTGTGTTCATGTGCTGAAAGTTCATTACTGTAACGGTTACCCTGTCTTGTCTCACTGTTGCCCTTTGTTTGTGATTTTGTCACTTTTGGTATTCCTTAGTTTTCACTTTTGTCACGCTTGTACCTCCATAGTCTTGTGTTCACTGTTCATTGTTTGCACCTGCCCTTGTTAATTTGCCTTTGGTTTCTGTTAATCACCTTGTTATCTTGTTTGAGTTCTGTTCTTTCATTGGCCCCTTTTCCCATGTTTGTGTATTTATACCCCGTGTCTTTGTTCAGTCTTCGTCGATCGTTGTTCGATGTTAACCTGGTGTATCTTTCCTTCCCGAGTTCCCTGTTCGTGTCTACCTTGGTCAGCTCATTCAGTTTATGTTTCATTTCCCCATCGTGGGTTGTTCCTTTGTGTTTTCCTGTTTGGTTCATTTAATAAAGTTCAACTGCATTTGGATCCGCATCTCCTCGTCTGCCTCGTTACTCAAGCGTAACAGAACGATCGACCGCCCATGGATCCAGCAGTTCAACGTGCGAACTACCATCTGCTCTGCTTAAAGCAAGAGGACCGCCCTATTGAAGACCACATCCACGACTTCCTGAACCTGGCGAGTGTCTCAGACTTCCCGGACTCAGCCTTGGTGGCCTTCTTTAGGGGCAATCTGAACACGGCGCTGAGGGAGCGGTTGCCACAGGCAACGCAGGGCTGGACGCTCTGCGACTTCCTGGAGGCGACCCTACTAGTTTGCGGCTCACAGCTCACCGTGGGCGTCGTAGAGGAGGACCCTACCCCTCCACCCACTGTGGAGACCCTTCAGCTGTCCGGGGCTCTTCCTGTCACGCCTGCCCCGGTCTGCAAGCCAGAGCCCACGCCTGCCCCGGTCTGCGAGCCAGAGCCCACGCCTGCCCCGGTCTGCGAACCAGAGCCCACGCCTGCCCCAGTCTGCGAGCCAGAACCCACGCCTGCCCCGGTCTGCAAGCCTGGGCCCACGCATGTCACAGAGAGCGAGCCAGCAGCCACGCATGTCACAGAGAGCGAGCCAGTGGCCACGCATGTCACAGTGAGCGAGCCAGCGGCCACGCATGTCACAGTGAGCAAGCCAGCGGCCACGTATGTCACAGTGAGCGAACCAGCGCCTACGGCCTCTACCATCAGCAAGCCTGAGCCCTCGTCAACCACGGCCAGCGAGCCTGAACCCACGCTGACCAGGAACAGCGTCCCAGCCTCGCCAGTCGCATCAGCCCGGAGGAAGAGGAGAAGGGGAGTGGTCTCTGTGCTCCAGCCTCCGCCTGCCGCAGCCCCATGCCCTAAACCCCCCTTGACTCTGCCCTCAGCGCCCGGCGAACCTAAGCCGGCACATACCATGGTAACCCAGCCAGAGCCTGTAGCCTCAGACGTCAGTGAGCCAGTGCCGTTAGCCTCAAACGTCAATGAGCCAGTGCCTGTAGCCTCAGACGTCCCTGAGCCAGCGCCTGTAGCCTCGACCGTCCCTGAGCCAGCGCCTGTAGCCTCGACCGTCCCTGAGCCAGCGCCTGTAGCCTCGACCGTCCCTGAGCCAGCGCCTGTGGCCTCGACCGTCCAAGAGCCAGTGCCAGTAGCCATGACCGTCCAAGAGCCAGAGCCAGTAGCCATGACCGTCCAAGAGCCAGAGCCAGTAGCCGTGACCGTCCAAGAGCCAGTGCCTAAAGCCATGACCGTCCAAGAGCCAGTGCCAGTAGCCATGACCGTCCACGAGCCAGTGCCAGTAGCCATGACAGTCCAAGAGCCAGTGCCAGTAGCCAAGACCGTCCAAGAGCCAGTGCCAGTAGCCATGACCGTCCAAGAGCCAGCACCAGAAGCCTCGATCGTCCAAGAGCCAGCACCTCTCGAGTCTCCCAGGGCTCCTCCTCCCGAGCTTTCCAGAGCTCCGCCTTCCGAAGTTTCCGAGCTTTCCAGAGCTCCGCCATCCGAGCTTCTCGAAGCTTTCCAGAGCTCCGCCATCCGAAGTTTCCCGAAGCTTTCCAGAGCTCCGCCATCCGAAGTTTCCCGAGCTTTCCAGAGCTCCGCCATCCGAGTTTCCGAGCTTTCCAGAGCTCCGCCTCTCGAGCCTTCCAGGGCTCCGCCCCAGAGCCTCCTACGGCTCCGCCCCCAGAGCCTCTTGAGCCTCCTACGGCTCCGCCCCAGAGCCTCTCGAGCCTCCTGCAGCTCCGCCTCTACAGGGCCTCCTGCGGCTCCGCCCCAGAGCCTCCCTACGGCTCCGCCTCCAGAGCCTCCTATTGCTCCGCCTCTCCGATCCACTCAAGCCTTTGATGGCTCCGCCCCCAGAGCCTCTTGAGCCTCCTACGGCTCCGCCTCTCGAGCCACTCAAGCCTTCGACGGCTCCGCCCTCAGAGCCTCCCGAGCCTCCTATGACTCCGCCTCCCGAGACTCCTCCGGCTCCGCCTCTCGATCCACTCAAGCCTTCGATGGCTCCGCCCTCAGAGCCTCCCGAGCCTCCCACGGCTCCGCCTCTCGAGCCACTCAAGCCTTCGACGGCACCGCCCTCCGAGCCTCCCGAGCCTCCTACGGCTCCACCGCTCGAGCCACTCAAGCCTTCGACGGCTCCGCCCTCAGAGCCTCCTATGGCTCCGCCTACCGAGCCTCCACCGGCACCGCCTCTCAAGCCACTCAAGCCTTCGACGGCTCCACCCTCAGAGCCTCCTACGTCTCTGCCCCCAGAGACTCCAGAGTCTTCCTGGTCTCCGCTCCTAGAGCCTCCCACGGCGCCGCCTACCCCGGCTCTGCCTCCTGAGCCTCCTTCGGTTCCACCTCCTGAGCCTCCCTCAGCTCCGCCTTCTGGGCCTTCTGAGCCATCACCTCCCTCGGCCTCAGAGGTCCTCCTTGGCTCCGCCGGCCTCCCCTGTGGCCACTCCATCTCCTAGGCCACCAAAACCGGCCTCTGTCCTGTGGTCATCTCCCAGGTCCCCTGAACTGGCCCTTGGCCCACGACCACCTCCCAGGCCACCAAAGCCGGCCTCTATCCTGTGGCCTCCTCCCAGGCCTCCTGACCCGGTCCCTGTCTTGTGGCCTCCCCCCAGGGCTTCTGACCCTGTTCCCATCCTGTGGCCTCTTCCCAGGCCCCTGACCCAGTCCCTGTCCTGTGGCTTCTCCCCAGACCTCCTGACCCAGCCCCAGTCCCGTGGCCTCTTCCCAGGCCCCCTGATCCAGTCCCTGTCCTGTGGCCTCCACCCAGGCCTCCTGACCCTGTTCCCGTCCTGAGTCCTCCCTCCTGGCCTCCTGACCCAGTCCCCGTCCAGTGGCCTCCTCCCAGGTTCCCCAAACCTGTCCTTGCCCGGTGGCCAGCTCCCAGACCATCAAAACCTGTCCCTGCCCGGTCGATACCTCCCTGGCCCCCTAACCCTCATCTCCACTTGTGCCCCCGTGGACTGTCTCACCTTCATTCGTGCCCTCGTGGACTGTCTCATTTCCCCCCCGGACTTCCTATCTGCCCCTGGCACCTCCCGGACCTGCCTGTCTTGCCCTCTGCGCCCCCCGGACTTCCTGCCTGCCCAGTGTGCCCCCCTGGTCTGCCTGTCTGCCCATGTGCCCACTTGTACTGTCTGTTTGCCCCTGGTGCCCTCATGTTGTTCTTGTGGATTTTTGTCTTTTGTTGTTTGTTGTCAAGGATCGTCTGGTATCCGATCCTTGAGGGGGCTATGTAACGGTTACCCTGTCTTGTCTCACTGTTGCCCTTTGTTTGTGATTTTGTCACTTTTGGTATTCCTTAGTTTTCACTTTTGTCACGCTTGTACCTCCATAGTCTTGTGTTTACTGTTCATTGTTTGCACCTGCCCTTGTTAATTTGCCTTTGGTTTCTGTTAATCACCTTGTTATCTTGTTTGAGTTCGGTTCTTTCATTGGCCCCTTTTCCCATGTTTGTGTATTTATACCCCGTGTCTTTGTTCAGTCTTCGTCGATCGTTGTTCGATGTTAACCTGGTGTATCTTTCCTTCCCGAGTTCCCTGTTCGTGTCTACCTTGGTCAGCTCATTCAGTTTATGTTTCATTTCCCCATCGTGGGTTGTTCCTTTGTGTTTTCCTGTTTGGTTCATTTAATAAAGTTCAACTGCGTTTGGATCCGCATCTCCTCGTCTGCCTCGTTACTCAAGCGTAACAATTACAAATTTTGAGTTAATTTCTATTTAGCATCTTTTTTTGTGAATACTTCACCTGTTTTGAAAAGACATTATTACAGAGTATAAAAAGGAATGGTGCTTTCCCTGAACTGTCTTTGAGTAGTGACAATGTTTTCAAATGTTTTCATGCTGTGATGCTAAATGGATCAGTTCTAGACCAAATTTATTAGATGACAGTACAGTAGAGTAGTGTTTTATCGTGTTTGAAATTGACTGTATTCTGATTTTCCGCTTCCCTGCATTTTTCCTGCCTGCAATTCACTTTCTTTTGAGTGTCTTTGCAGAATGTGCATGTCTTCATTTAAGGGGAAAAGGTGATTCGGAAAACAGTGTGGACATTAATTCAATATCAATTAAATTTATTTGTACAGTGCTTTTAATACTACATACTGTTTTATAGTTGCTTTTCAGAGAACATTGAACTTTTGTGTACAGTTTATTGTGTGGCTGCATAAGAACAATATATTCAATCTATCAACAGGATCAGTTGTTCAGTCAACACTAAAACATGTAATGTAGGTTATAGCATTTAGATATAGAGATTATGTAAGTAAACTAACAATTATAAAGCTAGATTGAGTTTACTACACAGTCATCTCCCACAGAATAAAATATCCAAAAAAAGGCAGTATCATCGCCTGAGTCCTGTAATACACGAGCATCCTGCTGTCTGGACCTCCCCTGTATCTGCAGTAAGTACATAAACTCAGTTCAACAAACTCTTCATGTTCTGACTATGCTTTAAAATAACCATAATTATCTACAGTTCTCAAAATATGTCAAATTTTACAGCTGTGAAGACGCTATTAGGCTACATAGCTTTTCAGGTTAGTCTGTTCAGGTTCTTCCATCGATGGATTAAAAAATACAAAATAAAATACATCTATTTGGCAATCATCCTCAAACCCATTATCATTAAAAGATAGGTGGGGAAGAACAATATCGCCTCTCTATAATTCTGTGATCAGTTGCTCTCAAGTTTCTGTCATTTTTAATAATTCGTTAGTACATAACATAACAATTTTTTACACTTAACCGGAAGTTACGCCCACATCGCCCGCATAGCATCATTGGACTCTTATCATAGGAATATTGTTGATAAAGAAGATAGAAACAATAAAAGAGGAAGAGTATGAGGGGGAAATACATGGAGAATTGTAATAGAGAAGAGAAACCAAAAAGTCTGAAAAATCAAGCTAAGTGCTGTCACTCAGGATAGTTTTCCCGTAACTGTTTGTGGCCCTCCCCAATCTGTCCTCCCACCCCTTAACTACAGTGCGTGCTCATATATAGATACTGAGACACACAACACCCACGATCTGTTTTCTATTCCTCCAGTCTTCTCTCTCTCCTACAATATGTTCACATGGCTGCTCTCTCTCTGGGTGACTGGGGCTTTGCTGCTGCCTCAGAGATGGGGTAAGTACAAAACTGCCCCCTTACCCTGCTGTCTGGGGAAATTCACGCATATTAGGATTTATTGTGTGCATGATATGCTTAGTGTGATATTAATACTAAAAGACTCAAAGAGGGAACAGATAATAAAGATTCTCATAATGAGGAGTTTTTCTGTAGCTCAACTGTTAAGAGCATGGTGCCAAAACACTGGGATCACAGGTTCAGTTGCCAAGGAACACACAGATGTGTTAACATTTATAAAAAACATTAAAAAATTTATTTATGAATTTGCACACAAAAATGAACCAGAAACAGATAAAAAAAACTAAAAACATTAGTGCTGGGAAAGTAAAAAAGCCTAATAGGACCTATACAAAGTACTTTCCCACAAGTCAAAGTTTAAATGAAGTAATTAAGTTCTTATTTTAATGACTTGAGGAATGACTTGACTTATTTTAATGACTAAGATATTTAAGTGGACATATGATATCTGTTTGTCCATACAAAGCAAGTGAATGGTGACCAAATGTTCGAGCTCCAAAAGCACATGAAGGCAGCATAAAAAGTACATGACTCAAGTGGTTTAATCCATGTCTTCTGAAGCAATCCAATCAGTTTTGGGTGAGAACAGACCAAAATGTAACTCTTTTTTCACTATACATCTTGTCATTGCAGTGTCTAGGCACGATCATGATTTTAAGTTCAATTACACTTCATAAATGCTTGATTTATGTGTAGCGCGTTAGATGGCACAATAGGAAATGTAAGCAAACTTGAAATAATGATCACCAAGGAGCCTGCTGATGTCATGATTTATAATGAAAAGGAGTTATTTAGGACTGTTCTCATCAAAAAATTTATTGGATCACTTCAGAAGACATAGATAAAACCACTTGAGTATGGATTACTTTTATACTGCCTTTATGTCCTTTTTGGAGCTTGAAAATTTGGTCACAACTCCCTTTCATTATATAGACAAACATACATAATATCGCCATTAAAATATCATCAATGATATTCCGAGGAAGAAAGTTGAGTTTGAGAAGACATTAGGATGAGTAAATGATGAGAGGACTCTAATTTAAAAATTATTAATTTTATTTACTCTCATGCCATCCCAGATGTGTATGACTTTCTTCTGCAGAACACAAATTATTATATTTAGAACAATATTTCAGCTCTGTAGCTCTTCACAATGCAAGTGAATGGGTGCCAAAATTTGAAGCTCCAAAAAGCACATAAAGGCATCATAAAATTAATCCATATGACTCCAATGTTTTAATCCATATCTTCAGTAGTGATATGATAGTTGTGTGAGAAACAGATCAATATATAAGTCTTTTTTTGCTAGAAATTCCTCCCTGCCCAGTAGGGGGAGATATGCATGAAGAACGTGAATCACCAAAAACACAAGAAGACGAATGTGAAAGTGAAAGTGAAAGTGGAGATTAACTGAGCAGGGAGGAGAACTTATAGTAAAAAAGGACAAAAATATTGATCTGTTTCTCACCCACACCCATTATATTGCTTCTGAAGACATTGATTTAACCACTGGAGTATTATGGATTACTTTTATGCTTACTTATGTATTTATTGGAGCTTTAAAATTTTAGCACCCAGTAACTTTCATTGTATGGACCAAAAGAGCAGAAAAAGTCTTCAAATATTCATTTGAGTTTAGCAGAAGAAAGAAAGTCATACACATCTGGGATGGCATGAGAGTAAACAATTAAATCATTTAAATCTTTGGATAATGTTTGAATAAAATGCACTGCAAAAATCTTTTTTTTCCTACTGAGTATTTTGTCTCATTTTCTGGCAAATATAGAAACTATTTTCAAAAGGGGTAAGATCAATAAACTTTATTCCATTTGAATCAAGTTTTTTTTCTTGTTATAAGCATAAAAGTGACAATTTTGTTCGATTTCTTTAAAAAAAGATTTTTACCAGAAAACAAAATAATAATAATTATTAATTTTTATTTTTTTGCAGTGTGTCTGCAAAATGCATAAATGTAAATAAAGGAATCTGAGTCGGTATGAAGTTTTGAAAATGGTTCACCCAATTACCCTTTTACTTTCAGAATGTGAATTTGCCTCAAGCCGAAGAAAAGTTTTGTTATTCAGTTTGACTTTCTTACTCTTCATGGCAAATTAAAGTACAAAGGTAAATGTGAAAGGATAATCAAGTCAGTCATGGTAAAAAACAACTAAAAACTCTACAGGACACGAGTCAATCAGTTCCTTTTCATTTTTTGTTTGAACAAAAAAGTGCATTCCAAAAATACAACTCTGCATCTTGCCTCTGATGTAATTGGAGTTTACTGTGTAAATGTTGTTCATGTTGATGCCTGTCTGAGGAGGTAACTCAAATTATCATGAGCCAGTGTCAGACCTTATCTGTGGCAGGGGCATGACTGGCAATGTTCTCATAGATGGCATATCCTGGGAATTTCCATTGCAATATCGTGAAGCCAGGTAAGAATTTAAGAATGCTTTAACCCCATTCTGGTCAAATTCCGAACGACATTGCAGCCAATATAAGCTCTGTGTGTCTAAGCATAACAAAGAGATATTTAAGCTTTTAAAAGGTGAACTTAGGCCAAGTTTTGCAATGGAAATTCTTTCAATGTATCCAGGTCTGTGACATAGCCAAGAAAGCATGAAAAATCATATATATAGTACACTGCAGCTTCATCTTACACTGCAATCTATAGCCCAAGGTGGTGTGGCTTAATGGCAAAAGAAAACAAAATTCAGGGATGAAAGGAAGGGTATTAAAATTTGATTGCTGCCAGCTATGCTATCAGTATTAAATTTACCAAAGGTTAGAACAAATTCAGATCGTGTCTAAGCTTGTTAAAAAAAAAAAGTCTTCTTAGTTTCTGGTAGGACAGATGTACCTTTTTGGTAGAGTTCTCTTAAGGATAAGGTTTGTTGTGAGGGTCAAGTTACTGAAACTAAAACACACCTGGTTATTTCTGCAACTTCTGGCACTTTTATTTTGCAGAGGTTGATTTTGACTAAAACTAACAAAATTCAACTTATTTTGAATTTCCGAAATGTAGGCATATTTGTTCCTTTGATAATTAAATACAATGATTTCAGTATAATGTAATTGCATTATACAGTAGCAGTCTTTATTAACTTTATTTTTCAACTTTTTAAATGCCTTTAATACTTGTTGCTTTAACTTTGTCCCAGACCCTAAATCTTAATCCTAAATTATGAAAGTACATCATAAAAATATTAATTACAGCATTTCAGGAATTAAATACAACTGATCGTTTGAGATGTGGTAGAAATGACACTGTGGTGGAAAGGTTAATTTGCCATTGCTAAGAAATGACAAAATGAAAAGTGTTTTTTTAAGAGGATTTATCTAAGTTTTAAGTTTTCAGGGCTAAAAGTTGAAGAAATACTGACCTATTCAAAGTTGACTATATTTGTCCTTTCAAAGGAAGTGATGGTGTTGAAATGAAACTATTCACTGATTGTTTGATGTCATTAAAGCTATCCTCAACATGCAATCATGTAGGTAAAGAAATTGAATTTGACTGAATAGTCATTTTGACAGAGAATGATGGACTTGGACACAGTGAGCTTGCAATGACATGCTTGGATTAAGCTTTTACTAAATGTAAATAAAATATTATACCGTAAAAGTAGGTGTGAACGAAGGAAAGGATGTTCAGTACAAACGGTAAGGTCCAGGCAATCATTTTACATGCATGGCTTATGTACTGTATATAAACTCAAATATCAGTGGTATATTTTGCTGTGCAAAAAAAGATGTATATACTTCATATCAGGTCCAAGAGGTAGTTTCCAATTCTCATTATTTAGATTTACTTTTTGCATTTATCCAAAGCGACTGAGTGCTATCAAGCTTCAAATGTTAATATGTGCATTACCTGGGAATTGAACCCCTGACCTTGGTGTTGCTACCAGATAAGGAAAGAGAAACAGGTGAAAGACGAAATGGCAAGACAGTGATGACAGCCAGTCACCCTGTTAAAAACAAAAAGAAAAAATTGTGAATTATGTCCTATAATTTTGATGTGTTTTGAAGCGTAGCCTATATGACGCTGTCATATAATACTGAGGTATAACTATATCAATCTGGAGAAATAGTTCATGAGAAAGGAAAATTCATTAATATACTCACCCCAACGTTTCTCAGTGGAAGACAATTTTTCAAAGTTTTCAGAATCAGAATTAGGAAATCAAATCAGGTTGTGGGTCGACGACCTTTAAATAAGTCATTCATGCTCCATTAGCAGCCCTCTATGAGTAAAGCACTCGCATATGCAACCAAATTTTGCACTATGCGACTAAAATATGCCTATTATTAGCTACTGGCTCAGATTTTACTCGCCAGAGATTGAGTTGTGTAGTGGCGAAGAGGAACTTAAGCACCGCGATCATTACACTGAATAAGAAGCTGACGATTAAGAAGATGGATTCAGACTCGCCTTTACACTGTGTGTTGTGTCTCGTGAGCACACACTCTGTTGTCGTGGATCACGCTGTCATCATTGCTTTAGTTGAGCCATTATATGCCATAATTACATTTACATTGCATTTAACGACAACTCTTCAACTCTGATATTGCTTAAACTTTTCCCCTCACAACATTCTCCATTTTAAAGCATGAGTAGAGACCAGTAACACACCTGTTGGACGACTATTAGAAGGTAAAAGTGTTGCAAAACTCGAGAGCTTGAAGATTTCAATTTCAGAATGTGTACAATAAATATTTGTACAAGCAAGTCATACACATTATGCAAGTAAGTTTCCTTTAGCTTTGTTCCGTGTATTGTGTGCCCAAAGATGAGATCCAGGCACAAAATATATGTTTGTTATTCACACTCATTTGTTGATCTAGAAGATAAAAAGAAACATTAAATCTTATCATACATTGCACGGATGAGGGAAAAACCTCCGGGCAACCTCTCTCATTAATGTGCACTGCCTCATTCAACCATAACATTTGTAAACATTTACTACCAGAGCTGCCTGTTTTCTTAAAGGGACAGTACCAATTTAGTGCTTGCTATACATATCAATGTAAACTCAATGTGAATCAACACAAGTGCATATAAACTAACATGTTACAAAATGTAGTAACGTAGTATGTGTAATAAATGTGTAAATACAGAAATATTTAAAGGCACAATTATACATTGCAAAATATTTTAACTTCAGAAAACAAATAGGCCCGTGCCTCATCTATTCTAGGCTATTTTTTTTAAGTTTTAAAAGTTTTGTTTTGATATAGTAGCACTTAACTTATTATTTCTATAATATAATTATTTAATACATTTTATATGCGTAATTCTATCTTCATTATAAGCTTCTAATCTTGTGAATATTTTGTTAAAATTGTGTATAGAATTTCAAACAGTGACAACAGCTTGTATTATTATTAAAAATGCAATTTCATGACATCACATAAATTGATAGAATGTGAAATCTGTACATGTGTACTTAAGCTTAAATGTGATAAAAATTATCAAAAGTGAAATACTGTATGAAAATAAAATTCTCACGTAATTTCACATACTTTATTGCATGAAATTATGTATTTGAAAACTATAAATATGATGCTTCTCAGTTTTCTTTATATCTTTTTCCAGATTAATAACCCTTATATGTTGTCAAATGTCTGGCAAGTAAAAAACCAAAAATCCAACATGTCTGAGGGTTAAACAGCTACCCACTATAACATTTTTAAACATCTGTGAGGCCAAAACCGATATAAAACCAGCTTGTGACTTTTAAGATACTGTTCAGCGGTTTTCTATCTCTCTTGTCTCATTGAGTCGATTCTTTGGAAAAAATGAAAAATAGCAACACTTGAACAAACACCTCAGGGTAGAGAAATGATAACATTTCCATTCATGGCTGAACCTACAGATGATATCTACAAAATTAATTGTGATTACCCAATGGCTATATTTTTATAGAAAGATTTATTGACATACCTTGGCACAGATAAATTAAATCCCTGAGTTCTGTTTTTATTACATGGCTCTCTGGAATATTTGATTCTGATGGATCAAACACAGCATTACATATAATGACCACTAAACTTTATAATTTACCATATTCGCAGGCAACCAATTTTCTACATACAGCTGTGCTAGCTTCGTGTCTCTCACATCACTCAGCAGTCTCTTTCATTTTATATAATTTAATGTTCTTAATGTTAATGTGATTGTTTATTTGGTAAGTAAATGTGTAATAAGCAAGGTAAATGGGTTGTACAGTCAATGGGATGTTATTGCAAAATAATAAACAAGACCTGATCACCCTATCTTGGATTATTTTGCTATAATTAGTTTGATTTATAATAAACAAGGCAGTGCAAAGAACGAATGGTCTTTCTGCACAAATTCCCAAGATTACCATTTTTTTTTCAGTCCTGGCAGGTATTATTACATCTGACAGTGATGAAGATTATGATGATGTGACACCAACACCAGATTATGACTACAACTCTACTTTCGACTACTATTATTACAGTAAGTTAGCTTGTTACTATGGACTGCTGGTGATCACATTCATCTAAAAGCAGGAGTTTCTATTGCTATATCATACTTGTTTCCATTTCAGATGGCACTGGTCCATCCAGTATAAATTATGATCTGTATGCAGTTCTTCCTGAAAAAAATGGAGATGAATATATGGGCAGAGCAAACACTGTCTATGAGCAAGATGCTAATAATCAAAGGAATAAGGTACAGTGGCATAAACACCATTGTTGTAATCCTTTTTCTAAAACGGTAATTTCTAGTTAATCCATTTTCTAATAATTAGACACATTTGATTACACTATTTAACCCTGGACACTCGCCAAACCTTTACTGTTTTTTTTTTATTTAGGAGTCATCGCCAGTGTATAGACACTATGTAATGTTAACCGGACTGCTGGTACTGCAAGTCTGCCAACAGACATGAATTAGACAGTCCACAGTGGACCAAACAAAGGTGAGTTGAATCAACCAGTCCTACTGTAAGTCGTAGGTGATGTTTATTGTATAGCAGCAGCTATGACACTGTTACTAAAGTTATTTTCAATTGCCATGTTTGATAGTACTGGGACATTCATAATACTGCCTAAAGTCTTAAAGAAATGCTATTCATACAACTCTACATGTAGTTCTAATTTTCTATCACAGCTCTTGATAAAAATCTCTATTAAGAGCACCGTTCTGCATGACAAATACACCATAGTAGTCTAAAGATGCAGAAAGATTGTGATAACAATTTATGGTTGTAATATGACCAGGGATGGGAAAGTTACTTTTGAAATGTATTCCACTACAGATTACAGAATACATGCTGTAAAATGTAATTTGTAATGTATTCCATTAGATTACTCAAGGTCAGTAACATATTCTAAATACTTTGGATTACTTCTTCAGTACTGGTAGATTTTTTTTCACTTGTTTTGACTATAAAAACTCTGCCAGTACAGTAAGACAAAGTACATTATCTGAAAAACCTAAATATCTTATGCAGTGTTGTTTCTAAAACAAGATATATCAAATTGATCTTGTTTTAAGGATTTTAAAAATATTTTTACAGGAAAACAATACAAAAACTATTACCAAGAATATGATTTTTACCCTAATATCAGAGGTCTTACTAGAAAAAAGAAATTATCATCCAATGTGAATTTTCTTGATAAAAAAATTGTGTAACATGTGCATAATGGATAGAAATTGCATTTTAGCTTAGCGTAAAGCTGACAATTACACAAGGTTTATTTTTATTTATTCTGCTCCAAACTTACTTCAAGCTAACTTCTCTGTCTGCTCGTATGAATGTAACACATCATAAGAAAGTGTTTCATCACTGTTCAAATGCACTTTGGATCGCATAATTTATATATATAAATGTTTTCCATCTGAAACGACTAAATATTAAATTAAACAAATGAAAATAAAATGCAAAGTAATCTCTTCAGTAATCAAAATACATTTTGAATGTAACTATATTCTAATTACCAATGATTTAAGCTGTAAATGTAGTGGAATACAGTTACTTATATTTTGTATTTTAAATATGTAATCCTGTTAAATGTATTCCATTACTCTCCAACCCTGGCTATGACAAGTAAATGGGTTCTAACATCTATGACAAGTAAATGGGTTCTAACATCTTTTTCTCTCTCTCTTTTAAAGAGATTAAGCTGCTGATGTAAGAGGAAGGGCCATAACATCCCATTTCTGCAAAAAAAAAGGTCAATATTGCCGGGTTCATTTTCAGTGAATCATCACCAGGCTTTGAAAAAAAAACATTTGTAAAAAATTTATCTTTTAATATGGCTGTATTGTTTAAAATAATTGTTTCTTTTATATCAGATTTGAAATGAGCACAGATTTGAATGTTCCGACCTTTTTGTATCCAAGAATAAGTACTGTAGATGTATAATCATTGTCTGAGAAAGTTTTCTGAGAAATGAAATCTTCACTTTCAATTTTTTATTATCCTTTTTAAAAAATAAATGCAATTACAAAAACTGAAGAACTATGATGATGTCTTACTGATTGCTCAACCAACTCTCATGTCTAATTACAGTCTGTAACTTCCAGCTAAAAAGTGCTGACTTCTTTAATCTTTGACATAAAAAATGAATACTTTTCAGGAACTAAGCAGAACAAATAGTGAAATGTGTCATAGAAAGAACAATATCAAGGTTGATTAAAAAACAATGAGAAAAAGCTAAAGCAACCAAATAAGCAATATATGAGATGTAATGTTCCAGTTCTGAAACTTCAGAACCCCACAAGCATCACTTCCTGTTAAATATGTCAACTAGAGAAGACATGTTTAGTTAAAGGCAAAGGGCTAAGATCTATGTAGAGTAGACAGAATACATTTTCATGTATGACTAAAGTCCAATCATAATTGATCATTGACCACAATTTATTCAGCAACAATTATTTGCTCCTTGATCTTTGAACAACTGAGATTGTAGTCAAACATGCTGCTTGCATTACCATACAGCCATAAATAAAATAACATTTTAGCATCTAATTTACTGTGAGACAGGTCCCAGAGCTCTGATACCAAGGTCCTCATCAACCTGCCTGCAGATATATACTGTACCTGCTATCTCACTAAACCACATAAAAGTGCATGACATTTTCCTGAACAGACCAACACAAATAAGCTTCTGTTTTCTCTGTCTTGTCTGGGCAACATGAGAGAGTCACCTTCTGGGCTACCTCCAATCAATAGTTGACCCCAGACCAGAATATCACTCAAGTTATACAAATAAAATTATTGCATTTGCATGAAGATGCTGTTATTAACTACTTCAAACTAGTGTTTGACAGGTTTAAATATTGGTCTATTCAACTGGACCGATTTAAAGAAAATTAGACGAGTAGACAAATAAAGGCACAGAAAAAGTGGTCTGTACACAACCAAAAAGCATGTAAACATCAATATATTACATGGACATTCAGGTCATCTACAGTGCCTGCTGCTTGGTCCTTTCATAAGACATTCAGTTATTTTGAATAGATAAATGTCTAAAGCAATCATTTCTGCATTATTCAAGCCTCTTATTATATGTA
This sequence comes from Xyrauchen texanus, assembly GCF_025860055.1. Classification (NCBI taxonomy): domain Eukaryota; kingdom Metazoa; phylum Chordata; class Actinopteri; order Cypriniformes; family Catostomidae; genus Xyrauchen; species Xyrauchen texanus. Next base: position 33,917,668 of record NC_068292.1, read on the forward strand.
TACACGGGAGTATCAATCATTGTAGACATTTTGGAAACTTCTGTTTTTATATAAAAAAATTAAATTCAAACACCTATTCCTTAATGTAACACATTATATACGTTTCCCATGAGCAGTGACTGAGCAGTTGGCATGCATGTTCTAACATGTTGAGCTGTGGTGCTCATACAGGCTGTGAGTTTGAGTCTGACTTGCAACACTTCCGGATCTGTTTCCTCTATCAATTATCTTATAAATCAAAAATATGGCCAAAAATGCAATACATAACTCAAAAAGTAATATAATTACAAGCCCAATGCAGGCCAATTGCAGAAAGAAAGAAAGAAAGAAACACAGAAAGAAAGAAAGAAAGAAAGAAAGAAAAGAAAGAAAGAAAGAAAAAAGAAAGAAAGAAAGAACATATGAAAATTGTGCTGTCATGGCAGTGTGGTTGATTCATATTTATTTACTATCCTCTCTCCACTATTCTCTCAATAAAAATGTTGCGAAACGGTAAAATAAAATAAGAAAGTAGGCTAAAATAAAGTAAAAAGTAATAACATCACAAGCCATGAATCATATTAAGAAGAACAGAAGAAAAGAAAAAGCTACACGCAAACATTTAAGAAACGTGCAGATAGCCTATTGTCCACGTACACATGTGTAGGCTACAGCTATTAGCCTATTAAGCCTGTCATTATCGTTGATGGTCACCATTAGCCGCGCTCACCGACGCTCCCTGCGGCGCTTTACTGCAGCTCCCGTCACATTTCCCCATTCACACGAAGCGCCTGGATCACAGAGAAGAGGATGTGAGAGAAGCGTGATCTCATCATACATTCACCTCATTTCTCCTGATACCACTAGAGACCTCAAGTGGACGGCGATAGCCTACTTAGACAACACGCACCTAACACACATTCATTTTTTCCTTTCCTTCTTCGAACATGCAAATGTAAGATTTTCTAAGAAAAATAAGGAATGATCTTTTCTGGAACAGTATTCAGCTGCTTATTTGTTGCGCTGAAGGATCCAGCAGATGCGACTCTGGGCTCGTGCGGACCACACAGTGAGTGCTTTGTGGAACTGTGGTGTTTTCTTTCTCTTAAGCTCTGTTATTTTCATTTTCCATCTGCGATTAAAAGATGCAGAGGTTGCAGTATTTAAATAGCACCAGTATGCCAAAACACAATTATGAATGGAGCTACGAATACTACGACGACGAAGAGCCCGTGTCTTTCGAGGAACTCAAAGCACATAGATGTGAGTCTCGTCTTTGTGTTTAGTGCATTATATCTTGATATGTTTTATTCTGCTGCATATCTATATATTATCGATTTTTACTAGCCTATCTTACCACAGCTTTCTAAAATATAAAACGAAATAATTAATCCAAGACAAAAGTAATAGAAATAAAACATCCATCTATCTATCTATCTATCTATCTATCTATCTATCTATCTATCTATCTATCTATCTATCTATCTATCTATCTATCTATCTATCTATCTATCTATCTATCTATCTATCTATCTATCTCTACCTACCTACCTACCTACCTACCTACCTACCTACCTACCTACCTACCTATCATCTCAAAACAATACAGACATATAATAATAAAAATATTCTATAAATATAATATTCTATGCATTTTTACATATCTGATGTTAGCTGTAGTGCCGTTTTGACCACATTTTTAATCTATGTGAATTCCCAATGCTTGTAATTTTGATGACGGGTGTAGAGACCATAAACAAAATATGGGCTGAAAGACAAATTTTAAGATATATTTCAGTCCCATGTTTACGTCAACCAATTGTGTTTTCTTGCAGATTCCATTGTGATCGGATTCTGGGTGGGTCTTGCAGTTTTTGTCATTTTCATGTTTTTTGTTCTGACTCTCCTGACCAAAACAGGAGCCCCACATCCAGAGTAAGTACATGTAATTAACTGCTAAATACTGCTTTGCTTATTATATGTAGTAATCAGGACAGAACAGAAGAAATAAAAGTGAAAGATTCCCTTTACATTCCAAAAGCCAAATTGTTTCTGTAGCACAATTGCGATGTACTGAACCAAGGCAGAGTTTCAGCATCCGCAGTCTCTGTGCACTTTGGCCACCTTGCAGCCTCATTATTTTGTCTTTGCTTCAGAGTGCTGTGTGTGTGTTTTTATGTGTGAATGTGCGGCCTGCCATGCTCTCATTAGTTGCCTCTGCTTGGTCAGTGTCTCTGGAGTAATGTCTCGGTTACATACGTAACCACTGAGACGAAGGGAATGAGATATTGCATTTTGCTAACGTATATGGGAGTGTCCTTCCACACAACCTAGTTGAAACCTCTTTACAATAATGACAATATTGTAATATTGGCTATGGTGTTTGAGCCCCACCCTTTTAGGTGCGAAGCTGTCTGCTATAAAGCAGGTGTGTAAACACCATTCCTCAGAATGTTCTGCCTGAGGGACAGAGAGCGCATTGCTCGCACCTCAAAAAACTGAGTCTTGTAGTTTGGCCAGCAGTCTGAATGTCTTGTTCCCTTTGTCTCAGGGAACCGAGGTTACATATGTAACTGAGACGTTACCTTACGACTCAGTACACTTGACATTGCGCTCTGCTAATGATAGGGTACAGAATCCCAGCAGTAGTGCGGTCTTATTAGAGAGCATGCGCAAATCAACAGAGTGCAAAGGCTCGAAGGGGGCCCCTGCGAGCACATTTAGGACCAAAGTTAGGTCCCAAGTCAGGACTGTAGCCGGCTGAGGTGGATTTAATCGTCATGCTCATCTAAGGAACTTTATGATTAAATCATGTTTTCCTATAATGGGGCTGGCTTCAGGTGTGGGATACACAGATATAGTCTGTACATAAACTTTGAGCATTGAGCGAGTCCTGCATCTAATCGCTCTTAAAGGAAAATTAGAATTTCATGTATGGGGCAGTTTACTAGGTCTTTGCCATGTGAAAGACACCAGTCAGTGAACACATTCCATTTTAGCGCATAGAGGCGTCTTGTGGACGGTGATCTGTTCTGTACAATGGTGTTCATGACTGAATGCATTAGTTCTGGTGTGCTTAGCGCACTCCGTTCAAAGGCCACACATGTATGCTTAGCAGCTCTGGCTGGGGATGCCAAACCGTGCCTTTTGTTTGAGAGAGAAGATCTTTCTTCAATGGTATTTCCCATGGAGGCCTGTCCAGTGTTTCTACCATCTCCAGAAAACATGACTGATTGGGTCATTTCAGTGCAATTAACAGAACTGTTTCCATGTCCACAATGACTTTGCTGATGAAGGAGGCACACCAGGGGGCCACTGCTGTTGTGTTGTCCGAATAAATCAGAATGTGGTGATTCACAATATTGGATTGAAATCTCTCAAAGCAAGAAAGACAGCCAGTAGCTCTAGGCGGTTGACATGTCACGACCGTTTCACACCTATTTCCAGGTGTCGAAAGTCGGGCGTCCATTACAAACCATGCCCCAACCTGTGTTGGATGAATCTGTAGTCAGCACTTTCTTTCTGAAAACTTGACTCAGCATAACAACCTGTTGGTAGAAGGCAGGCACTGTCCATGGTGCTAGAACACCCAGACAGTGGCGAGTTACCGTTATGCATATGAAATTGAAATTATTTCAGTGGTAATGTTTTTTCAGTTTGAACTGAAACAGACACCGAAGGTTTGTACGCATTCATGAGGTGTGCACGCATGAACTCCTGGAAAGGAGATTTACTGGCTGGGGAAAAATTCGCTTTTTGCCCAGTTGAAATTAAACCAGATTTTCCATATGGCAAAGCAGCAAGTCTCTGATTGGCCTGTAATAACCTATTACTGAGGTAATTCAAAACACACACACTGTTCATCTTCAATGGGGTGGGAATGTGAGGGAAGCCAGAGATAGACTGAAATGAAGGACTTTAAATTGATACACAGTTCCCTCGAACGTGAATCTAAAAAGCCACCTGTAACGCGGTGCAATTGGTATGCCCCTTCAGATCTATTGACTCAAATCAGTCCTGAGGATGGATGTGCGATAAGATCTGTTTCTGATAAAGCAACACTTTAACGCTTTGCATAAGTGTATTTCATGTGTTGTGAATCTGTAATTTCGTATTAGCACAAAGTAAATTTGGTGTGTATTCTTCTGACTTCCTTTTTTTCCACGCTTACACTTTTGGCACTGTTTTTTCACCTAAACATGGCCAAAAACATTGCAAACCTGCAATGATATGCAAGCAAAGAAAAGGTGTCATGAACAGCAAAATGGATTGGCCACATATAATCAGTCTGTATTTGTAAAATAAACTACTGCAAACGTGTGAATGACTTGTGTTTGTGACATAAATATTTCCAGAAATAATCCGATATACACTGTTCCGTCCTCCTTCAGCTGCGCTCACACTTTTGGCAAAAATTTCTCACTGAAAAGAGTTTTGCAAGTGCAAGGAGTAAGGCCGGTCTACCTGCTTAGTAACCAATCAAATAAGGTTTTTGTTGACCAGTTTACTCTGACCTGATTGGTTTAATATTGTTACAGACAGCTTCTTCTTCACATGAACACATGGCTCAGCATTGTTCCTCTGGGTTGACCCGCCTTCCTCCTCATGATTGCTAGTTTATTTTACACATACAGACTGATTATATGCGGTCAATCTGTTTCATGACTGTTCATGACACCTTTTCTTTGCTTGCATATCACTGATTGCTGGTTTGCAATGTTTTTGGCTATGTTTAGGTGCAGAAACAGTGGCAAAAGTGTAAGTGCGAAAAAAGGGTAGTCAGAAGAATACACACCAAATTTACTTTGTACTAATGCGAAATTACAGATTCACAACACATTAATCACACTTATGCAAAGCATTAATTTATTGCTAATATTTTTTTCTTATGCTGGCATCTTGATTTACACCTTTACAAAACGTTCTGTGTGCATGCAATTTATTTTTACACTTGCAATCTGATTTACACTTTCACAAATCTTACTCTGCACATGCAAATCATTTAGGCACTATTTCACCTTCACAGAATCCAGTTTGGTTCCTTGCATCTTGTGGGCTTGTACATATGCATGTATGCCCACACACTAACGTGACGCAATTACCTCCTGCATTCTGGCACGGAAAAATAATTAATTTAAAAGGCAAATTTATATCCAATAACTCTTTCTATATTTAAATGTACTGGATAAATCATTTTGAGGGGGTTTATTGTCTGGCATATAATTACACTTGGTTTTAATAGTGAGGCACTAATAGCCCCTGGCCTCTGGTATAATGGAGCAGTGGGGTAGTTTAGGGGCCGAGCTGGCTGTCTGTTTAGCAGTCTTTTAATTAAACTTCTCTATAGATGTGAGTCATTCATTAACACAGCACAACAGAACAGCACCAACCTCTGACTACTCAAGAACACTGAAAGGAAAAAAGCAATATGTGATCTCCCATACACATGCACACACACAGATGGAGGAGAGAATATGAAACAATGTTAAAGGTACTCCCACACTCCAATATCACTGGTGCTCATTTCACTTCTCTGTTGCTATGTTCACACAGTTGTCAGTCACGTTTTAGAGTTCTAAATACAGTTATGTTCACAAACAGTTTGGTTATAAATGAGACTGACAACCGCACTTTATGTGAATTCCAAACTGACCCCCTTAAATTTTCAGAACTCACATCAGCATGTTGCCCATTCACACGGCAGTAGAAAATGGTTGTCAGTCTGTTTTTAGAGTGCTACATGCAGTTACTTTCCTACACAGTTTGGTTTTAAATGAGACTGACAGCATTCTAAAACCAAACTGACTTTACATTTTCAAGACTCACACCTTGTTAACAAATTGGGAACTGCTCCCATCAGTTTTTAGGTTTGGGTATGAATTAAATGCAGCACTCTTTAAAAAACAAAAATAAGTGTTCAAAGCCACTATCTATCTATGCACTTTGATGAATGAACTCGTACCACAATGTTTTGTATCCGATAAAATAATTTAGTATTTTTTTCACCATCGGGCTGAAGGTTTCTAAGCATGGTGAATAATGTTTCCACTTGAGCATAGTTTGGTATGATACGATTACAAACTGTACCCGGTCCGGATTTCTCAGCATAGTTACCTAACCATACTCAGGACAGAGAACCATACTGGTAGATCGCTTTTAGTGATGTAGCAACTCACCAAGCAAGTGACTTGGTCACTTGCCAACTCAGTCAATTCTAATTCTGATTTCTATAGTGGCCCCATGGTGCACAATAAAATACTAAAAAAAGTGAATAAAAAAACCACAATGGAAATACGCTTCAACACAACAAAATTAAGCCACAACACAAAAAGATGAATCCAAAACACAACAAATTTAAGCGTTTTACCACTTACATTATTACCAGTATGAGATGTCTTCACTTCAGCCTAAATATGGGACACTTGGCAAGCATTAGTTCATCGGTCAATGCATAATGGTTTTCCATCGTGGAAGTCTAAATAGAAAATATTCAACAAAATGTTGCTCTTTAATGCTGCTTATGATGCTTTGCTTAGAGTTCAATTCTGCCTTGCTCCTGTGTTGTCTCCAACCTGCAGGGCTGCCGAGACTTATGAAAAACAGATGCGGCTCATCAGCTGTGCAGAGGGTCTGAGGAGTCAACGTGTGGCTGACGCCCGGTCGGGTCTCTCTCGCCCTTTACTGGAGGAGTCCCAGTCTCTTTTTCACTGTTACATCAATGAGGAGGCGCGAGAAGGGGGAAGGACTCTGAATGATGTTAATAGTGCTGTCCATGGACGTACGGGAAGAGGTGACTCCAGAGGGCAGGTGGAGACAATTGGTCTAGTCGTTCAGAATATGGTCTTGGAGACTAGGGCGGAAAGAGAAGCTGCACTCCTGGCCCATTTCAACATTCCCAACTTTGTGAACTCTGAACTGAGCTCGGCCCTGGGGGAAGAAGACTTACTGTTGGGTGATCCCCCAATCATAATGGAGGAAGCCCGTCCTCGTTGTACACATCACATCATTGACTGAATTACCATTTAGGATGTTCGAAGATGCCTTTATTCACTCATTATTGCTCCATTCATTATCTTCAACTAAGCCTTTGATCTGGTGGAGACTGATAGTGTTTTGCTTCAACACCTCCACAACTCACCTCCAAAATGAGCTGTGTTGAAACACTGGGCTCAGAGTGCTTTAAGGCTGAGCTATTATTTCACTTTTGGGGTCTACAGTGATTCTTTGTGTAAAATGTTAGGTTAGGTCAGGCTGTCAGACTGCAATATCTAAAGATCCAAATGGGATATTGCAAATAATTTTTGACAGCTCTTCGTGGGCAGTGGAAATAATATATATATAATTTTTTTAGAAACAGTCACATGCCATCGTCCTTATGTAGCCTAATAGCAAAAATTGCACCAATTTGGTATTGCACTGCCTAGTTCTCTAGGCTTGTCATGCGACCAAATACGCAAGTAGAAAATAGCTTAGAGCTGTCTGCACCTGTTGGCTGAAACAGTACCTTGCATTCTTACTCCTCTTGATTGCCTACATCAGCTGCCTGAGTTGCTGTAGAAATTTCTCTCCTGTTTTATTGAACACCTGTATGCCAATAAAGTTAAGTTGAAAACACTTTGGAAAGCTTCCTGTGGTAAAATCGCATGTGTTGTGAAAGTAGTTTGGATCCTTATATATCTGATGATACTAGTAAGCAATGCCCTATAAACCATCCAGAAAACCCTTGCGTCTGCACAGCAGTGCGCTACAAACAACTCAGAATACATAAGCAACCGCACAGCAACGCCACTGTAGCAATACATTTTTCACAGGCAAGTACCACTTAAATTTTCTTCACATAGTATAAAAATCTAGTTGAAAGTATGCTTGTAGTTTATAGTTTGTTGTCTTAAAGTTTCATGCAATACAATGATAAAAAGCATAATGTCCTGAGTTCATTAATGATTAACTACGAAGACAAAATCGTACGTTATTTTTGAAGACCATTAATTGTCTATTTAAAAAGTTTTAAATTCAAGATATGGTGCTTATGTTGGGAACAGTGACATTCTTACACCATCAGCTACACACAAATTCAGAATGACAGCAAAGGAGAGCATAAAATAAGAGATCTAAATAAAAGTTTAGTACTTCATTTAATTTAAGCCATTACCTGAGATTTAGATTATGCTCATTTCTGTATTTTTGAAAGGCAATGATTTTGGTTTAATCAAGTACATTTCCAGTTCAAAATTCTTCATAATCCATGACCTCTCCTAAAATGCATCTTTTGTCTCCAATTAAATTATATCTTCAGTATCTGTGGTGTTATAAACAATGCTGTATGCTGATCAACACTTAATAGTCATAACACAATGTACTTACGCAATACACGGTCTCTTAGTTTGTTCATTAGCATGCAGACTGTGTGCAGTGAGCCCAGCTCTAAGGCAAGTAATAAATCCTGGCGTCTGTGTTATTTGCCATCCAGTTGTGTAAATGTACTTTTAGGCAAGCTTCTGAAATCAGCTTTTGTTTCCAACTCTTAAGTGCGTGGTGTAGCAGCAATATTAATTTGACTGCTTTCACAGTTTGTTTCACAGCTTAACTTTAAGTGGACGCAAAACCAACAGAGCAGCAAAATATGACAATAATTGTGCAAACGAATTAATTTTAATAGAAAATAATAATAATTGAATTACACAAATGTGTAATAAAATGACATTTATCTTACAAAAATATATAATTGTACACATTGCCAAATAATGTTCACTGCAGCCAAAGGAAGTCTGCTAGTCCAGAGTATAAGAGAAATACCAATTTGTAGTAACGTTTATATCCCTGTTCTGACTGGTGCAGAGCAAAGACTCAGGATCAGAGGGGAAGGTATGTGCGGGTGGATGTGGATGTGTGTTCAGGGGCAGGGATAACCACACCCTGCCTCTGGAGCTCTCGGAGCACATCCAGTGTGGAGTCCAGCTCCAGTCTGAAGGCCTCCAGTTCTTTCACCCTTCCTTGGGCGAGACTCTGTCAGCACTCCACTTCAGCCTGCTGCTCCAACTCCACCATCTGTCGCATGTCTGCAATCACCTACACCACAATGGCAACCATCTCACAGTATATGTGTGTTAGTGTATGTGTAGAGTTGGGGTGAAAATAAATATTTGAAAGTATCACAATATTTTACCTCTTGATCTTCAATATTATAACATCAAGAATCTATATTTTTTGTAAAAAAAATTTAATTCATAATTCATTTTGAAAAAAAGCTATAAACTGTAATCCTCTATATTGCTAGCACTCATATACTAATGTCTGCCTTTCAGAAATCAGTCAGGGTGAACGTCACATAATTCTATTAATATTCATGACCCTTTTTCAGATATAAATAGAGATACTCATTGCTACACCTCACCCCTAAATCTACTGCAAAGGCTTACCAGTATTCGTCAATAGCTCATGGGGTCCAGGAGCCGGTTGTAAAAGTGAAGTCCTCTGCCTTCTCAAGCTGCATACGTGCAACAGTCTTTGTCTCTTCATACATATTTCTCAACACAACTTTAGTAAAGTGTGCGCGACAGAGTAAATTAAACTCTGGGTTCATTTTCTCTAACAGGTTTGGGAAAAAGGGACTCTCCACCACAACATGTAAGCTTTCTGCACAGTAGCAAATCACTTTTTCGAAGAGTTCAAAGCTTTTGCAATAGTAGGTTGTATTTGTTTCCTGATATTGTCCAGCTCCATTGACCCAGAATCTGAAATGACTCCAAACTTCAAAGGGCAAAGCTTCTTTTGCCCTTTCTCCATTTTTTTATCTGCCATAACATTACCCACAAAGAAACATCCTGCGAAATACCAGCTACACAAATGTAGGGGTGACAGAGGTGATGATAACTTGGTATTAAGTACAGTAAATGTTATATCCCCCCCTTGTGGTCCCCCAAAGCTATTACGCCTTGCTACATTAAATGGAAGGCCAACTGACAGTGAAATGAAAAGCACACAAATTAGGCATCTAATTGAAATGTCAGCTAATGTTAATATATTCTGTATATATATATATATATAATGCCCCAAAAGCATAATGGGAAAATAACATGCTGGTCAGTAAATTATATTTTATGACATTCCTAGCTGTTTCAGATGCATAGTTGTCGCAGATTTTATTTTTGGGTCTAATTATTAAACTTTTATGACAAAAAGGCTAGAGTGACTGGTGTATTCTGAAAAGAGCATGTGTGTGAGAAGATGAAACTTACTGTGGCATTAGTTCAATGCAAACTCAATTATTTATATTTGACCAAAATTCCAACAGATCCTCCACACAGCTAGACTGCAAGGGTTTTTGTGTACAGATACACACAAATCAAGGTGCACTCTTTCCTCATCCGGTTTTATTTACTCACAATGATATGCCTATGCTCTACACAATTACTCTGGCTCTACTACTGAGTAAAGCAGGAAGTTCAGCACTTTTCTGTGTAAAGCACTAAAGTGCAATGATAATGAAGGAAAAACGAGTCAAAGATTTAGCAATGCATCACAGTTTTGAATCGCAATACATTAAAAACAAAACAAAACAAAACAAAAAAACAATAAAGAATATTTTTTGTAATGTTATCCAGATGATACTGTCCCTGCTGATTCCAACCCCATGTATGCCGTTACTTGTTTCTCCTATTTATTGTAGCGGAGCTCCATGGATTGTATCTTTTGCTCAAGACTAAAATGTCTTACTTCAGGACTGTGGGCCACTTTTGCCTGGTTAAACTCTTCCAGATGCTTAGAAAGCTATTGAAACACACAAGAATGGAAACAATGGAGAAATATGCAGAGAAAATTAAAAACCCAGTGTTGAACAAAGAAAGGCAGCAAGCAGCAATATTTGTTTCCCTGGAGCTCATTCACTTGCCCTTGTAAATGCTGCACGATGATATGTATAAACCAATTACATTCCCATTCATCCATTTAGCATCCATTTTATTCAAAGCAAATTCCAAGGCATTCGACGTGGTACATTGTTTTTACAGAAATGCATTAAAGGTATATATTTGATCAGAAACTAACCCATGATCGTGATATTTTCAAGTGCCATGCACAATGAACTAGCTAGTGCCAAATCAATACACACAGCCATGTAAACAAATTTGTTGGAGAATCATAAACAACTAAGAATTAATTATTTTAAAGAACCAACCTTTTGAGTGTTAATTTGATTGGTGAGTTCAGCCACTTTAGAGGAGGAATGCTCAAGGGCATGGAAGGCCACAAGCGTTCAATCTCTTTATGATGTTTAGCCTTGACTAAAGCGAGTTTTTCAGCATTTTGCCCCTAAACCCTGGAAACATTACACCACACAAAAAAACATTTTCATAATGTGACTATTACATATCATTAATTCAGATTCATAGATGACTAAATCTGAAGGCAGACAACATTGAATGTGTTAATAAAAATTATATTAAATGAATAGTTCACGCCAAAATATTAATTTAATTATTTACTCATCTTCACGTTGTTCCAAACCTGTATAATACTGACCATAACTGTCAAGCTAAAAAAATAAAAAAATAAACAATAAACAAAAGCGAGAAAAAAAAAGCACAATAAAAGATGCCCTTATGACTTGTGAATTTTATTTCAAGTTCTGAAATTTAATTTGTGTTCATATGTTGTGTGGATATAGTTTGTATGTTGTGTGGAAGATAGTTAAAAAATATATATTTTGTGTTCCAAGGAAATAATAACCCAAAAGCATATGGGAAAGGAATGACAGGATGTCAGAATGTTAATTTTGGGTTTCCATTATGCTTTTATTATTAAAGGAACAGTTCACCCAAAAATGAAAATTCTCTCATTATTTATTCACCCTAATGTCATCCCAGATGTGTGACATCGCAGATTTCTTTATGCCTGGAGGGCACTCTCTTGCTTCTGATGTTCCTTCTTCAATTCTCCCACCTCTACCTTCAACCAGTGAGTTTGTGATTAAGATTCTTCAGACAAAATAGTGTGCTCGTTCTGGCTTTTCTCAGCCAAACGTTGCTCCAGATCTGAGATCTGCTGTTCGTACTGGAGCTGAAGCGATACTAGAGGAGAACACACATCAGAAGCAAACCCATTAATTCAGATAGCTTAAAATAGCATTTAAATATAGCAGTCTGTAAAACCTGATTGCTCTTGACATAAGTATTCATTTCTAATTATGGCTTTTTGACAGAAAGCCAAATGAATGGAAAATGACAGAATCGGATAAACATAATGCCTCTTTTACAGTTAAAGGAGCAACGTGTAACACTGAAATCAAGAATTTAAAATGGGTACTGCAGTCCAAATTCAAAATATTGGAGAGAGTTGTCTCCCCCGCCCCCTCCTCCCCAGACTCGAAGCTCACGCGGGTTGCCAGGTTGAGGACATGCAACAGGAACGAGCAAAATGACAATGGCAAGCGACGAGCCGTACACTGTAAGTAGATCAGCTAATGTATACCTTTGCAATGTTTTTATTGTTTGCAAATTATAACATGTACAATTATTTATAACTCTGTCAATGTTAGCAAGATGTATTGCTGGCTTCTATGGCTGCAGCGCGCTGTTTTTGCCCGCTAACTTGTTTCAAATCTGGTAACCTGGGGTGTCAAAATACTATTGGGAAATGAGCAGTGGGCGGGATCTCACAGGCCAAAACATAAACAGAAATTCCAGCCGGAATGGTCATTTCAAAGTAAAATATACAGGCTGTAGCATTGTTTTCAGAGAAGTCAGTATTTCAACTTCTCAACTGTTTCCTAAATCTCTGATAAAATATTATGATAATTTTATGCTTTAGTAAATATATTACATATTGCTCCTTTAAAGTGCTCTGCACTTAAGACTTTAAATAGAAATAGAATTTTCTTAGCAAATGTTTTTGTAGCGCAGACCATTCCAGCTGAGAGCCCTGGTAAACAACATTCCTGCTAAATGGAAAGGTAGTTTGTTTTTGCACAGGGTCACTAAGGGTGGGTGGTATGGCCAAAATGTTACATCACAGTATTAGTCATTTCATGTTTACAGTTTATATCACATTATAGTTATTTTGGCTGGAAATTCAACCCAATTTTTTATTTTATTTGATATATATATATATATATATATATATATATATATATATATATATATATATATATCAACTCAATTGAAAAGTACTTCATCTAATTTCAATGATTTCTTTATTGTTTTTATTCAGAACATGATGGAAACAAACCAAAAGTTCTGGTTATTTATTTATAACCATTGAACCAGTCAGGCATCAGTGCAAAAACAGTTGCTTCATATATATATATATATATATATATATACACACATGCAAAAGGCTGAGAGAGGCTGGACTGAGGGCTTGTAAGCCTGTTGGAAGGCAGGTCCTTACCAGACATCACTTTTTGCCAATCCTGTCTGGTCCAGCGAATGTGGGTTTGTGCCCATAGGCGATGAGTCTTGGTTTTGACTCACTAGCGGTGATGGTCGAACTTGTGTTTATCATCGAAGAAATGAGCGTTACACCAAGGGCTGTATTCTGGAGTGGGATCGATTTGGAGGTGGAAGGTCTGTCTTGGTCTGGGGCGGTGTGTCACAGCATCATCGGACTGAGCTTGTTGTCATTGCATGCAATCTCAACATTGTGCATTACAGGGAAAACATTCTCCTCCCTCATGTGGTATCCTTCCTGCAGGGTCAACCCTCCAGCATGACCATGCCACCAGCCATCCTGCTGATTCTATGCATGATTTCCTGCAAGACAGGAATCTCAGTGTTCTGCCATGGCCAGCGAAGAGCCCGGATCTCAATCACATTGAGCACGTCTGGGACCTGTTGGATAGGAGGGTGAGGCTAGGGCCATTCCCCCCAGAAATGTCTAGGAATTAGCAAGAGCCTTAGTGAAAGAGTGGATTAACATCTCACAGCAAGAACTGGCAAATCTGGTGAGTCCATGAGGAAGAGATGCACTGCAGTACTTAATGCAGCTGGTGGCAACACCAGATACTGACAGTTAATTTTTATTTTGCTCCAAATGCTCCAAAACCACCATAAAAAAGCCAGACTACAGTTTGCAAGTGCACATGGGGACAAAGATCTTACTTTTTGTAGAAACGTCCTCTGGTCAAATGAAACAAAAATTTAACTGTTTGGCCATAATGACCACTGTTATGTTTGGAGGAAAAAGGGTGAGGCTTGCAAGCAGAAGAACACCATCCCAACCGTGAAGCATGGGGGTGGCAGAATCATGTTGTGGGGGTGCTTTGTTGCAGTAGGGACTGATGCACTTCACAAAATAGATTGCATCATTAGGAAGGAAAATTATGTTGACATATTGAAACAACATCTCAAGACATCAGCCAGGAAGTTAAAGCTCGTCGCAAATGGGTCTTCCAAATGGACAATGACCCCAAGCATACCTCCATAGTTGTGGCAAAATGGCATAAGGACAACAAATTCAAGGTACTGGAGTGGCCATCACAAAGCTCTGACTTCAATCGGATTGAAAATGTGTGTGCAGAACTGAAAAAGCACGTGTGAGCAAGGAGGCCTACAAATCTACCAGTTCTGTCAGGAGGAATGGCCAAAATTCCAGCAACTTATTGTGAGAAGTTTGTAGAAGGCTACCCAAAACGTTTTTTAAAACGTTTTTTAGCATGGGTAAACGTTTTACCCATGCTAAACAATTTAAAGGCAATGCTACTAAATACTATCAAAGTGTATGTAAACTTTTGACCCACTGGGAATGTGATGAAAGAAATAAAAGCTGAAATAAACAATTCTCTCCACTATTATTCTGACATTTCACGTTCTTAATATAAAAGTAGAGATCCTAACAGGCCAAAGACAGTGAATGTTTTCTATGATTGAATGTCAGCATGTTTTTTGTTTTTGGCACCATTCTGAGTAAATTCTAGAGACCAAAAATTTTTGTTTAAATCCCAGGAGATCAGCCGTTGCAGAAATACTCAATCCAGCCATTCTGGCAACAACAATCATTCATGCGATTATCTAATCTGCCAATCGTGTGGCAGCAGTGCAGTGCATAAAATCAAGCAGATGCGGTTCAGGAGCTTCAGTTAATGTTCACATCAACCATCAGCATGGGGAAAATGTTTTATCCCAGTGATTTAGACCATGGCATGATTGTTGGTGCCAGATGGGCTGGTCTGAGTATTTCTGTAACTGCTGATCTCCTGAGATTTTCACGCACAACATTCTCTAGAATTTACAGAATTTACTGGTTTTAACTGACAAAGTCTACATTAACTGAGATAACCACTCTGTACAATTTTGATGAAAAGCTAATTGTGATGCGGGTTGGCGCTGTTTTGGCGGCACAAGGGGGATCTACACAATATTAGGCAGGTGGTTTTAAAGTTGTGGCTGATCAGTATGTATATATATATATATATATATATATATAGACAGACACTGAGTCAATATCCACTTTGGTTTGCTATTTTAAGGCCACTCCCTCCTAGTGTATACATGGTGTATTGTGTTTATGGTTGCCAAGCTGACATCATGTATGTATATATATATATATATATATATATATATATATATATATATATATATATATATATATACATACACACACACACACATACATGTACTTATCAGATGAGCTTTATTGCCAAGTGTCCTCATGTACACAATCAATTTTTTTTGGTGATCAAGTGCACACAGAACATTACAGTGAGACACAGAATATAAATCAAGGTAAGAGTATAAAAAGACATACAAATAATAGGACATATAACAGAATGGCATATGTACATGTGCAAGTGGTAAAGTATGTGCAAGGTATATATATATATATAAGTAATATTTTATAAATCGGATTGGATAAGCCACGTTTATAGTGTTTGAAAAATTGCTCACATCTGTGACTGCATATCAGTTGAATTCAATATTATTGTGCTAAATTGTGATGTCGCTTGGCAACCATAAACACACTACACCATGTATACACTAGGAGGGAGTGGCCTTAAAATAGCAAACCAAAGTGGATATTGACTCAGTGTCTGTTTATGACCAGTGCCATGGTGTAGTAGCAGAATCTTAATGAGCTGACACATTTCTACCAGCAGTACATATAACATCATACCACCCAGCACTAAGGCCAAATGTAAAACAAGCATGTTAGTGCCTTGAAACTGAGATCAGGTTCGGAATTTTATATGAAAAGATAATTAACTTTCAGGGCTTTCACCCAAAATTCTGTTTGCTTAATTTTGTGCTATACTTAAACTGATTTGAGAGGAGTACTTTGATCCTGTGGTACTGTTGCAGTCGATGGACATGTCTCACTAGCAGGGCTGCTTTCTGGGAGGATTGAGGACCAGTGGATGGACTGACGTCCAATCCACCCTCTACTCCTCCGGAAGATGCGGCAGCAAGGGACAGGGCTGGCAGGGAATTTGGGTAACTGCACTTCAGGAGCATCTCCATCTGTTTGAGCTGAGAGATGGATGGGAACATGAGTGATTGATGGGGAAGCATTCAAAAAGCGCTTACTGATGCAGCCAATATTACATATTACAAGGGCTGAACACATTCTAGAGGTTGAATTTGAAATCCCTTTATTCATTTTTCATTTTATATTTGCCAATTTATTAGATGAATATAATAGTGTTACAGAAAACTATAATGGGAGAGAGAGGAAAGTGTTACAGGCTAGACTCAAACCTGCATCACACAATTGAGCCGATTTAAACATCACATGCTTTCTGCAAATTAATTATGAAAGTACATAGGCCACATAACATTGGTGTTATATTAAATTCAATGCCATTAACTAGCTTACCAAAGGCACATCATTCAAAGAAAAGCATTTATAATGGAGAGCAGGTGGTGGGGAAACTGGCATCTGACTCTATACTCAGACAAATGTGCTACTATTACTTGCAGAAATGGCTGGATAATTCCAGCTCTCAGGAAACAACGTATAAAAGAAGACAACATGCTACTTGTAGAGAGGAGGAGGGCGGGGCTGGGCTGGAACAATGCATGCCCGGTCCCCAATCAGCCTGATGGGGGCACGTGAGGGATAAAGGCGGCCGGGACAACAGTTCGACAGAGAGAGAATTACAGGCAGCTGTATTTGTGTGTTTATGTTTGTGTATTTTTGGTTCAATTTATTATTAAAACTATTATTTATATCATCAAGCCGGTTCTCATCTCCTCCTTTCCCTTAACTGCTTTACACTACTAAATAAGCAGCATCTGCTGAATCAGGGAGCTGGAAAGTGTAGAGATGTTGTTGTGTCTGACCTGTTGCTCCAGGTCCTGGACTCTTTTATCTTCCCCTGCCCTCTACTTTGCCTTCCTCTGCTGTTCATTGGCTCTCCTGTTAACCTCTGTCTTTAGCTTTTCCACCTAAATGAAGACACAGGTCAGTTAAATGCTTTCAGTCAAGTTCTCAAAACCAGTCAAAACACTGATTGTGCACATACAATAACATAAACAACTTTCATATAGACATAGAAGACTACACGTGATCTGCAGCACTTTTTTGCAGAAATATGTACATTTTAATTCTCTAAAAAAACAAGAATTATTGTAAGGTCACTTAGTTATTCACTTCCTAATAAAATTATATGTAAGTATTTTATGTGATGGAATGACACACCCCTCCCTGGCATCACCGTCATCCTGCATCTTCCAAGGGCAGTTCTCCAGCCAGGTCCACAACTGGAGCGGGCAGGAGAGGAGAGGTGCAGTGACTATCCTTGTTTGGCAGCATATGATAAGCACCTGAAGTTAAAGGGATAGTTCACCCAAAAATGAAAATTCTCTCATCATTTACTCACCCTCATGCCATCCCAGATGTGTATGACTTTCTTTCTTCTGCTGAACACAAATTAAGCTTTTTAGAAAATTATTCCAGCTCTTTAGGTCCTCACAATGCATGTGAATGTGAATGAAAATGGTTATGCTCCAAAATCCACATAAAGGCAGCACAAAAGTAATCCATAAGACTCCAGTGGATAAATCTAAGTTTTCAGAAGTGAAATGATGGGTGTGGATGAGAAACAAATCAATATTTCAGTCCTTAATTACAAAATTCTCCCCAATGCCAAGGAGGTGGCGTTATGCACAAAGAATGTGAATCACCAAACACAAAAGGATAAGAATGTGAAAGTGAAGATTGATAGTAAAAATTACTTTCTGTTTCTCACCAACGCTTATCATATTGCTTCTGAAGATATGGATTTAACCACTGGTGTCATATGGATAATGTTTATGCTGCCATTTTGTGCTTTTTGGAGCTTCAAAAATTTGGTACCCATTCACTTGCATTGTAAGAAAGCTGAGAAATGTATCTAAAAATCTTAATTTGTGTTCTGCAGAAGAAAGTAAGTCACACACATCTGGGATGGCATGATGGTGAGTAAGAGATGAGAGAATATTCACTTTAAATAGAGCCTTATCACCACTGCCTTTAAGAACATAGTGCCCCACACCTCTAGCAAATTAGGTGTAGCTGGGCTGCCCCGACAGACACACATAGCACTACAATACTATAGCCCAGTATATATATATATATATATATAAATATATATATATATATATATATATATATATATAAGACAGGGATATACTATATATATATATATATCCCTGTCTTAGGTCATTTAGGATCACTACTTTATTTTAAGTGAAGAATGTGAAATGTCAGAATAATAGTGGAGAGAATTATTTTATTTCAGCTTTGATTTCTTTCATCACATTCCCAGTGGGTCAGAAGTTTACATACACTTTGATAGTATTTGGAACACACACACACACAGAGCAGAGTCTAAGAGCCAGGAGGAGATACATGTTGGTGGAATCAATCGCAACGGTTTCAGATTACATTTACATTTATGCATTTGGCAGACGCTTTTATCCAAAGCGACTTACAGAGCCCTTATTACAGGGACAATCCCCCCAGAGCCTTGCTCAAGGACACAATGGTGGTGGCTGTGGGGATCGAACCAGTGATCTTCTGATTACCAGTTTACCAGCTATGTGGTTTAGACCACTACACCACCACCACTCCAATTTAGATTACCTCATGTCTCATTCACAGGTTAGACATTACAATAATAACAAACGTAATTCTTGTGGTCGCTCTGCACAGCGTCAAGGAACCTGCGCTGATGACATGTAATTGTCCACAGACGATATATATATATATATATATATATATATATATATATATATATATACTTAAATTATTGATTGCTATTAGGATGTTAAGAGACTTTCAACCAGTATAACAAAAACTGTTTCTGGATAAGATTGCACACCCTAGCTTTAAGTGCCTCCCAATCCACGCCCACAGAGGACCAGATGGTCTCCATAAAATAATTAATTTCAGCCATTTTCAACATTTATTGAAATTCAGGATTTTACAAAAGGGTTACATTAAAGCACCAACTATATGATTTATTTTTCTCCGTATGTGGCAACAACTCTAAACTCACTAGGGCAATCCAATTGAGTAATCAACAACAGATTAAAAGAGGGACTTGGATATAAAAAAAATCTATTCTAAAATAAATCTTATGGACAGATAAAAAAAATGTATAGTCCCTACCAGATGGGTTCAAAAGTCTCCAAATATCTCTAAGGCCAAGATTTGTACACATCCTGAGAAGAGTCAATGTTGCTCAAGGGGGCTTGCACACTTTTGCTTCACTATGATCAAGGACTGAGTCCATCAAAAGATTAAAGTCTCCTTCCAATATTATATCATGATGCAACGGCTTGCACATCCCTTCAAGATCTATAAAAAAGCCCTGATCATCAGCGTTGGGTGCGTAATATTAGCCAAAATCAACCTTTGCCCCTAAATTTCTGCTAAAACAATAATGACTCTTCCCAATTGATCTTTAATCTGTTTGAGACATTTGAATTATAGATGTTTACTTATCAATTTAATGACTCCCCTGCTGTTATTTGAGCCAGCACAAAAGAAAAAATGTCCACCCCATATCTTCCCAAATGTTTCAGCTTCTTGAGGGGAAAGATGTGTTTCTTGAAGAAACATTATATCATATTTCTTATGTTTAAGAAAATAAATAACCTTCCTTCTTTTTAAGGGGGTGCCCCAACCCCTTCACATTCTACAAATATAAAAAATAAATTGTGAGTCAAAAACAATATTATAAAGACCACATTCCAACATCAGTGTAACAATCAAACCTTAAACCTCCCCCTGAACCAAACAAACAGAAAAAAGTAAAACATGCGCTTTAACCCCATGCACGACAGTGCCAACCAGCGTCCATCCCTCTAAACTCAAACAGTCCATGTACGCCTACGTGAGTCCCCATGACAACTTTGCCATCGGATTGCTCAACACCGGTGTTTCAGTACAGATTTTGTGAGACAGAATTACACAGCAAAAATAGTCTATAAAACAAACTCCAGCCAATTAGCAGAATAAACACAAAAAAACATGTAGATTCATCCACATCTGTTCCGAAGGAGTGCATCTTTGTCCAGCAGCTCCTGGTTCTCTGTATACCACTTCAGCCTCTTCTTCAGCTCTGTCACCTCCTCCTGATGTTTCTCCTGGAGCATTCTCAGCTCGAAAACATTGTCACAGAATAGACAGCCACTTTAACACCTTCACATCTGATATATAGAATGATGTGTAGACTGCTTGCTCTTTGGCAAGGTCTTGCCCTTTCCTCATCATCTCCAGGTCTATGTGCAGGGATTACCGGCCGGGCCAATGGGGCCAGTGCCCAGGGGCCCTTGACTACTAGGGGGCCCTTTACTGCCCAGGGATGCCCTAGGCTTTAAGGCTGCGCAATCTAATTTGGTGATCCCCCCGCTTGAAAACCCCTTTGGGCATGAAACCCCCCCCCCCCACATGCTCAACAACTTTTGGGTATAATTGGTCCCAGGGTCTTTGCAATTCATAATCCGTCCCTGTCTATGTGCAGGGCTTGTTTCTCCAGTTTAAGCCTACGGATCTTGTCTTGCAGTCACTCCTCCTTTCTCTGCATACAAATATGTGACATAATGACATGTCTCGATAACCTTCATGTGATATATATATATATATAAAGTCTAACAATAGTATTAATGCAATATTATGAGAAAGGCAAATGTAGTGCATCCAAGCACAGCATTGCAGGAACATTTCACTCTTTATGCCTGGTTGAGTCTTTTTATCTGACTTTTTAGGATTTTCTGTCTTAAAGGTGAGGGAGGTTTAGCAGCTGGACTGGTTCTGCTGGGTGCAGGTGCATTGGGTTCTCAGCACTTTTGGTCCTTAATGATGGATCAGGAGCATTTCAAGAAGGAGCTGAAAGGTGTGCAGATCCACTGGGTCTGGGAGGAACCTAAAAAATAAGATAACATGGCCTGTTATCATAAATATTGTGATTATCACAACCATGTGAAGAAGTAGTAACCCTTTAAAATTATCCATCATTTACTTGTAGTCTATGTATCTAACTTTCAATTTTCACTTATCAAAACCATTTAAATTCTAGAATCTAAGGCTCACTTACACAGCCGCAGAACCTAATTCTGATATTCTGTACAAATCCAATGTTTTTAAGGTTGTTTACATGAACTTGTTGATTTGGCCCACATAAAAAACTGGTCTGAACCGGCAATGATCCTACACTGAAACGTGCTCATAAAGCATCCTACCTGGCAACTGAGGCAATTATAGTGAAGCTCATGAATAGTGGTGGTCTGCATCACATTGTACCCCATAATTATGAGGAAAAGGATGCGAAAAAGGGCAAAAATTTAATAAGGACATTTTATGGGGTGCCTGGGTAGCTCAGCGAGAATTGACGCTGACAGCCACCCCTGGAGTCACGAGTTATAATCCAGGGCATGCTGAGTGACTCCAGTCAGGTCTCCTAAGCAACCAAATTGGCCCGGTTGCTAAGGATGGTAGAGACACATGGGGTAACCTCCTCGTGGTCACGATTAGTGATTCTCGCTCTCAATATGGCACGTAGTAAGTGGATCACGGAGAGTAGCATGAGCCTCCACATGCTGTGAGTCTTCGTGGTGTCACGCACAGCGAGCTACATGATAAAATGTGCAGATTGATGGTCTCAGAAGTGGAGGCAACTGAGACTTGCCCTCTGCCACCCGGATTGAGGTGAGTAACCGTGCCACCACGAGGACCTACTAAGTAGTGGGAATTGGGCATTCCAAATTGGGGAGAAAAAGGGGATACATTTTTTTTAAATAAATAATAATAATAAAAAAATACAAAATATGGACATTTTATGTAGTCATTGTGGTGAAATCAATCAAATGGAGTGTATGTGTACACAATCAGAGCCAGACATGGTGGGACTGTGGTGTATATGTATTATCTTCATCTAGAAATTTAGGATGTCCAAATTCTCTCTTTAAGGAATAGTTCACTAAAAACTTAAATTTACTTATCATTTACTCACCTTCATGCCATCCCAGATGTATATGACTTTCTTGCTGCTGCAGAACACAAGCAAAGATTTTTGGAAGGCATATCAGCTCTGTAGGTCCATACATTGCAAGTGAATGGTGACCAAAACTTTGAAGCTCCAAAAAGCACATAAAGGCAGCATAAAAGTAATAATTTAATCAACACTGTTAATCCATATCTTCTGAAGCTATCAATCAGTATTGGGTGAGAACAGATCAAAATGTAACTCTTTTTTCATTATAAATCTTGACAAAAGCAGTCTCTTGGTGATCATGATTTCAAGCTCAAATGCACTTCTAAGTGCCATCTAGCACTCTGCGCATGCGGCAATCACTAGGGAGTGTAATCGAGCTTGAAAGCATGATTGTGTCCAGAGACTGCAATGGCAAAACGTACATTGAAATAGAAGTTACAATTTGCTCAGTTCTCACCCAGAATTGATTGGATCGCATAAGACATTGATTAAACCACTGAAGTCGTACTTTTAAGTTGCCTTTATGTGCTTTTTGGAGTTTCAAAGTTTTGGTCAACATTCACCTAAAGAGCTGAGTCATTCACATCTGGGATGGCATAAATGATGAGATAATTTTTATTTTTGGGTGGACAATTGCTTCAGCTATATGTCAGCATGTATAGGTTGATCTTAATTTTGAAAAAATTATATTTATTTCAGCTTGAAGAGTTACTGCTGCATCCACTGAAGCTTTTGCAGCATGCTCGAGATAATAATGTGATACAATAACCGTTCAGGGTGACTGTATTGCTTTGGGTCTGTTTTTTATATTAGCCAAGCAATCTCTCTTTTCAGGCTCTCTTTAACTTCATTTAGCCTTGCATCGATTGTGTTACATATTTTTGGCTTTAACTGCCTAATTTTGTACTGGAGAGATTAAATTGCCCAGAGAAATAGGACAATTACATTGATGTGACTCAGGGTTAATGCTTTCAGGTGAACCAAAGGCTGCACACAGACATTCTGTCCACTGTTTTCTCCCCCCCCACTGTCTTCGAGGCATTTTAACAGGTATATTTGGTACAAACTATATTTGGCTACAAACAATTAAAGCAGACATTTCTACAGTGTGTTGATTCTTTTTTCTTCTTTTCATGACAAAAAAAAAAAATACAAATATTCACAGGAGCTAGCAAAAGTGTCTCTCATTCTAATCATCCCAAAAGTTCTAGCATTCACACTGAACTCATATGGCAAACACTCTGATACATATCTGATTTATTTCCACATGTGAAAGTGGCTTAGATAAGAATCTAAAACGTCAGATTCAATATGATCTTTTTACACTGTCATCAAAATAGATCTGTGTCACATGTGAGAGACAAAAACTTTTGGGTCAACTATGGTGTAAACATTACCTAATTTAAAAAGGAAATTCACATTCATAATAGCCCACAGCTTGTCTCTCACCTGACGCTTCTTTAGTCTGGAAGGGGGAGGCTCGAAAGAGGAGCTTTCCTGCTCCTTCATCAGCCACTTGATCTCCTCAGCAATGCTCTTATGAGTGGATTGAAGGGAGGCTGCATTTTCCCCTCCTGCTAGACTTCTATTAACTCCTCCAATGTCATCATTAGCAGAACTGAAAGGGCTCTCATCTGACGATATCCTTAATTGACTAGGAGTCGCGCTGCCTCTAGGCCCTACCTCACTGTAAGAGAAAATCTGCCTCAGCATCTGTGCTTTCATCTAAAGCAACTGCATTGTAATTGTATGGCTCATTCTGTGTGATGGTGATGAACAGACTCACATTATGGGCTGGAGAGAAAAGCCACGGGTGAATCCAGAGTCAGGTCCTATTAGGTGCATCAGTTCCTCAGCAGTGGGTAAATCTGTGGTACATAAACAAGAACCTGGCGACGCAAATCTCATTAAAGCTAATAATTCTCACTGGCCAATTTTCATTTGTAAGCTTCATTTACATTGACGTTGTAAGGCCGCATCTCTCAGCAGGGGAACGTTAACAGCCCTAGCAACTCAACTTCCTGCTGAGTAATGGCCTTCCCAACAACTTCCAACTTGTTTGTAATTATCACTGGTAGACATTGTGGCAGAACCTCGTAGCCTTGCCAGTGACCAATGTGCTTCTTCTTACACTAAATAACTGACAAGCCATTGTCCTGCTGGGATCTGATCCAAATGGTTTTTCTCAGCAAACACAACACAACAAGTGTTAAAAGTGAAAATTATTTGAACTAAAATGAATGAATATAACTAGAGGCAGACCGATATATTGGTTTAACTGATTACTTGTTGCTGATATTTGCATTTTGGAACTATTAGTTGTTGTCAAAATCTATCCCCAGTGTTTTTCAGGCTTGTTTACGAAAACAAGCCTGTTTCCTGGTCATTATTGGGATTTTGGATGCACAATAAACTGTATTTGGGATTTTATTAATTTTGGCACTTGTATGCCTCAATGTCTGAGCCCTTCATGGTAAGGAAAGACTAAGAAAATTTTGCAACATTCTGTAAATCAAATTTAACGATCTGCCAATTAAACGGTTATGCACTTTTCCACCACATTTGTTATCAGTAATGGCAAACAACACTATCAGTCAGCCTCTAAATATGACATGATGAAATATTTACTAAATTTAAAGGACATCTTGGTCAAAAGACAAAAATGATGACTAAAATAAAAAAACTGTAAAAATAAACACTCGTTTATTTAATGTAATTCCTTTTATAATATCCTTTCAACAGCAAGCCCCAAAGGGACAAATGCAAAATAACATGCATCCACAGAGTAAAGGTACCCTATGAATTACATTTTAATTCACTCTATTACAATATTGTTTATGTTTAAGCAGTACTCCAGTCCTTTTTGTTTTGCATTGATTTGTTGCCAAAATGCATGCAATCCCTGACATGGAATCAGAGAGATATGTGAGAGGCAGTCATCTAACCCCAATTTCATTCTTAACTGGTGACCTCCAAAAGAAGAGGCCAAGATTTCATCAAAAACTGTTAGTACATGTGACAACCTCCAACCAAAATCGAGTTGTTTTTAGTCAGCTGGTGGGATGCCCATGGTACCAAATAAAGGGGATGGCAAAAATCTCACGTCCTTTGGTTTAAACTATTACTGGAAATTTTTTCTGGGAAAAGGCTGCTAATCAAAAGGTTTGAAGCAAAGGCATGAACATCGTGACTATCAACAATTAGCTTGGTGCTGAGTCTGACCTGACTCTGCAGTGGAGGCAGGTTGGAGGGTTTACATTTGATATGTAAATTGTGTTGTGTAAATATGTTGTTTATTGTAATTGGTATATGTCTCATCACTGTCATGACTGCTATGTTGCTCGGAACTGCACACAAAACTTTCACCTACTGTTGCACTTGTGTACATGGTAGTGTGACAATAAAGTGATTTGATTTGATTTTAAAGGAGAAATGGGAGTCCTGCTACCCCCACTTGCCTTTCATTGCAATCCCCCACTAAATCACAGATCTGCCGGTACGCCTCCTGCAGTGCCTCCATTTCGCTCGCAGCACTCTGACCGTACGATTGTCCTTCAAAGAGGTGTTGCGTCACTCATTTTATTACCAGTCAAAGGTTAACTTCAACAATACAAACCTGCAGGTTCCAGTGCTTGAGTCTCAGGTTTTTTGGGGTCCAACCATTTTTTTTCCCAGAAGCCAAAATGGCAACAGGAGTGGGTAGCGCTCCATCCGTTGAGTTTATAGAGCCATGTAGTGACACTAGGACAGAGAAAGGACATATTACGGACTGATCAGAACATACACATCTTAAAAATATCCATGTATTTCAGGTACCTTAAACAAAGTTTAAACAAAGTTTAAAATTTGGTCAAATAATTATTTATTTTGAGACACTGATTGCAATTTGAACTACAATATGATACAAATTGAACATTTAATTTTGTTAATGCTGACAGGGCTACAAGCACAAAAATCCATTCAATCACTTTGAAACAGCAGCTCTCATGTTCAGTAGGGTGTATAAAAAAAATACAAACTAGCCTTCATGAGGCTCACATCACATGCTTATTGTACTGTAGTAGACTGCAGACAAAACATAATGCATGCAGAATCTCCTGGATGTAAGGGATAATGTATAGTCAGCCAGTCAATATTGCAAAATAAACAGGACGGATGAATAGACAGGATGATCAGGTCTTGTATCACCCTGCATTTTTATAATGGCTGTACATTATCCCACTTATAACACAGCTATGTACAAAACACATAATAAAAGGAAATAAAATATTGGTATTGTGTTAAGAAAAGAATGTGCAGTGCTACAAGAGACATGACATGATTACATCCATGTAGGAAATCGGTTGCCAGGGACAACTGAGCCCTTGTTAAAATATTGCTGTGTAAGTATTAGTTGCTGTTCAAAGCAATTTGTTTCAACAGATATCTGCATAATGCAGGGCTCATTTTACAGGCTTAAAAGGGCATTCAAAATATTGATTTATCTTCTCTTGAGGCTCTTTGTCACTTTTCTCACTGGCCTCGTCTTCAAATTCTTCACTATATGCAGGATATGCTGCCATAAACACAATAACCAAGTGTTTATTCAAATCATATCTAATCAATTTTACATTCTCTCTGCTGTGATTTTACCAGCAGTATCTCTATTCTTCCTCATTTGATGAATCCATCTCTTCTCCCCTGTAAGGAACACAATGAAGCAACTGTTCCTTCACAAACAGCAATCATAGTGCACATTATGCTTCTTCTCATTTCTTCAGACAGCTCAAGCACCTTTGTGGGGAGGTGAGGGTGGACTTCTCTCGTACTTGGTTCGGTTTGGAAGAGTCGATGGAGGATGGTTGAATTAAAACCTGGTCTTCTCCTCCTCGTCCAATGCATCCAATCCTAGAGCCCCTGTGCTTGCTCCCGGTCCAGACACCATCAAAGAATCTATATTGAAGAAATCACAGATGGTGCAGTTTAAACAAGCAGAGCACTTCAGAGATGAAGGGGCATAGATTGAGCATCTGACCCTCAGGCTCTAGACTATCTCTGCTGAAGATGACCGGATCTCCTTTTCCTTCATCCTACAAGATCAGCTCTCTTGACTACTCTTCATCCACCTCTTTAATGGATGGAGTCTTCCTCAGGGATTTGAGGAAGGACTTTCTTGAATATGTCATCCCTACAAATGAATGAGACCAAATATTGTAATCTGTAGTTCTGAACTGGAACATATTCTACACTTTCGTAACATCTATTTAAAAAAGGTTCACTTTTAATGTTAGTCAAAAGTTTCTTGCACAAAAAAGCCATCATTTAGTGATACATGACCATTTTCGACACCCTTTCTGAAGCTCAGGATTAGTCTTTTTCACTATTGTACATTTAAGATATCTATATGTACTTTATAAGACCCCTGTTCCCTATCGATATCAAAATAGTTCACATTGTCATTCAACAGTCTGGCCCAAATTGCTAAACGCTCAATAAATAAATATATAAAATGATATAAACTTTTGATCATGGTTTAAACTTTAAAATGAACTGTTTTTGTCATTTAGATTTAATAAATGGTTACAAAAGGGACAGTTTGTTGTAGTGAACTTTAGAGTATGTTAACACATCACCAAACCTTTATTTAAAATGAGCCGACCAAATTTCAATTATATGTACCCTTTAACAACTGAAAAAGCAGCACAGAGGTCAGAGGTGTGGTGAAGTTCAAAACGGACTCTCTTGGTTGAGAATGCATGACTAAAAACAATGTTTGAAACACTGGCATTCTATGTGGCCTTCTATTATTCTGAGCCACACACATTCAAGAGATTCAGACTTCAGAGAAATTACGGGCCCAGTATGGGCCATGTTCTTCAAACAGGCACTAGGCCAAGGGTTTGTTTACTGCAAAAATTTGTTCTGAAAATACTCTGCTGCAATTACGTGTAACCAAAACAACTGTATAACACAGCACTTGTCTATTGTGAATAATTATGTGTAATGGTAAAATTACAAAGAACATTTTCCCCCAAAATATAAATTAAACCAGCATCCATCCATCCATCCCACTAAACATCTTAAATAACACAAAATCTACTGATGCTTCTCTGTGTCAGATTGTTCACGCATGTTTTACAATAGGACATTTTGAAGTGCCACTGAATCTTTACCATTCCTTTTCTCGATTGAATAACCACCACTGCTCTTCTTGGATAACTCAGAGTCTGTATGGATGGGACTCTTCTATCCTGATGTACTGGGGGAGTTGTCAGGTGCTTGAGCGCACAGCGAGAGTCTTCATCTGATACCCTTTGCTGTTCTAAAGAGTTAAGAGTGGTAAGGTGGTGGCCTCTTTTCATCAAGTGGATCATGTTCAGGACTCTCCTGCCAGCCTGGGTCATGGGAGGCCTTCTTCTTTAAAATATGAATATTGAATAACTGGCAGACGCTATCAAGGACTTTGCTATGAGGTTTGGAGTGGGCTTACTAGGTACTATTGTGTTGAAAAATGGCCAAGAAACAGAGTGAGAAGAAATAACACAACAGAAGATAAACAAAAAGCTGGTACACAGGAAGGCAACAGGTCAATATAGTGACAGACACACCACCAAAGAGGGCTCATATAGCTGAGATGTCATAAAGTAAAACGTACGACAAAAGAAACATGCAACAATAACACTGGAAGCTCTGGAAAATTAAACAAGATCCTGATAATGATGTGTGACACCACCGCTTCATTCACCGCTTGGGACTTTTATTATTTTAGTGATTTTACGTTTTGTGGCCTTCCCTGTAAGAGTTAAGGAAATAGAAAGAGAGAGTCAGAGGGAGTGAGAATATAAGTGAAAGAATGAGAGAGAAAACAATATACTGCCATAATAGCACAGACAAGACAATTGTCAAATATTCCTTAGTTCTTATTATGGACTGCTCTTGATTTGAGAAAAATAAACAAAGCAATATTTAATATATAAAAAACTAAGCAATATTTGTTTAGTCAGCATAAAAAATATTGACTAATTTCCTTGCTGATAAAATGTCTGAAAATCCTTTATAGGTCACAGAGAGATTTTCAGAAGTAATTCTTGTAATTAGATTAAAGTCTTACAGAGAGAAAAGAAAAGCCAGTTCACCCACATTGTGTTTATGTAGTAGTAAAGGCTTGCAAAAGAGCAGAACAAAACCTAATTATTTTAGGTGTTTTTCCATTATGCCATACAGATTTAATGTAGTTAAAAATAAACTAGTAAGGCACATTAATCCATCCCAAAATGTTTTATGTTAGGTGTTGATAGGCAAACAAAATGTTAAGGCAAGCAAGTACAAAGAAACGGTGACACCAAAAATCCAACACAAAACAATTCCTTTAAGAGCAGATTGTAATGAGAAAACAACAGTTCTTTATTACCGGAAGTAATTAGCCTGCCTAGATGACTGTCAGGCAAGACCAGGGTAGGTTTATTCATATCAATAAACCAACTGCATCAGCTTATCTCTTGGCTTATCTAGCCATCCAGCTTCATTCATGTTCTAATGTGCACGCCAACAACCTAGCAGCTTTTATCATAGTCATAAACAGGGATTAGTCAAGCTGTGGATTTGGAGTGGATTAGAACATTTCATGGTTAATCAAATAATTGTCTTGCATCCCAGGGGAACCCTGATCTGGAGCTGGAAGTGAAAAACAGCCTCTACTTTTGAGCAGGGAGACAAGTTTTGCCATGATTTATTTTGTGTACTGCTTTGTATTTGCTTCCCTCAAGTGGACAGATGCCTGAACTACAGTTTTGTTTTGAATACCTCCAAGATTACTGTATGATAGTTGAATGTGTCATTAAGGTGACACTTTCCTATGTAAACAGACTTACAATACAGTTATGGATTACTTTGAATCTCCAAAAATCACATAAAGCCAGCACAAACTTCTACCCACCATACACTTGTATTGAATGGACCAATAAAGCCAAAATATCCTTCTAAAAATTCGTCATTTTTATGTGTGACAAACATGACTTTGCGCCGGCCAGATTATATGTCTATAAGGTGAGATGCATAGCGAGTTTTAATTTTGATGGTATACGTTCCCAAGTTTTAAATTTTTCTGTAAAGATGCTCTGAATCAATGTGTGTTGTGAAAAGCTCTATATAAATAAGAATGACTTGACTTTTGATGACAGGTGTCAGGTGTCACAAAACTTGTATTTTTAACATTCACATGCATTAATTGTCCCTCACATTTGCTTGTGCCCTACAGCCTTATATTTCCATTGCTGCATGATTTCTTCTCTCAACATAGGAGCTAAACTTTGATGATAGTTTCAGATTTGACATTAAAAAGCACCTTGAGCTTACCGTGCAATTGCATAGATACTTTCCTGCAATGATAGAAGTTGGCCTGCAATAACATATAAAAAATAGGAACAAATATAATATGTTTGACATAAGGGAGTTGATTTACAATGCTAATTGTGTTAACACGTTAAACATACATATTTACAACATTTCTTGTTTGATTGTTATCAATGCGTTATAGAGAGGATACACAAAATGATTAATGTTTGGAGGGGTACACCACTGCAAAAAGTTTGAGAACCACTGCCTTTAAGGCATTTCAACAGTTTCATGAATCACCCCACCCCTTCTAGAGCGTAAAATGAAAACTTTAGCTTTCTACCCAGTTGCAACAAACCCCTTAATTGGTGGTTTAATGCGACAGGTCCATTATTTTCA
Source organism: Xyrauchen texanus (assembly GCF_025860055.1). NCBI lineage: Eukaryota > Metazoa > Chordata > Actinopteri > Cypriniformes > Catostomidae > Xyrauchen > Xyrauchen texanus. The sequence continues at coordinate 33,948,770 of NC_068292.1, forward strand.
AACTCTAGCCAACCATCACTGTTCTCTTGTTGTTTTAGGCAACAGATTATCACTAACCGGTTACCTCCTCGCTGTCATCATCATACTGCCACCAGGGCACAGACAACGGGCCTTCTTCACTGTCCTAGTTGGGGGTTTTCCCAAGCTGTCAAGAATACTGGGGGTGCTTAGTACCGGAGCTGAATTCAACAGTCATCAGAGACAAACTGTTAAAAAACACAGTACCTTAATACATAAGCATCAATACATAAAATCAAAACAACTTAAAGTTTACATGTCTTGATCCCATTATTACAGAAATAACAACTGAATTACACATTCAAATGGCGTTTCAACAAACACCCACCTGTGACAACAGTTAACATAAAACTGCAAACAGTACCTCTTTCGGGAATTGCTCAAACTCTTGATTCAACTCCTCTTTAGTCAGTTTATGGGCCATAATTCAACACACTGACATACTGCAAGACAAACGTATAAGCATTACAAATGTTATGAATAGGTGCTCTTTATAAGAATTAACAAAGCTTTACATACATTGATAACAGTTAAATGTCATTTAAAAGTCAATATAATAGACAAAGAGTCAGAAAGACAGTCCGCCCGTGAGTCATCACAAACAGAATGTTGTTTAATTGTTTGAAAATGAAATAAAACAATTTGTTTATATGTTGCTAATCTCGGTTTCGTTATTAGCGCGTTAACTCGATAGTCATGGCAACCGGGAAAAAAGGAACGCCTACTACCAAAATTAAGGAAACATTGGAAGCGAAAGGAACTCACCAATACAAAAGAAACAATTTCAAGTTTTAATAATATAATGTTCACATTATTTTGAAATGATGCTATTCGTCGCAAGGCTCAAAAAGTTTATTTCACGCTGAGACAACAACCGGGGGATTACTGACAATTTATTGACGTTACGTCAGGTGAGTCCGGGGATTTGATTGGCCATGTTCAGTACCATTTGCCTGGGTTGCCATGTTGGAGAAACCCTCATTTTTGCACTTAGGAAAGAAGACTTGACATTTTCCAAATGATTTCGTTGGGAACTCACATGATTTAAAAAAAAAAATAAATAAAAAAAAAAAAATATATATATATATATATATATATATATATATATATATATATATATATATATATATATATATATATATATATATATATATATATTTATTATTTATTTATATATATATATGTTCTTGTACAGGTATATACTAAATTTACTTTAAATTTATTTTCAAACGTTTGAAGAACAGAAAATACCGCGTACCCTGAAACGCTCTACTGCATTGGTGGTCATCACCTGTAGGGGCAGTGTTGTTCCATAGATGAATATTTGCTGCACCCTAGGTCGGTCAGTGTGCGTACAACCACGTCCATTGCAGAAGGAAAGTTGCAAAAATATGACAACATTGAACAACCTTAAAAAAAATCAAAAACACAAACAATATACCCTCTAAGTTATTAATGCCTCTTTAACATAACTGGATGTGGAAATAAAAAAATCTTGATAATATTAACTTAAAGTTAGTTTCGTTCATGTTGTAACTGGTGTGACGCTGGTCTGTTGGGATAGGGTCTTGGACAGCAGGGAAAGAGCAACACACCCCTGGCTGGGCAATAAGGTTTCACAAGTCTAGTTTTGTGATCCCCGCTCGAAAACCCTTTTGGGCTACAAACACTGTAGTAACTGTATATCTTGACAAAAATGTAATCGTTTTAAATTAAATAATCTTAATCTATTAGGTATAATCTATTAGACTAAATGTGTTTAGGCAACAATTTATTGTTATTTTTATTTTATTTTATTATGACATCAACAACAAAAATTGTCACTTGATACATGCCCCTCTACTTGAAAACCATAAAAAAAAAAAAAAAAAAAGAGACTACAGTCAAGTTTTTTTTTTTTTACCATGTTGGGTCGCCACTTGATGTCCAATGCAAAATCTGGGTCCTGAATCAAAACCAGTTGAAAACCACTGGTCTACATTAGAATTAGACCAACACTATGTGTATATTTAAATGTAAGTAACAGCCTAAAAACAACATCTAAAACGTGATTAAGATTTTAAAAGAATTAAGCATGTGGTGTGTAAATGACTGAAACTTCAGTGTGTGACATCATAAAATAATATAAAAAATCCAGCCCCATCCATTGTGCATTATTTGCCTTGTCATTTGTATTGCATTAGCCCCCCAATGCGTGCCTGAATGGGACAATCAGCAAATCACAGCCATGAATTCAGAGAAGCAAACATCTGAGAGTGTTGTTTACGCACATCTTTGTCTCCGATTTCTCTAAATTAATGCATAATGCATTCTAATCATGACCCCGGTGTCATCACATTCCTATCTAACGCTGTCTCAATGAGATAACTGAATGATTGATTAGGATGTGAATGCTTCCCTCCACCCTCGTTTCACATGTAAATGTGCTCCCACCATCCACCAAATGCCCATAACTTAATGAAGGCAGTGTCCTCTCTCGTCACCTTGACATTGGGATGATGGTGCGCTTGCTGAGAGCCGGACAAGATCTCCCCATCTGCCCCACCCTCAGTGTAATTCATATTCATGCAAGGCTCTGTTAATATTTTTGGTGGGTTGAGCATCTTGCAAGGGGGGAGGGCTCCATTACAGATAATTGGACTGACCTTCAGTTGTATTTTAACGTCATGCACAACGTTGACATTGCCCGTCCTTTACCAAACTTATACATTTGAAAGCCACATAGAATACATTACATTTCACCATTCATACAGTTTGTCTCTTCTTTTTAAAGATTGCTATAGCTCCAAGTTTAATTCGCCAGGCAAAGAACTTTGAATAAATACATTGTATTGATAACCATTTTTTTAAATGCTATAGTGCTGTTTAAGTAAGGTCACACAATAAACTTTGTACTGCTGGAAATACTGTATGTAGTACAACAGCTGAAATGTTTCCAGAGAGCATTGATTATTGTAACAATGAACTATTTCCTCTTAGAATCATAGTTACTATTAATAGTTCACCCCAAAATTAAAATTCTGTCATTACTTACTCACCCTCATTCCAATTGTTAATGACTGACTTTCTATGTTATGGAACACAAAAGGAGATGGTTGGCTGAATGTTAAGGACTGATAGCTTCTCCATTCACTTTTATTGCACTTTCACCCATACAATAAAACTGAACAGTGATTGAGGCAGGTTTGGAATGACATGAGGAAGAGTAATTTATGTCAAAATTGTCATTTTTGGGTGAACTATACCTTTAAGTATTTAAATTCCTGTTTTAACATCTTTTTTAAAATTGAAAGTACCTTTTTTTCTTTTATATGTCACATGAGGGGCAAGGGCACTAAACCTCGGGGGCAGGTGCTTCATAATTGTCTGTCGGGGTGGGGGGTCGATGGGACATTGCGATCTCCATTGGAGGGGCAGGTGCTCGAGCCACCAGAGCCACACCATCTGCACGTGCCTGCTGCTCAGGGACTACAGTTTGGGGACTACAGAATATTAGCTTTAATAGCCAAACTGGCACATTTACAAAATATTTATCCATATGCACTGATACAAAACATGCAGTAACAGCCATTAAATGTGACATTACCACTATCTGCTTCATTATTTCTAGATGATCTGAACACGCAGTGAGTTTTCAGCCCTGCAACATGACTATGACCACTCATCCCACTTCAAATTAATTCATAGGAAATTTAGTGTCACCCACTCTCTTTAAAGAAAATAGGAATACAAATGTGGTATCTTCTGTGAATGTGTCTCAGATGGTGTTGGTGGTGAAGAAAAATTGCTCTGCACATCTGAGAATAGATGGAGCCCATTAGACACTTGAGCTGGCAGTCTCTCCAGACATCATCTCCTTCACTCGTGCTCTTCTCCTGGCTGATCAATTACTACTGCCTCCTGAAACACTTTGGCGGGGGACACTCAAGCCTGGCAGCCTGTTTCATCATCAGCTTTCTGGGCTCGTTGCCTCAGGCCAATTGCTGTCGCAAGAAAGCTATTTATGATAGTACCAGTAGGGGATTTGGCAACTGAGATGGGTGTGTCTATTTTCATTTACTTATAAGTTTCAGTGTAAGCCCGCCTGTTTAGTTTTGTTAAAGGGATAGTTAATAAAAAAATGAAAATTCTCTCTTCATTGACTCGCCTTCATGTTGTTCCAAACAGTAGTGTAGTTTGTAGTAATGTCTGACATGGCCAATTATATGTACTTTTTAATTATGAACCGATTCAAAATCATACGTTATTTATTGGGATGTGCACGGTATTCAAATATCAAAATCTCTTTTCGGTTATTCTGCAGATGTAAAGAGTTCTTCAACCTGATCTGAGTCCGACGGTACCCGACAAACCTACAGGTTTTGGGCCAGGTTCGGTAAATTTTTCAAGTAAGCTATATGGCGAGTTGAGGGCAGTTCACACGCATCTGAGCTGTTTTTAAATGGTTTTTCCATGTAACGCACTGGACGGACATCATTGATCGCTGTGCCGCATCACAACTCAGGACCGTCACATTGCTTTAGACACTGCATTTAGTTTAAAAGAACTTTAACATTTATAAACACATCTCGAGACAACTGTGCTCTGTTTCACCATTTGTTGCGCTGCATCAAGCTTTTTCAGCTCTGGTGTCACAAATCGGGAGACGATAAGCTGAAATGGGATAAGCTGAATAAGCTTTCGGATTATCATTTAACATTAAATGCATGCACGACTTAAACATTTTAAAGTCATCTATACTGTTGCACAACTTCTGTTGCTTATATTTATTTAAACCATGAGCTTTGTACACAGCCAGGGTAAACTGCACCTTATCTTTGTGTTAGGAAGCATTTTGTAAATCAGACACTGTTCTCTGTAGTCCTTCAAATAAACGCATTGCACATGTGAGACTCAGATTCCCTGAGCGTGCACTTGAGTGCCTGTGCTCATGCTGCTGTAGTCCAGCAAGCATTCGGCCGAACAAATGTTATTTCACATAAGGCTGACATTTACGTGGATTTATAATAGATATCTAAAAATAAATAAATACATAATTGATTTAGAGCTCTGACACTTTGGGTTTAGAGCCCCCCAGGCTACGGCCCAATCAGCCCGGTGGTTAATCCATCCTTGATAATAAGTAAGAAACTATAGCATTGTATAGTGTGTTAATGTTCACTTTTACTATCGTACTGTATATTACTATACAAAATAATGTATGGTTATTTGTTGTACTTGTACAATGATGTGCTTTTCTGTGTATAGTGAAATTGTTTTCCTACTTTCCTACAAGAAATATAAATTGAAATTATTTGATATCACGAGAAAAAAGGCAACACTTAAAGTAGTAAAAGGCTGAGAAAACAGACATTTGATAATTAAGGGACAGCTCAGTTAACTGGCCCAGCATCTGCGAAGATCATCAAAAACTAGCATGGGTGAAGTCAGTATTTACACAAAGTTTATAAGCTAAAGTTATTTAAATGCACAAATATTTTCATTTTTAGCAGTAAATTAAATATACATTGCAAATTATGACAACCCAAGTGCTGCTGGCTCATCAGCATTCCACTGAAGACGCTAAAAGAATGTCCCACCCCTCACTAAAATGGAAAATATAATTGGAAAGCGTATATCCAGTTGCGTCTGAAAAGACTGTCCTGATTGGATTCTCAGCTGAGTCCCACTGTATAAGCACTCCCGCCTCCCGCTGCTCCGTGCGCTTTTAGAGAGAATCACAATTCACTCCAGGTGGGATTCGAACCGGCATCAGTCGACATGGGAGGTATGCATGCTTACGAGGAGGTTAAAGGCTACAGCTTCTAGTGTCAGTCACTAGTACACCTCTTGAGGCCAGGGGAGTGAGGTTTACACATACTGCACATCTATCATGCACCAGCTGGCTCCTGTTACAATTGTTGCCCTAGACTACACAAACCTGTATGACTTTCTTCCTTGCTTGGAACATAAAATGAATGTCAAAACTGCTCTGTCCCTGGTCACCATTTACTTTAATTGAACAGAGCAGCTTGGACATTTTAATAAATATCTCTGTTTGTGTTCCTTACATGAAAGAAAGTCATACGAGTTTGGAACAACATGAGGGTGAGTAAAGGATACATGATTTTCATTTTTGAATAAACTATCCCTTTAAACTTTCAGAACATCTGATTATGAAAACAAAGTGTTTGGGAGTTATTATTAAATAAATGGAAGAATATGTGGGCTGCATAGGGAGATATTTCTATAAAAAGCCATGTGTGGGATCCTAACGTTTTAATAAACAGAGATGGCATGTAGTCCTTTTTAGGAGCAGGATTACGTGGTTTAAATTGTGTTTCTATGAAATATTTAATGCGTTTAAAATACTAAATGTATCCATTTAATATGTGCAATGCCGTAAACATTTAATGGCGACCCTTTGCTATATGGTGAGATATACATTGGCATTCTGCTGTGGATTTAAATGGGCAGTTCTCTGGGGAATGAAAGGTGGACCTATGATTAATAATCAATATACACAAATATATACACAAATAATCTCTCTCTCTCTCTCTCTCTCTCTCAGTCCAACTCTCTTCTATTTTCAGCCACTCTCCACTATATCTGTTTGAGACCGATAGCATACAGCATCTTTGGTGGTTATCCACATGTAGGCTACATTGGAGTCAAAAAGTCCACATTGAAAATCTAGGATTTCAAAATCTAATTTAAATCTGAAAATAAACAAAGATCTAAGAAATAAAAAATTATAATAATACAAGGAATAGTATGACATAAAATGACTAAGATATGCATGATATTGCACTATCAAATAAGCAAATTTGTTTTTGACCATGTTAATTCTTTTGTACAAGAGGTCAGATTTTCTTGTTTTCATTGAAGCACACAAGATGCTCTTTTAAACATTCTAAGATTATGTTGGGATAACATTGATCATCAGATTTTGCAAAAAATCCATGTCCATGCCAGCTGGAGTGCATTTAAGCAAAAAGTGAAATACTAAAATTCATGCCCATTTTTCAGTTAAAATTTTCACTCAAAGTGTTAAACTGATATATATTTTTCCATATTATTTTTAATTGTAAACTGATATTAGAAAAGTGCAAAATAGAGGAATTCTCCTATGTGACCCTAGGCTTTTGAAATCCACTATTATGTAATAAACAGTAATACAATGAGATAAAAATGTAACTGTCATTTTGAATTTGTTCGTTTTCATTTGTATTTTTCTGTACATAGAAATGGTACATTTTCTTAGTTTGGTTGTTAGTGGGAACTACATGTCCAACATCTATCAGAAGGGGGCAACATTGCTCTATGCCAACTTACATAGCTCCAACAACCCTCACCCTGATAAACAGTCACACTTGGCTTCTGTTCATCTTTTCCGCCCCTCTCCATCTCTGGGATTTAGACATAATCTCCTGAGGATACAAACCTTCCCTCCAAACACCAAAGCCCATTGGTTACCAAGTGTAACCGTCTCAAGACCACAAAGCACCCAAACTCTTATCATAACAGTACAATACTGAGACAAAAGAACAGCAATATTCAATATTGCTCATTATCTCTACAAAATCACTTCTTTAGACTACACCTTTTCTCTCAGAGGTCCTTCATCTAAAGCTCTGTCTCCCAGAGAGCTTTCCAAATCATCATGGCCTTAACATTCACAAGCGCTGAGATTTCAAATGGCACATTACTCTGACTCTTTGCAGCTCACTGTCCCGTCAGCGTGCGACAGGCTGCAAGACACAAATCTGGAGGGTAGCCCTGACTCTGGGGGATGAGAATAAGGGAGGGAGGGACTCTGCACAGTAAAACTCTGGAGAGGAGGGTGCAAGAGGCACAGGCGCACTACTCAGAGGAGTGGAAGAGAGGCAGATTAATCATCCCAAGACATCTGTTCTTTCTGCTGCTTTAGAATTCTTTCAAAGCGCATCTGACTTGCACCCATAGTTGCAGAGAAAAAGGGTGGAACAAAAGAGAAAGGTGGAGGACAAATAAGTACATATTTTTTGTCATACGTGAATAGTGATATTCCATGTTAGTGAAAGTCCATTAGACTAGTGCGCCATATTCCATGTCTTCTGAAGATATGCAAGGTTGTGGTGAGAACAACCCCAAATTTAGGTCATGTTTCAGTCAAAATCTTGACTTCCAAGGACTTGACTTCTGCCATTTAATTAGTGCTATAAGAGAAGCTCATTTATAGTGGCAATGCAACAAGGCAAGTTCTTGTGTACAACAAACATTTGTGTATTTTTTTGGGTAAACTATTTCTTTAAGTCTCAAGTGCCAATTATAATATTCACAGAATGAATGCATGTATATAGAGCCTTACAATTACTCAGTTACAAATGAAATACAATATTGCTTTTGTCTCGCATTAGTCAGCATTACTCATTATCTGTCATTGTGGCATATGCACATGCATATACAAAGGAAGATGTTTACATTGTTAAAAAATGCTGTAGGCTGTTGTGTTTTCCGTATGCCTCGTTACATTTTTTAGAAGGGAAAATGTCTTACATCGTTATTTATAAACAGAATTAATGAATCAGTCAGGCCTGCTATTCTTTTGTTCACGTTGTGACTCTTTCACATGCACCCAGTGGTCTGTTCAGGTAACAATCCTTGAATTACATAAAAATCAAAGCCTGTAAATCTAGAATAAATGCAATACTGATTATGGCAAAAAGGTTCAAGATATTGTATATTAAAACATTACTGTAATCACATTGCTGTAAACAGTAAAAACAGAAAACCCTCCAAAGATGACACATTCAATATCTGAAACTTTGAGAGCAGAAGTTAAAGAAGAGGTATATGTTAAAGGTTTTTTATTATAGAATTTTCTTTAAAAATAGTTGGGTATTGTGGCTTGTGATCGAAAGAATGAAAAAGAGAAGTGTAATACATTAGGGAAGACATATTCAGAAGTGAAAGTTGACCTCCAAATCAGTAAACTGAAACTCACATCAGAATAGTAGGGTCTAGATAATGAGTTATTCTCAGTCCTGAGATTCCATCTTATTGTCAAACGTTAAAGAAATATTCATTACTACTTAAATGAAACATTGTGTGTTTTAATGTTCATTGATTGGCCCCAATCACTTCTATTGTAAGTGACTTACTATAACCGCAATTGTTAAATAAACTAGCCAAAACCATTTTCTGTGGTAATCAACATTATGCCACAAATGATGTCACGTAAGCTTAAATTGAACTGAACCTGGAATATTGCTTTAATTAAAAGACATTCTCCTCATTTTAAATTATTATTTATAAAACAATCTGTTTTGAGTTCTCAGTTGCCCGTAAGTATTCGATGAGAGGGGCCCCTAATTGAAAAGTTCTGAGAGGGATATAGTGCTCTGATATGTAGATCTCCTCAATTTTGTTCTTGTTCTTGTTGAGCTTGACAATGACCCTGTCCATGTTACTCAACTGATTATGTCGATCATAGTATTTCCTCACTTCATAGGGAAGATCCTCAGCATGCCGGTAGTGAAGGTTTCCTATGGTGAAGTATGCATATGTGCGTTTGTTCTTCAACTTGGGGAGCAGTGGCCCACTGTTGTGGAACACATGGAACCCAAAGACTCCTGTCACAGGATCACAGAGAGCCACCATGTTATTGTCAATGCATACTTTCACATACCACTTAAGTAAGGCGAGTCCGTGTCGGGGTGGTGGATAACCAAATCCTGTATCTGTGAGCTCCTCTTCAGAGTTTAACCTTTTTATAGAGGACACGATGACCAAGATGGTAAGCAAATGGCTCACAAGTTTTATCATTGCAATATGCAATCTGTAGGGAGAATGTGAAATCAAAATCAGATCCAAACTGCTAGAACAGATGACTACAAGCCTCACCTGTATTACTTTGTCTTTGGCATATTGACAGTCACCATTTACTTTCATTGCACCCCTATTTCCTGTACAATGACAGTGAATGGTGACTGAGGCTGTCATTCTGCCAAACATTTCTTCTAACAGAAAGTCATACAGATTTAAAACAACATGAGTGTGAGTAATTTTTGACAGAATTGACATTTTTGGGTAACCCATTCAAATTAACATGAAACTAAATCACATTTATTTTAAAAGATGTGGATGTTTACCCTGTTCGCTTTTTTTCAGCTAGCATTTACTATCATGTGTGCAGAAAACAAAACATGCAGATCATGTTTCGTTTTATTTTCTCACATCACTTTTCCTGCAGGGACACCTTTTTTCTCAGTTATATAACATGATCTCTCTGGATAAATAATCATTCTGTAAAAACATACAGATAGCAAATTTAAACTAGCTCAGCATAAATATCAACTATGACACTGCTGTCAAAATGCTTCTGGCAAAGTAAACAACTTGCATCTCATTTATGGTTTTTAGAAGCTGCGCTGAGCTTTTTAATAAGAATACCAGCAAAAAATATCATCCACTACTGAGGAACTATATTCATTTTAATTTACCTGAATGAGTCAGCAGAATGTGGGGGTGGAATGTCTTGAGGAGGCTGTGGATATTTTGGGAAGCTAACCGAGTCTGTAAAGAGTCTTTTCAGAATATGCGAGCCCTTGGTTTGAAATATATATTTTGTATCTCTTTTACTCCTCTATCTTCCTCATAGGAAGTGGTTAAACCTGTGAAACTTACACGACACTGCGTTCTGCCCTGTTGGCCACTCTCAGTTCCGGATTATGATTTATCATAATGCAATCATAAACATGACAGCTGTGAAATTACAAAAAAAACACATATGCTGACTGAAAGAATACATTTTCTATCTTGCCAAATGCAACCATCAGGTGATCCATGATTTGATATTTTCTGATTACATGTGAATATCCTAAAGTACTTTACCTGCCCACAGATTATGTAAGCCTAGATTAAAATGGTATTGCTCAAAGGTTGCTTTTTCATAGCTCTGGAGACTTTACTTGGGCTATAGTCCGAGTCTGAGTGCAAATTTTCCCACAGCACCCCCACAGCATTGGTCTGGTTTCAGACTCACCCAATATTCTCTCGAACCCCGTTGCTTTTTCGTCAACAATTTGGTCATCACAAACATGCACATGATAGAAAACACAATGGGGGTCACTATATTTGTGTGGTTTTTATAAATTCTGTCCCATTATGCATGGTAGCCAGTGGAGTGAAATCAAGAGTGGGCTGACGTGAGCCCCTTGACATGAGCAGCATTCTGGAGCATGCTAGCTAGGAGGCCTGCAAACAGGGCATTACAGTGGTCCAGTCTTAAAATGACCAGAGCTTGCACCAGGAGCTGTGTAGCATATTCAGAGAGGAAATGTCTGATTTTCCTGATGTTGTAAAGAGTGAACCTGCAAGACCAGGTGGTTGATCAGATGTTGGGAGTGAATTTACGCTGGTCATCCACCACCAATCCCAGTTTCCAGGGCTGTCCTAGTTGCCGTTATCGTAGTTGAACTAAAATTAAATCTCCTCAATATTCCCCTGCCACTCATAGTGCACCAGTGTGTATGTGTTTGTGCAGCTGATGATGTTATCATGTTTAAATCAGCAAAAACTCATGTGCTTGTTATTTTACTTCCTGAACAAGTGCAGACCAGAGTACAGGTTGCTTTCTCACTCATGCAAACCGTGCCAGAGTTCCATTGAGACCAAACTCTAAGGTTCGGTACCATAGACTGCTCTCCGGTCCGCAAAATAGCTTTCATAATACCAATTTTCCATGTGAACAGTGCTCTGACAGTTGTTCACTCACAGAAAGAGCATGGGGGTATAAAATGAATTTGGGTGGCACAGAAGAACTGGAAGCATTTGCTGAAAATGTTTTGAATGCATATCAAAATCTCAGATATTGATGTAGCCATCTTAACTAATCTGAGCAGTAGGTTGAAAGTTGTTCTTCTGAAATTGCTCTATGCTTACCGAAATTGGAATCACTGCCACGGTGGTCGAAGCTTGGAGGCTTTTCACATTATTAGTAGTGCTATAGGAAAATGTATTCATACCTGAATGGATGCTAAAAAAGGGTTGATGTCAGGGTTACACTGTTATTAACTAGGTCTTTTTCTCAATGGAACAAATATGAGAGAAGACATCAGATCCCCATTTAACCTCCTTGATGCCTTGAAGAAACAACTGAGATCTTAAAGAGATCTCATGTGTGATTTTTCATTCCTATAGGACGGCATGTTATTTCAGCCATGTACTTCCATGTTTATAGCATAAACAACATTTTCCACCCTTTCCCTCACTCTTACCATTTTCACTACAAAGTAATAGCTTAGCATGTGCCTTGAGGTGGGAAGAGAAAGTGACAGTTACTCTCCTGTACACATTTCCTGTAATACAGAAACAAGTCTTTTTTTTATACTGTCAGCTCATTCCAACTCAGTGTCATATCAAAGCCTCCCCACTTCATTGCAAATAAATTATACTTTTAAATGATCCCAGCCTGCCAAACAAGCCCAGCTCTTAGAGCAAGGTATGAATAAAGAGAGAGAGAGAGAGAGAGAGAGAGAGAGAGAGAGAGAGAGAGAGAGAGAGAGAGAGAGAGAGAAAGCAGGCATTTCATTTCTAAAGATTTAACACCAAATAAATGTTCAATTTTGCTGCTTTTATTTATTTATTTATTTTGCCATCTTACTTCTTACATTGATGCACACATAAAAGCTCGCTGGGCTATTCTTCCTGGCAGTGCAGCAGCGCTTGCTCTGGGGTTGTTTTGTTAATTCCTCTGGTGTATGTAGACACGACTTTAGGGTCACACCGTGTTAGTTCCCCCTGCCTCTGGGTGTTATAAGCTATCCAGATCTGCATGGAGTATAAAGATCAGTTTCTTCCATTCCATGCTGAGTGTGACCTGAAATTAACCAGCTGAGCCTGACTGAAATGACTCACTGAATTACAAACTCTCTATTTATAAGCCCCTTGGTTGGGGGGTTAATATGTATGGATTTAAATTGTAAATTATAATTCCTAAAATCCAGAATAAAATAAGAATGGTTTTAAAGAGGTAACAGGTATAAAAAGACTTTTATTGGATGTGAGAAGCTGCTCCCAAAACTTATAATGGTAGTTTTAATTACAAGTCTTGCTTTTCACGTCCTCATTTGACACTCAGGTTTTGCTCATCAATGGTGATGAAATGAAGGATGTTTTAGGCTATTTAGATAAAAAGGGAAATTTAACATTTCACTGGGTTCCACTTGATTAATTCAAGTTAAATCAGTTAAAATTAAAGGTGCATTAATGCTGTTCTCTCTGTGTTCAAACAGTTTCTCCTATCCCATCTTATTGTGCAAAGACAACTATAAGTATGCCATTCATAGGTTGATTTCACCAAAAAGTTGTAATTAGATTACATGTGCATAATCAGACAGTTACATTTTATGGATTGCGTGAAAATATACAGTAATGATTACTTTTCAGTCTTGCCTTTCAAAGAACCACAGAGGGCTGACAAATTGCAAATTGTTTTTGATTTAATGTTTGCTAATGTCATCTCAAATAATACACACGTTTTAACAGAAGAATGAATGTGCATTTATACAATGTTAAGATCAATATTTTTGCCTTTAAACTTTCCAAAGATTGGCACCATTCACTTCCATTGTAAGTGCCTCACTATAAACAGCTTTTTATTTTTTATTTTAGATGTGTAATTATTAATCAGTACCAGATTACATTCCAGAAGTAATCTACTCAAAAATAAATATACGTTACATAAGGAAAGAAAGGAATGTTAAGGAACATGAAAAAGATGCAGCGAAACATGACTGAAATGATGTACAATCTCTAAGTAACAGCTCCTTTAAGTGGAGGAAAAGTTACACGTCACACACAAGTCTAGATCTAGATATATGAAGTTATAGATGTTGCACATTAAATTGTATCTCCAGCAAAATCACCTTCACCTCCTGTATGTGTGCATATTTGAATGAATACAAAATAGTGAGCGAATGTACATTTTTCTTGCTCTTTTTTGAAAGAATGTTTACATCTCTGATGAATTGACATGCAAGTCCAAGGGAGACACAATAGGAACACAAGCCGGTGGATCCTTCAGTGTCTGTCTGCATTGACTGCGGGGGCCAGAGAGGCAGTAAAAACTCTCATAAGCGTGTTTGACACTTCTATTGCAATGCTGCCAAGCGCTCCAGGGTCCGCTTTATATTTTATTCCCTCACTGCTGTGTCAGCCTGCACGAGAAGGCACTTTTTAAATCGCTCTGCACACTCAATTTAAACAGTTTCTTCCCAATGAAACGGCTCTCCATCAAACCCACAGCAGAAGCAACATATAATCACTCTAACACGTAATAGTCACATAATAAATTTCGATTTCATCGTCATATTGCATGTCTGATTCTGATTGCATGATGAGGACATCTCAGTAGGTTCTTTATATGTGTGCATGTAAAAAGGCAGAGATTATGGTTGTAGGTGGTTCTGCATGTAAAATTATGCAATATCTCTGTTATATGGATGTGGTTTGTGCATATGAGTGAGCATGCATGTACATATCCTACATGGTTGGTGGGGGTAGGGGAATAGAGACACTGTTCGGGTTAGTTTTCTATGTATAACTTCAGCTTTGTGTCGGTATTAGGATTGACAAAAATATTTTTTATTATAAATATTTTATCTTTCAATCAACAGACCTTGTTTTTTTGTATGCACATTAACACTTAATGTTTTAGTCAGAGTCATTGAGAATCTGTGTGTCTGGGTTTGCTCGCTTGGAAAAGATATAAAAAAAGAGAATGAGCAATTTTGGGTGTGGGTTAGGTTTAGTCCTAAAATTTGACAGTATTAGTAGGCTGAGTCATGTCATCAGGTTTATGAGCTGGATTTCGGCTTGAATTAAAAGGGATAGTTTAACCCAAAATGAAACTTCAGTCATCATTTACTCACCTCATGTTCATGTTCCAAGCCTGTATGACTTTCTTACTGGGTGTAACACAAAATTAAACATTAAGCAGAATGTCAAACCTGCTCTGTCCCTGGTCACCATTCACTTTCTTTGTATAGAGCAGTTTGGACATTCTAATAATATCTTAATTTGTGTTCCAAGGAAGAATGTCAAGTGAGTTTGGAATGACATGACGGTGAGTAAATGATTCATAACTTTTTCAGCTATCCCTTTAAACAGTCAGAAAATATGATTATGAAAACAAAGTGTTTGGGAGATTGTCCCTAGGGAGTTGTTGCCCTACGCAGACTGTGTAGTCTGTTTATAGGGAGCATCGGTACTGATAGTATTTATGGCATTGTAACAGCATAAAGTTTAATTTATTTCCATTGTCCTTCCTCAAAAATGAAATCAGGCACTGCAGTACCACAATCCATAATAAAATGCTCCATTAGAGTGGCTAACGCTATCTAATGAAAAACCGCGCTAAGAGAGCTTATTGGCTAACTATCGGTCCAATAAAATATCTTACCTGTCGAGCAAGAAAATGCCATCTCTGGATTGGTTTTAAATCCTTTCAGATCTCAGAGTTGTCGCCACATCTGAAAAGCCACGTCGATGTTGATTTGTGTTTTATTATGGGCTCTCCATTTTTGCTTGCAGACCCTTCTTGGTTAGATGTCTCTTTATTTTGAAAACGGGTGATAACCCCAGAGGGTTTTGGAATGATCCATGTTTAATGATGCTCATTTGTTTTGGCTACAAGCTGTCAGTTTCATACTACTACCACCAGGGGCGGACTGGCCATAGGGAGAGCCGGGGGGGCCGGCCATGAAATGCATGCATTAAATAGAGGCACATGGCAATTATATGATTTAATATGGTGGGTTTATACTGTATGTCTGTGTTTGCGTAAGCCTCACTAGGGCAGCAGAACATTAATTGATGGGCTTTTAGTAAGGGGTGAGAGGGTGTAGTTAGGTTAGAGAGATGTGAAGGGCTGGCAATTTGCCAAGCATGTCGATTTGGGCAGATAAAAAAATGGGAGGAAGATGGGAGTGAGACCACCCTGAGGCCAAGAGGGAGTAAGCTATTAAGAGATAAATGAATACTAATGGAAAGATGATTGGCACAGAAGATGGGACACAAATGAAAGGGCATGTGGACAGGGTTTAGACTGTGAGTGATCACAAACCAAGTGCTCCAGCACTGCCCTCTTTGCATGTAGAGCCAGGGGCGGACTGGGAAGAAAAATCAGCCCTGGACATACTGTCATTGTCTGCATATCGTAGGGCCGTATTGCGGCCCTATTCAGCCTGTCGTGGCCAGTTCGGCATAACATGGCGGCCCGTTTCAGTTTATCGTGGCCCGTTCGGCCCTGTTCGGTTTCATGGCCGTTCCACCGAGAAAAGTCTCGGTTCTCCCTATGGCCAGTCCCCCCTCTTAAAGGTTGGTCTAAAAACACTACACAGTTTGGCTGTGATTTGCTCCTTGTAGCTTGAATAAGGTGTTTTTTAGGTTAAAGAAGAAGAAACCCATTGGGACTTGGTTCTTGGCTGACCCTGATGGAATCATGACAATCCTATCTGAGAACAATTTTACCAGGTTTAAATCTAGGATTTTTGTGATACATTTCTAAGTGTTAGACCTGTGGTTCTCAACTTCAGCTTCAAAAACCATTTATTTAAATTGAAGATTCAACACAGTAGCAAAAATGTTTATTCACACATATGAAAGATACTTTTATATATTTATAAAGGCTAAGCATAATTATACATTATTTTATCATCTCTACTTTCCTGTTAATTTATGATACAAATTAATACTCTCTCTACATCAGGGATCGGTATTATAAAAAACAAACAATATTTAAAAAAATATTATTATTAAAAATGTCACTGTTTTATTCTATTACATTAATACTTTTAAAGCTACTCAAGTTATTCAGCCAAAAGTAGTGAGTGGTTTTCTAGCTTCCTTGTTAATGTTGTTTGATTAATAGCCTTTTTATGACATAGCCTACTAGACAGCGCTCAATTCGGTTACATTCAAGTCTGACATTTTGATGCAAATATGCTTTTTGTCCCACAGTTCAAGTTCACTTTAGACATCAACGACTGCGTTTACATTAAATCCTCACCAAGACGGGCATTGGCGGAATTATAAAGTGTTTTGACATTACACTTTGACATTTAGTCGTGTAACCGCATTAGCGCTTAAACATTAGCTGCCTGTCAATCAAACAGCATGCAGCTACTGACATCAGGAAATAAAAAGTCAATCTTTTATATTTCATCTAGATCAATCAATCAGTGGTGCTCTTGCTATCGTGATCCTTGTAATTAACACCCCTGTTCTAGAATTATAAAATAAGCTAAATATAAAAAATTACTCAAACGTTTGATCGAGGACATCTCTCTTTTTTCCGATAAACATCTAGATCATTTTATTGCCCAGAACTATTGATAACATTGCATTAATCTCTCACAGCAGCCCAATAATCTCAGTGATAGATAGATAAATTACAGGCTATGTTATAGACACACAGAATCTAGTGAACAGAAATATGTAATTTAACTAGATATGTTTCTTCAAATTAGAGGCAGGATTAATGCTGATATCTGGCTTGAGCAAATTAAACTCACATGACACGATCATGCAATTGGCCTTTGAGGCACGGCCGGTTATGTTCAGCTGTATGCTTCCTTTAATGTTGGCGCCAGATCTGCAGCTGCCATTCAAGTTTTTTACGTGTGATTTTATTTGATGGGAGTCACGAGTCACCTGACCCTGATTCCAGCAATGTCAGGTGAGCTATGCTGTATGTGAGATTTTGAATTGCTGAATTGAGACTTTTGTTGCAGTTACAATCAGTCCTTCTCCCACTAACCTTATTTAATAAGGCTTTTCTGAGCACTTTATTCTGATGACTTGAGTGGCCCATAAGAACACGAGTGCCTGTTCAAAAAAGCATTTACAATAGTTAGTATTTCTAACATATTCTCTAAATTTCTGTCTCAGTAATGAGCTCTAAAGGATTTCCATTTTCATTAAGAACTGGCACTAGAGCCTAAAAATTAATTAAAACACTGATAATTTGTCTGGTGGAAATAACCCTAACCAATCGAAACGAGTCAAGAAATGAGTCATAGTGAATTTACCACCATGGGTACTTTTACAGGCTTACACAGTACAGCTTTTATGGTAAATGGTCTGCACTTATATAGCGCCTTTTTTAACCTTAGCAGTTACCAACGTTTTTTACACTGTGTCCCATTCACCCAATCACGCACACACCAATGACAGCAGAGCTGCCATCCAAGGCTCTAGCCTGCCATTGGGAGCAACTTGGCGTTCAGTGTCTTGCCCAAGGACACTTCGGCATGTGGAGTCATGTGGGCTGGGAATCGACCCATCAACCCTTTGATTAGTGGCCAAACCACTATACCACTTGAGCCACAGCTGCCCCAAATGAAAACTTTTATGAAAACATTTGATGATCAGTGAAATCTCAGTAAAAAATCTGAGGATGACAAATAAAACAAAAATATTCTACCCATAGTGAAAGCTCATTGGTACAAAATAAAGCTTTTTATAGGAGTACATAAACATCAAATATTTTCTGATCAGTTGTGATTGTGTAGCATTGCCTTGTGCAGCTTCTACGCTGTTGTGGCCACTGAATATGGCTTGACCAAAGCAGACAAAGAGCAAACAAAGATGCACTGTGAGTGATTATTTACTTGTGGACTGTTTTGAAGTGGATTAAAAGGCCAATGCAAATCCTACATTACTAAATCATACAACTTTGTTTGTCAGGTAATGTTTATTACATTCTGTGTTAGTGGCAATGGCGGATAATTCAGATTTTTTAATCTGATAATTCAGATTGATTTTCAAAATCAAATCAATCAAATATCTAATGCTTTCTTCATAATCTAACCAAGCTAACCGGGACCAAGACTACAGATGCAGAGATTTGTGAAACTGCAGCAATACTCACAAACATATTAAGTGTCAGTCACCTCCAGATTTCATTATCCTACCACTCACAGTGTTCATTGAGGGAGTTGTATTATGAATGTATTTGGCAGTGCTTCTGAAAAAAGTTATTGCTTTTTTTGATTGCATAATACAACAGGACAACTTCTAGGCATGTTTGTCTTTCTAATATGTACCCCAAATCTATTATTTTATTCTATATAAAATGAGGTACTAACTATGGTAACTGGGAACTGTTATGCTGACAGACTGATCTAACAGTAAATTCTGAAACAGTAGACTGACATTTCTTTAGGTAAAAATCTGTCTGTGCTTACTGAAATGCTAAACACAGCTCTCAGTGGCAGGGCTGTTTCTAGCTATGTGTGGTGTAAGCAGCTGGTTAAGGCCCCCAAGCCTTTTTTTTTTTTAAAGGTAAGAAATAGAAAGCTGTTATATCTTAATTCACAGTTATAGGGGCCCCCCTTGTGGCCCGTGAGGGAAGGGAGAAAGTAACTGCAAGGAGAGAGTTATCTAGAGTTAGCTAGATGTGACCTACAAGTTGGGAGCCAATAAAAAGGAAGAGGAGGAGAAATGCAGCTGGACCACTGGTAAGAAATGACAGCTACCTTGCTAGATGGTGTTTGTTTATTGTCATGCATTAAATTGATGGCTGGGTTTGGGGGGGCCTCCAAGTAGGATTTTGCTTAGGGCCCCCATATGCTCATAAATGGCCCTGCCCAGTGGCCATAGCAGTAAGTGTTGTTGGGTGCATCATGCATGGGCACGTGTGAGCGCCATATTCGGGGTGAATTGTTTTCAGAGGGGAAACGAAGAAGAGTTATTTTCAGCTGTAAAGGCTCAAATATAGTAAAGAGGAATGCATATTTTATAAACTGTACCCCCCAAACCAAACCCCAAACTGAAACCAAACCATCAGTGGAGTAAAATATATTGTTATAGGGAAAAGTTCTACCTCAGAATTGCACTCGTCACTGATTATGCAAATGTCATTACTTCCTAGTTTTAACATGGAATTTGAACCCATGTCTACCAACCTGCTGACGCAACATGCTTCCAGTCGCACCACAGGAGAAGGTAAGCACACTGGAGCTGATGCAAAAATGTCGGATAGGAGATGCCGCTTGTCGGTTAGTCGGCTTAATGAGGCCGATCCTATGATCTCTTGGAAACAACATGCTGACTTCCAGTGGGATCATGTTAATGCTAAACCTTAATTACAAATTAAAATACACTCTAAGGTTTGGTTGAGAATACCCCAAAATTTGAACACTATGACCTGTTTTGATCTGGCCATAAGCCTTTGAGGACTGACTTAAACACGGAACAGATCTTCTTTAAGTGAAACATAACATTTAATCACACCACCTCCAGTTTTAAAGTACATAGGTCTATTTTGGATTCTCACATCGGTGGCTCAAAGGTGCAGCCGGCAGCAGGAGATGGGAGATGAGTTCAGTCCCTCTCGCCCAATGAAATCCAGAGTACTAAGAATCCCATCCAGTCAAAATGCCCTTATCCATCCCCTGCTCTTTCAACACATTCCACAAACGTTTTAACATCGGATTAAATAACAGCTTTCCAAACAAAGTCTGAAATTTACTGTCCAAAATGAGAAACACATTGATTTGTTCCACTCTCTGAGCCTTGGCTTTGAATTTAATTTATTTTTGGAGTGAAGAAAAGAGATGATGGTGAGGAAAAAAATGAAAGCACACTAACGGGAGACAAGATAATAAATTGTGTCTATCAGGGGGCAAAACCAAAGATGAGGGCTTCTATCTTCAGATTCAAGGTTAATAAGATGTGCAGAAAGGAAATGTGTGAATTGTGTGTGTGCTTGTGTATAGAGCAGGGTCCTTTTGCCGCCAGGAAAGCCGATCTGGACCATTGGTCATTTAAACTTCACATCTTTATATCTTGCTTCTGGGCCATCAATTACGGTTTGGACTCTTATGGCCCCAAACCTCTGGGCAGAAGTGACCTTAGGTTTCAAAATTGAATTTTCACAGAGAAACAAATGTGGTTATGAGAAAGACAAATGAAACAAATATGAAACAAGCAATGGGGGAGGAAATAAACGTGCAGCGTAGTGGAAGTGTTTAATGAAACATTGTCCCTGTAGCTAAGAAACTGATCACTTCATGTTTCTAGAACCAGTGCTACATTTTATTGCTTATTATGGGTTTCTCCCCAGACATGGCCAATTAGGGCTATTTTATACTTGCTAAGAGAGACTGTTGGGTGATATTATCTAATGTTGAAGAATTCTTCTTTAGTTTTAAAATCAAAACATGCTGTATAGGCATCTCTGTAACATTATACTATTTATAAATTGATTCCGCGCCCCCAAGAAAAAGATAATAAATATTTGGACACTTCAGCCACACTAAAAATGTCTGAATGTCATTGCATTTGTCAACAATTTCAAACCAAGTGACATCTGAAAACAAATAATGCTAGATCTTTTCTCAGAACTAAACACTTATTTTTGCTACCAAGACCATTTTTAGTGGACGTAAGAAGTATTGTTCAATACTTTTTGTCTTAATTTTAAACATCATAATTACTGGCTATGTTTGCATAGTCAGTGTTTGGATTGACAACCGTATTTACTTACAAGTGTGAGTCTTGAAATGTCTTGTCCATACAACAGCGTACAGTAGCAGTTCGAATGCTGTTATGAACTACTGATGTCACAACCGTATTCTAATAGCTGTAACCATGGTGACAGTGACTAAAAGATGGTGACGTCTATAACACCAGCATGTCTTATCACAATTGCCGCTATGTTACTAAAGAAAGAAGTCCAATGGAGGCGCGAGTTCATCCATAAGATTATAATTAACCGACAGTGGCTTTGAATGCTTTTTAACTGCCTGCAGAGCTTTTGTGTCATGCGGCTCATGACCTCGAGCAGCTCTGCTGGAAAACAGCAGCTGAATCTTCGGATGACACGCAGCTCATTTCTCTGTCACCATGAGTTAACGAAACCACACATGAAACATGAGTGTATAATGCAGCATGGCTCTCACTGTACATGACATAACTAACAACTAGTTGTCCAGTACGGTTCTATTCACAGTACAGGTTAGCACAAAATGCAATTTGTGAGACCTGACAATTTGCATGTGTTAGTTCGGTTATAGAATGCTATTGTCACACCCGTAAATAACCGTTCTGTGTGTGAACGTAACTGTATTAAGCATTTAAAGCAGGTCTGACACCCGTATTCTGCTGCTGTGTAAACATGGCCATTGTTTCTTAATTTAATACCTCACAAATTTATTTCTGTGAAATGTTAGCTTGAAAAGGGTTACTGTCAGTGGCGGAGCTAAGGGATGACCAGGGTGGCCATGGCCACCATGGACCAAAGCCTGGCCACTCCATTGGCCACCCCACTTGCAATTGCCATTTTTGTCATTTTTTGTCTTGGGCACAGTATAGTTAACATGTGCATATTTAACATACTGCATTAAAATACATGCCACTTGGTCTGCTTTAATGTTATCTTGCAGTGACAAACATTTTTAACAGTGGTTTATGTGTCCAAATATGTTTGGGGCCACTGTATATAAGAATATGAGCTCAAATTAATTTATTAATCACAGTACATTTCTGGAATTAAACTATATTTCCTGTTATCCTAAAAAGAGATGCTGCTGTCTTTTTAGTAGAACTTGACAAGCTTTGATCATGAAACAAACCGCTGCATCACACATACTCAATACCTATTAACAACTATAAACAATTACTACAAATATAACAGGTAAAAAGTACATTTCTCAGTTGTTTTCATGTCTTCACTGAATTATTGTTAGATATGATTCATTCATTGTCAGGGGATGAAACAGATGAACAAGAAACCACAATCAGAGAGAAATCACAAGGAACGATCCAACACAAGACAAAGAACCCTTCATTTGAGCTAGTTTTTCCAAACCAGGTCGCTTCTTTCTATTGTGAGATCTGTCAGAAATGCAAATATCACCAACCCTTAGTGCAGAGTACTGTCTGAGTATGTTATTAAATGTTAATTTATGTTTTGTTCTAACAGGTTAACATTTGGTACGACAGGGCTAAAGGCTACATGAGGTAAAAGGCTCAATTGATCTACTACTAAATAGCAACAAAAACTACCACAGTACTTTCTCAAAAACCTGTTTGTCACTGTCACGATTCACGGTTGTCTGACCTGTATTTCTCCCCTGTCATCTGTTCCCGAACTACACTTCCCATAATTCCCTGCTCTTATCACTGCCAGCTGTCCCTCATTGTTCCTCACCTGTGTTTAATGTTCTCATTAGACTTTGTGTATTTAATGCCCTGATTTCTGTTCAGTATTGTCGGTTGTTGAATGTATACATGCCTTGTTCCAAGCCCTGTTCTTAGTTCCCTGTGTTTTTGTTTTATTCTGAGTTACCTGATTCATCTTTTGTTTTCATTAAAAGCTGCATTTAGATCCTCACTCCTCATCTGCCTTGTAACAGTCACTACATGCTGTAAAATCTTACTGATCCATGAGATCTTTGTGTGTAAAGTCTAAAGTTTGGTTTTAAAGTACATTTTTAGGCAATTTAATCACATTTTTAACATACAGTTTTAAATGTTGTAAATTTATTTAGCTAATGAATATCCTTGAGTTGAAATTAACTGTCCAATAAGTGAAAGGATGGTATTTGAGGTAAAAAGATTTTATAGAGATTTTTATTTCTAAATAGTATAAATAGATTTGTTATGAAACATGTTCAAAGTAGGCTCACATTGACTGATAGAATCATTGTAGAGACTAGATATTGGTTTGTTTATAGAAAACTTAAATAAAATGCCAAATGGGTTTTAAATTAACAGGAAATTGTTGACTTTTTATAAGCATCATCTTAATATATAACTCAAAAAAGCATCTGTGTCACAAAATGATTTGCTTTAGTTGACAAATTGTGCCCTATAACTATTGCCCAAATGTCTGCATGAAATCACTTTAAACCCCTAAGGGCCATATACCCCAAGTGAGGGAGCCTTTTACCCTAAGTGTGGGGTAAAAGACTCACTCACCACCTTTTTTAAAAGAAAAACATAATTTTAATCAAAACAACCATCCATTATTATTTCTTTTCACAAAAATGATGTTGCTCCATCAATATTCAATAAAAATAAAAATAAAAATTTCTACCTTGATACATTTTGCGATCATGAAAAAAAAGAGACATTTCCTTAAGGGGTGCCTTTAGCCCCCATTGTACCCTGCCATTTCTGGTCAGAATGAACCAAAATGAAAAACATTTTATTTTTAGTCCCTGCACATGAGTGCAAAAACTGCATGCAGAATCCAGCATTATTAACTTAAAACTACCCTTGGGAAAAAAGCCCTCTTTGTAATTTTACAATAACAAAATGTCAACAGAGCACATAATATAAAACACTTTATATGCAAAACCATAATTGAAGCTTTTTAAATATTACATCATAAAGCCCTGTTGCTAGACCTCATGCTTAGCTCAACAAGAAAACTTTTTTTCATTTGTGCTTGAATGAAAAGCACAAATGAAAATGAACAGAAAGAAAGAAAAGCCTCATGAACAAGAAGTGCTCCTTTTTGCTCTGAATGTCTTCAGTGTTTTGTAACAGTTTGCCCAGAATTAATTTGGGCGATGTTCCAAGCCGCTTTAAGGTGAGGAATAGAAGAGAGGATTTTAAGCAGTGGTTGATGAACAACTTATGTGGGCAAAATTTTAGATCAGGCCTGTTTATCATGACCACATAATATACCATAAATTCCAACTCCACTTTCTGGCTCTTAGAAAACATTTTATTCAATTTGGTTGTGCATTTTCTTATGATTAAAAGCCACTCAGCAAAGTCTGACTTGTGTAGAACCGCTCTCCTTCTCTTAACTTACATAAAGCCTTATTCTTCTCACACCTTGCTGTAGAATTAGAAGAAATGTGGGTCGAGCAAATTGCCTGTCTGTAGAATTCATTATGTTTAGTTGAACCTCTCTTGACAGGATCTCTCTCAGAGGTAGTGTAGCCAAATCAAAATCAACTTTATATGTCAACTGTAAGGCTGGCACCAGGATGTCGTAAAAGTCAAAGAACTCTGCGAGAAACAATGTCATCAAACTCCTACACCGATGAGCATCTCCACCTGAGACAACGTACCCTACTGATTAAAGACCACAAAACATGAATCTCACATCTGACCTCTATCCCACCTCAGGCCAGTTTAGGCCTGTTCTCGTAAAACTCACTCACATCTGCTCTCTCTTCTCTCCCCCTTGTCTCCCCCACATGGCACACACACAGACACACAAAATGTATATGTGAAAATGTAACAAAGAAAAGCATGAAAACAAATAATGTAACTAGGCATGTTTGGTATAATTTAAAATTGTCTCAGTGCAACTGGTATAATGGTCTCTTTCCCATGTTGATAAAACTAATGGTTACAAAGTTATAAGGTCTTTTGCCAAATGCTGTATAATTCTGGAGGTCTGTCCCCCTCCCTGCCTGTATGTTATTAAGGTATGACCCCAGGACTTCCAAACCTAACCACTCCCAAAATTCCCTTTGTTCATGGTTTGGATATTTAAGGAAAGCTGTCACAGAGCTCGGGGAATCTGCATTCAGCTCTCCCGCACAGTTGCTGTGTGTAATGAAAAATAAATTAGGGTCTCTCTGTAGCTAGATTGACCTACACTGAAAAAATTGTGTGTAGCTATCAGGTAATTGCAATTTGAATTTCTTATGTTTGGTAAATATGAGTGGTGGAGTGGTGGTGGTGTAGTGGTCTAATCACATAACTGGTAATCTGATAATCAGAAGGACACTGGTTCGATCCCCACAGTCCACCACCATTGTGTCCTTGAGCAAGACACTTAACTCCAGGTTGCTCCGGGGGGATTGTCCCTGTAATAAGTGCACTGTATAATACATTGGTACTCAGAAGGTTGCTGGTTTGATCCCCACAGTCACCACCATTGTGTCCTTGAGCAAGACACTTAACTCCAGGTTGCTCTGGGGGGATTGTCCCTGTAATAAGTGCTCTGTAAGTCGCTTTGGATAAAAGCGTCTGCCAAATGCAACTTTAATTATATTATTATTTTAATTGGATTGTTTGAATGTATTACTATTACCAGGTAAAATAAATGGTTATATTTGAGTTTATTCTGACTTACTCTGAAACTATTGTCTTTAGTGTATTACGTTAAATCCATGTTTCCGCAAATCTACAACCAGATTAATAGTGGACTAAAGCTCAGTTTTGAGTGGAGTATGGGGCACACCAACTGAGACTTAAGAGCTCTGACTAACAAAATGGCATTATTTCTAGTGTACTTAGAGTGTACAGGCTCGATATGGAATTTGCGTTTAGGACAACATGAAGTTGTCGACCATGCCTAAATACGGTGAAGTCTAAACCATAGGAAAATATGGCATGATTATATAAAGCTATTTTTAACTATTTTTTAAATTTAGACTGTTGGTCTATCTTTGTTAATGTAGTGGTCATTGCCTCTGGGTAGAAATAATGTTACTCTAATTAAGTGTTTACTATCTAAGGGGACTAAACAGAATACTTTTGTATAAAAGGGCAAGCGTGAGCAGCCATCT
Organism: Xyrauchen texanus; assembly: GCF_025860055.1. Lineage (NCBI taxonomy): Eukaryota > Metazoa > Chordata > Actinopteri > Cypriniformes > Catostomidae > Xyrauchen > Xyrauchen texanus. Next base: position 33,975,295 of record NC_068292.1, read on the forward strand.
AATTAGTATTTAGTCAATTACTGTTAATGACCAATACTGGCATTGAGAGAATAAAAATAAACTCAAATGTGACAATTGTAGACAATACAATATGAGCAGGGCTGTGCCGATAATCATATAATTGATCTATAGTGGGGATACACTGATGTACTGGCCACCAATATTTATCAGCCAATTAATGACCAAATTAGAACCATCAACATATTGGTCATCAGCATGAAAATGCAGATATGAAAATACAATGGTTTATTAATCATTAATTACATTTGAATTCTAATTTATTGGATTGTTTACAGTATCATATTTTTTCTCTGTGTGTAATAAAAAGAAATACCTACCCCAACAAATGAAATGCAAAAAAGCATAGCATGTCGACTGCACAAGAATTTGTAATGTTCTATCAAAATGTGAAAAACTTTCTATAATTTACAATGGCAAAAAAACAGAAGTGAAATGTTTTTTTTAGAAGTGCAAAATAATTTTTATCCAAACATCAAACATTATCACTTTTTTAACTGTCTCTTTTTTATTTATTTTATCTTGTTAATATCTTTCAATGTGGTTCGCTGAAATTTTGGCCTGTGATGTGTTCAGTGGATCCAATCCATGTTCAATAGAAATTATTTATTGTTAGAACAATAAAATAGCTTTTGTACCTCTTTGTACATTTTAAAATTCATAATTCCAAAGCAAAACAAAAAGTGATCCAATGACAATATAAGATGAATAAGTGGCAAAATATCAGTATCCGCCTAGTTTTTTGGTTAAATTCTCTATTAGCCAAATAGGTTCATATCGGTGCATCCCTAATACATAGCAAAACATTTTCTAACAAAATCATATCATTACTGCAGATCCCTGTTTTAATATTCTTATGAATCTATTTGTGTATTCATTTGGGTGTTGTATCATGAGGTGTTTTGGCAAAACCCAGACCAAAATAAAAATAGCTATAAAGTTACCTAACCCCAGATAATTTGGTCTTGGAAGTATTTGATGAGAAATATGTTAATATTGACTTTTGAGAATTTGACTAATAATCTGAGCATAGCTTGTGAGATTGTTGAGATATCTTGTGAAATGTATTAATACAATGTGAGGTTACTGGGGTTTCTCAGAAGAAAATCTGTCTAGCTAAGAGAAACAATTGAGATATTACTATAAAACAGAGATCTCATCTGTGATTTGTCTTTCCTACAGGCCACAAACATTTTGTGCTTGGGTTGACTGCTGTGTTTTGACAGAGGAATGATGATTTTGATTGGATTTTGACTCATGCAAAGCAACATTTCACATGCTAATTTGAAATATGCTAATTCTAATTCCCAGTGTCAAAAAGAAGTGAGACCACACAAAGTCAAAAACATAAAGGGAAGTGCCTCTTTTGCAACTGCAAAGACATGACGCACTATGGTAATTAGTGTAAAGAATTTGCGGGTGAAACTATAGATGAGGAGCATTCAAATGTATAATGGAACACACCTGTTAAGATAGGACCTGTTATTAGAGCTTCAATGACATGAATGAAGTGTGCAAGAACCAATAGAAATAATGAAAGTGGCTTGGGATGTGGTCCAACTGAAGGTCCACAATGATAAACTCAAATAGTTGCATATTTTCAAGAATAAAATGAAACTAGTCAGGCCTTATGTTGTGAAGTTAACAAGGCCAGGTGTTTTCAGGCTGACGTGTGGGACAGAGAAAATAGACCATTTAACAATGCAGTGAATGGAACAGGAGTTTGGCAGTTATTTATGGTTGAACCTTTTTAACAATCTGAGGTCCCCTCAATCAGAAAAGTACCCTCAGTTGATAAAGAGCCCAAATTGGCATCATCTGAGCCTGGCGCAGGTGTGCCTGTCAAACGCTCATGCAAACCAGCCATCATCAGAGCAGACAGTCTCAGCAGCCACATCGGAGGGACCCAGCAAACCCACAGAACAGCAGGCAAAACGATAATCGACTTCTGCCTAAGTGACAGCTAAGATATCACTGAGCCACCTAACCATTATTATACTTCTCTCATAAACACGTTTACTTTTTTCGCCAACTACTTGGAAAAAGGAAAGTGAAATGTTACAACATTCCCTGTAGATGGGGCACATTGTAACAGGCGAGGGGCACATTGTAACATGAACATTATGACAGCTTAAAATCCCCCTCTAACAACTATATAGTCAAACTACAATATTATGTCAGTAAAAGTCAATTATTAACTTTGCCATATATAAATGTAAAGGGATTAATGGAAAGGAGGTGGCGAGAACTGGCTTGACAATATAAATAATATTTTAATGAAGAACTTAAAACGAAAAGAAAAACACAGAAAAGTGTCGGACAGCTGCCCGTAAATCTCTCTCTCTCTGTCTCACTGCAGTCTCCAGTCGGCCTTTATCCCTCTCTGAGGCTTGATTAGCCCGATTAGGGGCATGTAGCATCACAACCCGGTCCCGCCCTCTGCCCTGTCACAATAATATAGCAATAAGTTTGACACTTGACAATGACTACACAGCAAAGCCACAGCTTTGATGAATCATTGATGACACACAAAGACAAATTTGAAAATGTACACTGGTTAAGCCAGAAGTTTACATTTCTGACTCAAGGTCTCAAGGTCTGGCTTGTTAGCATGAGCAAGTTAGCTCCTGATAGTAGATGCCACAACTTCACCATTCTGGAGGCATTAAGCATCTTTTTCTATTAATGGCCATTCAAAAGTAGTTGTTTATTCTGATGAATAAACATTTCTGCAAGCAAGAAATTATTTGTAAAAAATGTATTTCAATATAGTATGTTATACCAATGCCCATTTTTGTTGAAGGGCTCTTAAAATCATGAAATTAATTACCCCAATTTTGCTGCCTTTAACATCACAGCTCGGGATAGTTGCCAGAACAGGGCTTGGTACTTTTTTGGGGTGCCATCAGGCAATCACTGTTGTAATGATGTCATGTCCATGCAGCTACAGAGTGATTAGTCACATGGTATTTACGACTCAGATGATTGGCTCAAAACTGGGACTGGGTGACGATGAGCAAAAGATGGAAGATTTCAAATTGCGTATGTTCTGGGCATCCTGCAGCCGAGTTTCTGCCACTGAGATGAACGGGAATGCTAATGGACCTCCCTGGTTAGACTTCTCAAACAACAGCGTAATGTTTTGAAAGTGCATGTTTTGAAAATGTTTTATCTACGAATGGCTCACTTATACAGTAGTTTTCTCTACACATTAAACTAGGTTAAGACATCCTAGTCTCAAGACAATTCATAATAATTAGTTTGAGATGGCGAAATTGTAATAACTTGGAATTCACTTGTTTCAAATCCAGATGTTTTTTTTTTCCTGTGATATGCAAAAGATATTTTCCTTTTAAAATCATGGTTAGGTTTAGAGTTTGGCTAGGGGTTAAACTTAGGAAAAATCATAAGAGTGATAATTCAAACACGAAATTTCTCTTAATTCCGAGTTAAAATGATGGTAAGGTTTAGGTAAGGGTCAGGGTTAAACTTTTTAAACATTGTTCGTTGGTTCATATATTAGTAAACGTCATAAGTAGCTATTATAAGAGCCAAATTTCACAATCTCTGACGAATTATTATGACTTATCATGAAACCTGATTGGGTAAAGTACATAAAGAAAAAAAAAAATACAAAAAAACACTTCACCCTTAAAATAGTTTTGAATTTTTTTCAGTTTGAGAAGCTATTGGTGTGTAAAGTCTATTAAATTCTTAATTCACAGTCTTCGATGACATGCCCTCATTAAAAGTTTTTCTCAGCTTCTGACTGATCTTCATTTTCCACATACTTCATATTAAAAACAAAGCCCACAGCATGAGGAGAGCATGAGGAGAAAGAACTGAGTATAGGTAGTTCATCGCTTGCCACTGTTATGTGTTTATGCCACAGTGCTTGACAGTGAAGGCCCTGGGCTTCAGTCTTCACTCTTGTGTTTTATCAGCTGCCTTGTGGGGTCCAGCATTACACTTTGTTGTGTAATATCCTTAAACCATGTTTTTGTAATAAAGGGATATATCACAGACCAAACAGCCCAGTTTCTGTAAAGCAGTGTCCAAAGTTTCAAAGCGTAACTTTGTTAAACGGAGAGTAGGGAAGACATGACTGATTTAGATGGTCAATATAAATCTGCTCTCTCCCTCGCCACATCTAATATATAAGTACACATGAAAACTGAGGCGGAGAACCAGAAGAGAAACTCCAAGTATTTATTGATCTGACCATGACAGACAATCAAGACAAATATCATTCAGTATGTATTTAGTGATGCACTGAAACACGATTAAGCAGTTTAAAGATGTGATGAGCCAACAGCAACTGTCAGCATTAGTTGCACTTGATGCAATTGATTGGCTGAATAAGTGATTAACTACTTATTCAAAGCCATCACAGCAGGGCTGTTTAATACAGGCACATACACCCATTATAAATGTATTTGGGCTAAGAGTCACCCACCATTGCTGTGCACCACTTATTTGTCACAATTAAGTGGATGCAGAAGAGCTAAACCCATCATGCACATACAGTGGCCCCAATCTGGACACTTGTACTTAAATCACACTTAAAGGAATAGTTAATCCAAAAATTAAAATGTTCTTAACACTTACTCACACTTATGCCATCCCAGATGTGTATGACTTTCTTTAATCTGATAAACTCTAATGAAGATTTTTTGAAGAATTTATCTGCTGTTTTAATTCATCCAATGCAAGTAAATGGGTGCAAAAATGTTGAAGCTCCAAAAATCAGCAAGAAAGTAATCCATAAGATTCCAGTGGTTAAAAACATGTATTCAGAAGCAACATGATAGGTGTGGGTGAGAAACAGATCAATATTTAAGTACTTTTTTACTATAAATTCTCCACCCTGCTTAGTCAATATCCACTTGAGTATGTCTCAAAAGGTAGTATGTTTAGAAAAAGGGTTCCAAAATAGCCCGGATGGTGTACTATTTCCAGGAGATTTGAGAAGTGTGGATCCATGCACACTTTTTCGGCTTTTTCGCTTCAGAACTACAACTGTGAAATGTGAAAAACTACAAACAAGGGCATGATAACAATGCCTCATCAGTTCTTAAATGTTTTCACATCTTAAGCTTCACTTAAGTTTAATGGTTAAACGCTGAGAAAAGAAACTTCATTGACACTTTAGGATGAAGAAACTGCTTTTTGAATTGCGGCTTATCAGCTTATCCATTTACATAATGAAAAATAAAGGGTTTGAGTGATTAATAATCATAATCTTACCTGCAATCTTTTATGTCCATCTACAGTATATATATTGTTATGGATACACATTGTTTTTAAGATCTTGCTTAAGTAGAAGTATCAGCACTATGTGGATTTAAACTTGAAAACTCTTAAAGAGAAACATTCATCAAATGAACACAATTTTATTTTCTCATTTTATTTTTGCCATTTATTGTATTACACTGAAATAGCAGAGATCAGATTCCCTTTCAATGGACTGTTGAATGATGCACCCCTATGCAACACTTCAAAAGACAAAAACAATAAATAAAGTGATCCAGCAGTTCCATGTAATTGTTCTGTCTTTCGGAACCGTTTATGACATTCAAGATATGATAGATAAAACTTCTGTCATCTGCCTGGAAAAAAGAAAGTGAAATGTTACAACGTGACCCTATAATGACATTATGATTATAAATCCCCCTCTAACAACTATATCTGATCTAATTAAAATAAAAAGAAGATAAACTAAAATGTTATGTCAATAAAAGCAATTTATTAAAGGTGCTAAGTATATGTAAGATTGACAACCGGCATTTGAAATAGGTACTGCAGTCCAAATTCAAAATATTGGAGAGTTGTCTGCCCCGCCCCAGACTCAAAGATCATGTGGGTTGCCAGAATGTTGACATGCATATTAGCCAACTCAGAATACGTTTTAAAGAATTTCTGGGCTTTAAGCTGTATCCATCTTCCAAAGGCATCTCCAAAATGTATCCTTGTTTTACTAGACCTCTGGTCATGGTGGTTTTTAGATGGATGGCGAGGCTTTTTAGGTCAGGTGGATTGTGTTATCTCTGATCCTATTCGTTTGCTGGCTTCCATGGCTGCAGCACGTTATGTTGTTTGCCTGCAAATTTGTTCAAATCTGGCAACTCGGCGGTTTCTAAATACTACTGGTGAGTGGGCAGTGGGCGGGATCACACAAAATTTACATAAATTCTGGCCCGGAATTGAAACTTCAAAGTAGAATATACTAGCTGTAGTATTGTTATCAGAGAAGCTAGACTTGGCATGTTTCTTAATTCTCTAATGACATATTATGGTCATTTTATGATTTAGTTCAGTAAATATATTACATATAGCATCTTTAACTTTGTCATATATAATAAAGCAATAAGTTTGACACTTGACAATGACCACAGTACACAACAAAGCCACGACATTGGCTGAAATAATGATTGATGACACACACACACACACACACACACACACACACACACACACACACACACACACACACACACACACACACACACACACACACACTTGTTGTGTTTCCATGTTTTATGGGGACTTTCCATAGACATAATGGTTTTTATACTGTACAAACTTTATATTCTATCCCCTAAACCTAACCCTACCCCTAAACCTAACCCTCACAGAAAACATTCTGCATTTTTACATTTTCAAAAAACATAATTTAGTATGATTTATAAGCTGTTTTCCTCATGGGGACCGACAAAATGTCCCCACAAGGTCAAAAATTTCGGGTTTTACTATCCTTATGGGGACATTTGGTACCCACAAAGTGATAAATACACACACACACACACACACACACACACACATATTCCTCTTCATACATTATGGGGAATTATGTAAATTACATATCTGAATTACATATAGTTTGTTTTAAATAGGGCACATCGTAACGTTCCTCATCAGCGCAACTGGGATTTAAACTTGGCTGGTCACTTCTGCTGGGAAGCTAAAAATTTAAAGATTATGCAAGATGTAAGCTAAGAGACTTTGAGTTATACCTCGTTTTAAATAAACACTAAAAACAGAGATGAAAATGTACTATCGTGTGAATTTTTACTTTTGCTACTTCAAAATTAACTTTTGGTGATATCTTCCAAAGTTTTTTTTAATTTTGCCAAAACAAATTCTCTACATAGTGTTGATATGGCAACAAGTAAACAAGTGAAGTGAAGTTTCATCATACCTGCATGTGTGTTACAACTAGCCCGCATTTGTTTGTGTCCTGCTCTCCCCCTACAGTAAAACATCAGTGGAGGAAAGACCCCGATCTTCAACAACACGCTGCTTTTTCTCGCCAATACATTTGGAATCATTGTGGGGTAGCGAAATTTGAATGAATGATGAACGTGTATGTCATGACAACTGCAAGTAGTATATTGACAGGTCGGTGTGGTCACAGGATGCACTTGACAATTAGGGCTGTGCGATAGGACAATTTAATTGTATATCGACGATATATTATAAAGATATATTATAAAGAACACTCGATTGACTGACGATGATCGATAATATCTTGATATGGCAAAACCATGGATCTGGGAAGTTAGCAAATATATTAAACAGTAATCCCGGTTGTGGAAGAATAATGTAATCTATGAGAATGCTGCAAATGATCTCCGATCATCTCAAGAGGTGCTGTGAGTATAGTTTGCTTTATTTCCACGGACCAGTTCACAATTAACATGCATTGTGAACACAAATCTGCAGGTTAAGTAATATATATCTTTGTATTAAAGAAAAAATATGAAAGTAATTAAATCATAAAATATTACAAAACACATTCACCTTGAACCTAAAATTGAGATCTATTTTCTTTTCTTTAAGCAGCATTAACTGTATTACCAAAATGCATTATTTTGGGAACACAAGGGAATCTATTAGGCTTTATTATTATGATTATTATTATATTCACATTTATAATTGTCTTTAGTTTTTAATCTGTATGCTATTAGTAATTTTCCACCTGTTGTCATTGACGAATACTTGCATGATTTCAAATGGAGCTGGTGAATGTTTGGATTTAACTGTATTACCAAAATGCATTATTTTGGGAACACAAGGGAATCTATTAGGCTTTATTATTATGATTATTATTATATTCACATTTATAATTGTCTTTAGTTTTTAATCTGTATGCTATTAGTAATTTTCCACCTGTTGTCATTGACGAATACTTGCATGATTTCAAATGGAGCTGGTGAATGTTTGGATTTGGGGAGGTGGTTACATATAAGATTTTTTGATCACTTAGTTATTTTAATTGCTTTTTTGTTTAGTTAATTTGAATTTTAAGTACAATTTGAATTTAGAAATATCTTTTGTTTATGTTTTTCGTGTTCCAATAAATTAATTGAATTTTTACTAATTTACCGACCCTCGGCTGATGATTTCATTGGATATTGCAATGATTAAGATGATTATTGATTTTTTTTTTTTTTTTTTACATATAACCCAGCCCTAGTGACAATGAGACCAAGTGGTCTGGAGTTTCAAGATGCAATTTTATGACGTGAAAGTATGTCTCAATACTTGCACACTATCTAGCAACACATTCAAAAGTGTGCACTGTTCCATAACAAAAAAAGTAGATATCTAAGGGAATAGTATATGTAGGCCAATCGAGACGCAGGGTAACTTTCACTTTTCTCTTCTTGACTTAAATTTTATGACTAATACACATGGGATGGCATGAGGGTGAGTAAATGCTGAGAGAATTAAAATTTTTTGGGTGAACTATTCACCTCCACTAGCGTTCAGATGTGTGTCTCTAACTCATTAACCTTCTCCGTCAGCCTGACTTCCTGTTCCGGTTGCTGCCAGCACACAGCACAAGTCTGTGTTTGTAGCTTACTAGCCTGCTTAGCATTGTTTATTTTTCTTATGTTCATCGTTTTATCCTTTGCCAATTTACCATATGCTTATTTTTTCAGTTTCAACTGTGTGTATTTGAACTGTGTGTAAATTTTCGCAAACTTCTCAATTTTTTCTTTTTTTCTCTGCTTGTCTACATCTCATGTCTCTGTGGATTTGTTTTCTCCACTGTGTTTTACACATTATTGCATCAATCTCATACCTCTGCTGATCAGAAACCCCATCGAACCAAATCAATCTCAAACACTCCCTGCTCAAGAACAACCCTAACAACAAACGATTGCAATAAGTCATTGCATCTGCTTTGCTGCTTCAAGCATGGCATGCTACATGTTTACTATAACTTCTTCCATAAGCAGTGAGGGATTTACATGTGATAAATGCAAGTAAATAGTCAGGCAGAAAGAGAAGCTGGTAGATACTGTTTTGGAGCCTTGCAGCAGGGTGTTTGGGTGACGTCTTTGCAGCATTCTCGCTCAGCAAAGTGATACCACTCTCCCATTCCTGTTAGGGATTCCAATAGATTCTCTTCACTCAGTGATGCACCCACCCAATTTTGAAAGAGCTTGGTCATAGGTGATCCTATTGTAAGGAACGTGGAAATAGAGACTCCTACCACCATTGTTAAATGCATTTCTGTGGCTTGAGCATCTGACATCAGATCAAATTTACAAGTGCTGGCTAATACTAAAGGTATATTTTCTAAAACTGTTATTCATTTTGGCACTAATGATGTCCAGCTTTGCCAGTTGGAGATCAATAAAGATAATGTTAAAGAGGTGTGTGAACTTGCAAAAATTATGTCAGACTCTGTAATATGGTCTGGCCCCCTCCCTGCACATCATGGTGATGAGGTTTATAGATGTTTTGTGTCACTGAACGGCTGGATGTCTGAGTGGTGTCTGGAGAATAGCATAGGATTTATATACAATTGGAAGAGTTTTTGGGGTAGACCTGGCCTGCTAAAGAGAGACAAACTCCATTCCTCCAGGGATGCTGCAGTTCTCCTCTCTAGTAATGTGGCTCATAGTCTCAATAGTGATAGTATCTGACTAACTGGGGCACAGGTCAGGAAGCAGACAAACAGGTTAATCTGAACGTCTACTAACTGCCTTGATACATCACACAGGTCACATAAACTACAACACATAGAAACTGTGTCACCTAGATATCATATAGAGACTGTGTCTGTTCCACGAACTACCAAACACAAAACCCTCACTAAATCATTTAGAATTAAAAAATAAATAAAATTGAAGATAAACATCATATAAAGGTAGGGCTACAAAACATTAGATATCTTTCAACCAAAGCACTAATTTTAAAATAAATTATTTCAGGACTTAGCTCGGTTTGACTGAAACCTGTTTTAAACCAGATGAATATATTAGTTTAAATGAATCTACTACCCCATATTTTTGTTATAATCATGAGCCTCGTCGGAAGAGTCGAGGGGGTGTTGCTACAATTTACAGTGAAGTTTTTGGTGTTACTCAGAGTACAGTTTATACTGTAAGTTTAATAAAGTATATAATTAAAAAAATATCTGTCTTATTTTGCCCTTGCTACAGTATATATATATATCACCCATGCCATACTCAGATTTCCTTTGTTAATTTTCTAATTTTCTATCAGATCTTTTAGTTAATGTAGATAGAATTTTGGGATAAGGATTAGCATTTATTGATATTCTCAACTCTCTTGGAGTCAGACAAAATGTGATAGGACCAACTCATCGCCATAATCTTATGCTAGATTTAATTCTGTCATATGAAGTTGATCCTATAGAAATTCTACAGCAGAGCAATGACATCTCAAATCATTACCTTGTCTCTTGTATGCTGTGATCAGATAATGTCACTCAATATACACCACGCTATCATTCAGGTAGACCTATTCTTTCGACCACTAAAGATAGCTTCAATAATAATCTTCCAGAATTGTCTCACATACTCAGTAAGCCAAAACGTCAAGAAGAACTTGATTTAATCAGAATAGTCAGAATATTATGGCATACTCCTAGGTGTTTATTCAGTACTGTGGCTAAATTGGTTAGGAATAAAGCATCGACTGAACCAGATATTCCGTCACAGCAAAATAATAATGACTTTATGAATTTCTTTCCTGATAAAATAGATATCAGAATGGAAATTATGTTGTGACTAAACAAAATAAAAAATAAAATAAAAAAACGTTATATTTTTGAGCATCCTCAAAGTACTCTTGACATTTTCTCATCCAACTTCTTGTGGTATCACCCTGGGATGCTTTTTAAACAGTATTGAAGAAGTTCCCATCTATGTTGGGCACTTCTTGGCTGCTTTTGTTTATTATTTGGTCCAAGTCATCAATTAAAAAAATATATATATTTTTGTTTTATAATGAAATAATTGAGTATGCTGGCACAATTATATTTTTGTCTACAAAACTAATTTCAAACATTTAAGCATGCGCCTTCAGATCAAAAGATTTCAGTCAAGTGTTTCAAAACTTTTGGCCAGTGGTGTATGTGTCACGATTCACTGTTGTCTGGCCTGTGTTTCTCCCCTGTAATCTGTTCCTGGACTACACTTCCCATAATTCCCTGCTCTCATCTCTGCCAGCTGTCCCTCAATGTTCCTTACCTGTGTTTAATGTTCTCATTAGTCTTTGTGTATTTAATGCCCTGATTTCTGTTCAGTATTGTCAGTTGTTGAATGTAGTTGAATGTTTTTGACCTAGCGTGTTCTGCCCGTACCCTTCGTGGACGTTTTTGCCCGTTTTTGTTTCCCATCGTGGATGTCTTATTTTGTTTCCTGTGTTTTTGTGTATTCTGAGTTACTCGGTTTATCTTTTGTTTTCATTAAAAGCTGCATGTAGATCCTCATTCCTCGTCTTCCTTGTTAGAACAACTGACCAAAGATGGATCTAGCAGCGATCTTCCTCCAGTTGAGCCAAGCAAACCTTTCTATAATTGAGTACTCACGTCGGTTCAGCACCATTGCCAGATGAACTGGATTTGCTGATACTCACCTGAAGTCCATTTACCGGATCGCCCTCCTTACCCATGAATGGAGGGAATTGCCGGAGACCGGTGACTACACGTGGGAGGAGTACGTGGATTTAATTACGTGGAGTACGTGGAGTACTCATGGAGAGCCGACACCCATGCCTGCCACGGCCAAAGAGCTGGAAGTCTCGTCCGTCCCAGAGCCGGTGTTGCCAGCCTCGTTCGTCCCAGAGCCAGCGTTGCCAGCCTCGTCCGTCCGGAGGAGGAGGAGAAGAAAGGCTTCTGTTCCCCAGTCTCCGCCTGCCACGGTCAGCGAGCCAGAGGCCACGCCTGCCACGGTCAGCGAGCCAGAGGCCACGCCTGCCACGTCAGCGAGCCAGAGCCCGCGCCTGCCACGGTCAGCTAGCCAGAGCCTGCGCCTGGACTTCGAGGATTAGTCATTAATTAATTTTACAGTTCATACTGTGTAAAAATACTGGACCTTTGGACTTGACTGATGATGACTCTAAGATTAAGACTTTATAGATATTACCGTTTCAGTAGCTGATTCAGTAGTTCGTATGTTAATGTGATCTTGTACAGAAGAGGTAAACGTATTTGGCTTGCTGTCCGTTTACTAGAGGGCTCAGAGTTCGAGACTCGAATCGAGTCTAGATTATCTCCTGCACTTTACGTATTTAGATAATTGATGAATCTAGAACCTGTGGAGATGGGGTGGAGTAGGAATGTTGGGAGAATTGTCATGGGAAGCAGGTAAGCAGCGGCTTATATACTCCTACTCGCGGGCCGGAATTTTCAGATTAAAATGAACATGCTCCTCCTGAACCTCAGTTAATTAACTCCATTTCGAATATATAATAAGTATGAATAATATGAATAGTATGAATACATGTCCAAATACTTTCTGGAGCTACTGTATGTGTTAGACTTTATGTCGATATAAATGGGTAAACTCTATAGAGATTGCAAGGCTGTGCTTGGATACTCACTTATAAAGAGCAGCTTCATTTAATCAACTTTCACAAGCTATAAAGACCACATTTCAAAAATAGCAAACTACTCTTTCTGACTGATTCCTCCAGAGTGCACAGCATATCATTTGAATTAAACTTCCATTTGAGCTCTCCATGAAGGCCATCATCAGTATGAATGCAGGCAGAATGCAGTGATGTCACAGTAATGATAGATCTGTTTTGTTTCTATGGTGCTCTGGAGACTGAGGAAGTTGTTTGTGTTGCCGGCCTTGGCCATCCTCTCAGGATGTCATCTGTGGTCATGCCGATCTGCTTATTAATAAGCATATGAGCAGGTGTGATGATGCCCAACTACTTTGACAAGTGCAATCAGTGCACATGGGCAGAGCTGAATGGTGGGAAGTAGTGGGTCAAGTACTCTTGAAAGACCTCTGATTCTTCTCGTAATGATTTGATCTCCTTCCTAATACATTTCTGACACCTGAAACTTCAGGAAATATTACCAAATGGTTATTTTTTAAGCAGAATTGTTTTAGGCAACAAGGAAATGCTCACATTAAACATCAAAATGTATGTATGTCTTTGCATCATATAACAAAATATCAAACAAAGTTGCATTTATTTATAAGAAGTATAGCACAAATAAATAAATAAATAGATACAAATAATATAAAAGTTTTTTTTAGTTTTCAAATAATAATATAACGCAACAGTCTGGTTCCTGAAGTAAAACACATACATTGTTTTCACAGAGAATTGACTAAAGATAGTTCACCCAAAAATGCTCATTCTCTCATTATTTTCTCCCCCTTATGCTGTCTCAAACTCAAATTACTTTCTTTTAATTGTGGAACAGTCAGAAATGCAGCATAAAAGTAATCCAAAATGTAAGTCCTTATTCATTATTAAACAACTTAACATTAAAAAATAAAAACATTTTTGGACACTTGGTTTTATGTTTTATATATAGAATTTGCAATGATATTCAGACCTTTTAATATTAATTCCATCAGAAGACAGTATTGAGCTGGCCAAACTCTTTCAGATGTCCAAATGGAGAGAAGACCGACAATGCAAATGGGACTGATAAGTACGGAAGCTCAAAGAGGCCATGCGTTATTATTATTTTTCTGTCTCGTTTTCTCGTGATCTCGACATAACTACGGTTGTTTTCTCGTGATCTCGACATAACTACGGTTGTTTTCTCGTGATCATGACTTAATTTTCTCGTGATCTCGACATAACTACGGTTGTTTTCTCGTGATCTCGACATAACTACGGTTGTTTTCTCGTGATCATGACTTAATTTTCTCGTGATCTCGACATAACAAAAAGTTGTTTTCTCGTGATCTCGACATAACAAAAAGTTGTTTTCTCGTGATCTTGACATAACAAAAAGTTGTTTTTGCCTTTAATTTTCTATACAGTTTTTAATTGAGCTACAGGATTTACAATTAAAAGTTTATTACAAGGTATGAAGGACAATGAGAGATCTTTGGCAGAAAAGTACAATTTATTATATGTAAATGTAAGGTTATGTTAATTCATTACACTTTGGTTATAAAATATTCACCTGCCCTATCCAATAGTATTCTAACCAGTCACCTTTCACATAGGCTAAATCAAACATATTAATAAACACCAGGCAGCACGTCACAAACACTTAATAAACGCTTTTCATCAATATAGAAAGACTCGCTTTCTTCTGCACTCAACAGGAGTCAAGAAGCACGTTATGTGCTTTCCGGAAAGTACCGTTAATACTGTAATATGCGCGCACTTGGATCTAAATCGCGGCTGGCTTGACCGCAGTCATGCAGACGTCCCGGTCCCTCAAGTTGGCTGGCAATGAAATTGACCAAACGTTCCAAACGTTCACTGTATTTTCTACGGAAAAGTTGTAGACGTGATAGTCTTCTTCTAAAGTGTCTGACACTAATCTGGAAGTTGTCAATGACAGAGAGACGTCGAGATCTCGAAAATTAAGTCATGATCACGAGAAAACAACTTTTTGTTATGTCGAGATCACGAGAAAACAACTTTTTGTTATGCCGAGATCACGAGAAAATGAAGTCATGATCACGAGATAACAACCTTAGTTATGTCGAGATCACGAGAAAACGAGACAGAAAAATAATAATAACGCATGGCCTCTTTGAGCTTCCGTAGATAAGTGATCAGAGAAAAATATTTATATATTTTTAAATATATAATTCGATCTGTGGCAGACATGCCTCTTGTTCATCAGGAAAGGCGGAAGCAGGAACCGGGTTAACACTCACATGGACTTTTAATTAAACAAAACACAACATAAAACTGCTTTTCAGCATAAAAAAGCACACTCACTGGCTGCGTGCGTTTCTACAAACTGGCATCCCCGGGTCCTCTTGGTCCCTCTCGCCTCCCATCAGACAGTAATGATGAGTTCTCCTGGACCGCGTGCTCTTCCTCCTTTCTAGTGTTTCGGCACCATCTTGTTTTAAGGATGTTTTTATATTTTTAAAGGAAAACAATACAAAAATTATTATCAAGAATACGTTTTTTGCCCTAATATCAATTGTCTTACTAGAAAGAAAGAAATGTGATCTAACTTACATTTTCTAGATAAAAAAAACATGATCGTGCCTGGTAACATGTACATGTAAAATGCATAAAGCTGACAATTTACACATGGTTTATTTCTATTTCTGCTGCACCAAACTTACTTCACACATACTTTTCGGTCTGCTCGTATGAATGTAACACATCATAAGAAAGTGTTTCACTGCTTTTCAAATGCACTTTGGATCGCATAATTTATATGTATAAATGTTTTCCATCTGAAGGGACAAAATATTCATTGAAACAAATGACAATAAAATGCAAAGTAATCTCTTCAGTAATCAAAATACTTTTTGAATGTAACTGTATTCTACTTACCAATTATTTAAATTGTAACTGTAGTGGAATACAGTTACTTATATTTTGTAATCCTGTTACATGTATTCCGTTACTCCCCAACCCTGGTTACAGTTAGGTTTAGAAGTAAGGGTAGGGTTAAGGGTAAAGTTAACAGTGTAACTACAAATGTAATTAAATGAATGTGCTTTCAATTTAATTTCAATGTTCAACATGCATGTATATAATAAGTACATTGTATCAAATGGTTAAGTACATAGTAGTTAAGGCCACCTAATATAATTAAAAATAAAATAAATAAACTAAATGCATAAATAATATAAAGTGGGTCCAAAACTTTGGGATTTTGAAACTTGTCATGTTGACTGAAGGGACTTAAGTGCTCCGAGCAGCTGGAAGGAAAAATGGGCCTGTCTGAAGTAACTTTGATGGATACACAGGAGTAACAGCAAAAATAAAAAAAAATAAAAAAAAATGTCTTACAGATGCTGTTCTCTTTGGAGGCTGATTGTTTATTATTTGTCTGTATGAAGGCCTGTAACAGCATCTTTCACTTAGTTCTCCTGTTATTGTTCTTATTGACACTTTAGTGGGTTTATCTGAGCACTCTGTTTTTATCCGTTGATACCTGCTGCAGCAATGCCGTCAGCTTCAATTTGGTAAGAAGCATCTGCCAAGAGAATAAATGCAAAATAAATAGGAATATTTACCAGTAGGGAGTGTCTCATTAAGAGAAGCTGTCTGTTGGCGTAACTGATTTTCAGACCTCTTGGCGCGGTGGTGCAGAGCCTCGTCTTTCATTCTAATCTTTAAGGACTAATCATTCTTGTTTTTAATTTATATTTGGGCCGAGAGTAGTCATATATCAAAGCAGCCTCCTCATTCTCACAGTCCTTTCAGCTTTTGAAGAAAGACACGAGATATTCACAGCTGAATGACTAAGCCAAATATGCACTGCCTCAACTGACAATGACAAATGCAGACGATAGTCCTGATCAAAGCCATCACACGATTTTGAAGTGACAAAAGGATAAAATAGTTTCATTGCCCTACTGAAGAAAAAGAAACAGCTTAAACCAATCAAAGCTGGTTTGCTGGTCTTAGCTGGTTTAAACTTCTCTAGTTAGGCCATGTATTTTTCAGCTGGTCTTGCTGATCTCCAAGCCCAATAAGTGTCAAAAATACCTTTAAAATGAGCAAACCAGGTGAGCCTGAAAGACCAAACAAAAGTCCTAAAGCAACCTAGTATTAGGAGCTTTTCAGACTGAGAGATATTTCTTTCTCTTTTTTTTTGTGCACATACATTGAATCAGAATTTAGCGAGCTATTGGAAAAATAATTGAAGTACATGTGCCTCTGGGTCTACTAGCTCAACTGGATAGTTCAAACAAAAATGAAAATTCTCTCATCATTTACTTACCCATCACACGAGAAGCTGCACAGACCCTTTGGTCGTGCATTGGAGAGCAACCGGAAGTAAACAATTGTAATGAAAAGGACTTAACCCTAGAATGCCAAAAGTGGGTCAAATTGACCCGAAGGTATCTGATGTTTGGAAGATTTAATCAATAAAAAAAAATATTTCCTGGATCTTTCACAAAAGCCTCAATTATCTTGTTTGTGATCCTCGCCAAATGTCATTTTTATATTTCTTGGTCACAGTTTCAGCAAAAATAAAAAAAATTCTATCACTGCCCAAAGACTGCATAAAGGGGGTAAAAATGACCCATATCCATTTCCAATGGAATTTTGACCTCCTATTGTATAATAATAATGATGATAATACTAAATTTTTTAAAACACTTCAGACATTTTTTTTTTACTATATTTTAAATCAGCTAGCTTGCAAACTACCAGAACATTGGTAGATTTAACATTTTAGCAAGTTTGTAAATTTTGTTTGTAAATACTGAATGTTTTATTGTTATTTCTTTTTTTAACTTTTTAAAATATATAAATATGAATTTTCTATTGCATAGAAATTCAAATATTCTAAATCATCTATCAAGCAAACTATTATCAAGTTAACTATTAGCAAAACATGCTCGCATATACAGCAGAGGAGGATTTGGAAATGTTCAACGAGACACCCATGATGGCTTTCGAGTCAAAATCATAGTACTCAGATGATGATGATCCAGACTGCAAACCAGGTTGTGCTGAAGATGACTGTCATTGTGAAAGAGTATTGTGTAGTTGTTTTGTGTTTTAATGAGAAGCATGTGAGGTTTACAACATTCCAATGGAGAAAGCTGTCTGCATTATAAGATATTCTGAATGTGTTTGAGATAAAGGCTCAGAAAAAGTCGGTTTAGGGAAAGTTCTGAATTCTTCATCAGGAAAGAAGAATACTTTTATCTTTTAATTAAAAACAATTTAATAAACATTAATTAAGCATTAAATTCATTGCGAAAGATCTAATTCTTCAATTCTTGAAGATAAAGATATTAACAGGATACCTTTTCTTAGAAGAAATCAATTGAAACCAATCTTTATGCATTCGTGTAGGTTTATTGTGTCATGCATTTTTGGATTAAATATTGATCTGTTTCTCACCTAAAGCGATCATATCGTTTGAGAAGACACTCATTTAACCACTGAGTTGTATGGATTACTTTTACTACGACTGTCTGTGCTTTTATTTTTGGAGCTTTAAAGTGCTGATCACCATCCACTTGCATTGTATGGACCAACAAAGCTGAGATATTCTTCTAAAAATCTTCTTTTGTTTTCAGCAGAAAGAAGAATGTCATACACATCTGGGATGGCATGAGGGTGAGTATGATGGGAGAATTTTCATTTTTGGGTGAACTATTCCTTTAAGAGGAAATAAAAAGAGAGTGAGCGAATTTCAGGAATGGGGTCTTAACATTTCAAGTACCAGGTGTCACAGGTTAGTTGTCTAATTTATGGGCCGGGTGAAGCTTAACCTTAATGCTTTTGCAGATTAAGGAGTTCTAATAAACTTGGAGAGAGCTATCTGTTTGCATTTATCTCAATGGCAGTAGCTCAGCTATCATGTGCAACCCCAGAAATCCAAAAATGTCAAGAAATTGTTTGAGCTTTTAATTCGTACTCTGGATATATTGTCTAGTGCAGCCCAACCATTTAAATAGGTAAACTGAATAGATAATATGTAAAATAGTTAGACTTTCCTTGGCAATGTTGCTTGATCTCATTTGCCTCAGAGTGAGCAAATTAAATGACAAGCCTGTTTTAAGCCTAAAACAACCTCTCTAATCCTCCTTTAGTGGTCCACTGAATCCAGCCAACAAATCTCCTTGAAATCAAATAAAAATTATTTCTGTAGGAACCTCAGGGGCACACAAATGCTCATTTTATAGGCAGTTAGGCAATTATACTTTGCAATTTATAATTTGAGGTTTTGAAAAATAATACATGAGTGGCTAGGTGTGTGAGCAAAGACTTAGGCCAGAAACATACTCTACACAAGTAGAAAAAAGTACTCCACCAATTTCTCAGAGAAGATGCTAATGCTTGGCCAACACATTGTAAACCTTGTCGTACATTACTAATGTTAATGCGTTAGCAAAAAAACTCTACTTATATACACCATTTACACCTGGTATCAAGATGCATTATGGGTGAATCGATCACATGTGGCCAGCACTAAATAGCCTACAGGTCTAAATGCTGTCTAAAACGTTTTGTGATCAAAACACAAAAAACACATACATGTGACCACATCGCATTTGAGGTGTAAGTGCTAATCCGTCCTGCATGCATCCCGAACAGCAGTGAAACACCACCCCTCACTTGTTGATCAACCGCTGTACTAAAACAACAGTTTGAACTTTTGGCTTTAAAAGGAAATAACCGTCCGATCTATAATTTTATACATGCACAAGAACTTCACGGATTTTCTTTAGTGGGTTTGATATCAATATTCAGGGACACTTATGAAAAGCATGAACATCTAAAGCTCCTTGAATACAGAATCCACTAAAATAAAGGATAATTCTGCTTGAAATGTTATGTTTGTGGTTTGATTACATTTCAGATGCATCTGGAAGAAACAGCACATCGTTTTTTCAACATGTGGGTGAGTACATTTACATTTTGGGTGAACTATTCCTTTAAGATGCAATCTGGCAAAAAATTGCCCTAGAGTTGACTGTGTGATTTTAATGTTTTTTTTTTATTGCATGTTGAATAAATTAGAGATGTGAAAAAACATAAACATTTGAGTGTTCATTTGCAAAATTACACCTTAGACTCAATGATTAGACTGACATCAGTGATAAGAGCCTGCAACTAAATGAAGAACAATGACATTGACTTGAACCAGAGGTGAAAAGTAACGAATTACAACTACTCTTGTTACAGTACTTGAGTACATTTATATATATATATATATATATATATATATATATATAAAAAAAATACAAAATATTCAGATAATCAAAATGCATTACATTCTTGTAGCAGAAGAGTTAATCATTGATAAGACAATACAAAAAGTGTCTTTAGAATACAATGTATTGTTTACTACCATATTATTGATCATAAGTCATACATTTCATTGGCATACAGTTCACAGCACTCTAATTTGCAGGTTAATTTTTTCATTCATTTGGAGATTTATTATGAGGGATTGTTTAAGGGCCCGTCAATGTACACCTGCGTCAGACATGCTTGTGTAGTGTCTCGGGTGTGTTGCGTCATAAACATAACATTTTTAGGTCACTATGTCAAGTTAAATATAGTTTAATACTTAGAACACACCTTGAGATCCCTTAGTTCGAATTTGCGCTCCATCAAGTGTTTTGAATGCAAGAACGTAGCGTGTTTCTTCACTGTATAATCTGCTCATTGCCACACAGCTGAAATTTCAATTACTGCCCTCTGGAGTAAACAAGTGGTACTACAAGCTTGTATTTTTGTCAGGAATCTTCCTTATTACGGTCAGAGGGCATTGTGATTAATTGCATAATTTTTTTAACGTGGTATTTTTTTTTTTATTAAACTGAATTAACGTGTTGAATCGACAGCCCTTATATATATATATATATATATATATACACTCACCTAAAGGATTATTAGGAACACCATACTAATACTGTGTTTGACCCCCTTTCGCCTTCAGAACTGCCTTAATTCTACGTGGCATTGATTAAACAAGGTGCTGAAAGCATTCTTTAGAAATGTTGGCCCATATTGATAGGATAGCATCTTGCAGTTGATGGAGATTTGTGGGATGCACATCCAGGGCACGAAGCTTCCGTTCCACCACATCCCAAAGATGCTCTATTGGGTTGAGATCTGGTGATTGTGGGGGCCATTTTAGTACAGTGAACTCATTGTCATGTTCAAGAAACCAATTTGAAATTATTCGAGCTTTGTGACATGGTGCATTATCCTGCTGGAATTAGCCATCAGAGGATGGGTACATGGTGGCCATAAAGGGATGCACATGGTCAGAAACAATGCTTAGGTAGGCCATGGCATTTAAACGATGCCCAATTGGCACTAAGGGGCCTAAAGTGTGCCAAGAAAACATCCCCCACACCATTACACCACCACCACCAGCCTGCACAGTGGTAACAAGGCATGATGGATCCATGTTCTCATTCTGTTTACGCCAAATTCTGACTCTACCATCTGAATGTCTCAACAGAAATCGAGACTCATCAGACCAGGCAACATTTTTCCAGTCTTCAACTGTCCAATTTAGGTGAGCTCTTGCAAATTGTAGCCTCTTTTTCCTATTTGTAGTGGAGATGAGTGGTACCCGGTGGGGTCTTCTGCTGTTGTAGCCCATTCGCCTCAAGGTTGTGCGTGTTGTGGCTTCACAAATGCTTTGCTGCATACCTCGGTTGTAACGAGTGTTTATTTCAGGCAAAGTTGCTCTTCAATCAGCTTGAATCAGTCGGCCTATTCTCCACTGACCTCTAGCATCAACAAGGCATTTTCGCCCACAGGACTGCCACATACTGGATGTTTTTCCCTTTTCACACCATTCTTTGTAAACCCTAGAAATGGTTGTGCGTGAAAATCCCAGTAACTGAGCAGATTGTGAAATACTCAGACCGGCCCGTCTGGCACCAACAACCATGCCACGCTCAAAATTGCTTAAATCACCTTTCTTTCCCATTCTGACATTCAGTTTGGAGTTCAGGAGATTGTCTTGACCAGGACCACACCCCTAAATGCATTGAAGCAACTGCCATGTGATTGGTTGATTAGATAATTGCATTAATGAGAAATTGAACAGGTGTTCCTAATAATCCTTGTATATATGAGTGTATATATATATATATATATATATATATATATATATATATATATATATATATATATATATATATATATGTGTGTGTGTTACCTCAGTGGAACAGATGCCCTAATCACTCTAATGATTTGCAAGAAATATTCCACAAAACGAACTCCATCTAATAGGAGGCATAAGTACAAAGAACTTGCAGATACCTCCACAAACTTTCCCGAAGGAGTGTTATTCCACAAAACAAACTCCAGCCACAAGGCGGAACAACACAAAAAGAAACAAAGAAGGTGCTCAGCTTCCTTGGATGGTCAAGTGAATGTTCAGTGAGTCATGTCAAGTTGGCTGTATCAAGAGCATCACAAAACGTACTCATTCCATTGACATTATGAAGGACAATGCTTGTTGTGGGCATGTAAATGATTTGCAGCCATACCTATTCTCAATTTGGCTGGGGACATCAGTGCAAAAGCGACCTTCTGTTGATGTAAGAGTTTCTTGCATCCCTTGAATCAATCACATTTCTCCCTTGTCGAATTTGAATTGTCTGGGAACAAGAAAATGTTGTGGTTCTTCCAAGAAAGCCTTCCTTTACGCCTCGCCTGGCATAACACAAGATCTTTATCAGATGATCTCGGAAATTTGGCCAGAATTGATCGAGCCTGTCACCCTCAGAGGATATCCGAGCCGGTACTCTGTGAGCTTGCTCGATTTCCAGTTTATGGCCTGTTATGTCACACAAACTCTGGAGGAACTTGTCTAGAAATTTCACCATATCTCTGCATTCATCATTCTCAGAAATTCCAACAATTCTGATGTTGTTTCGGCAATTACGATTCTCAAGTTCTTCTCATTTTTCCCAAATGCGTTGCAAATCTTGGTGGCTAGTGGATTAACAGCTAATTCCCTCTCTGATGACTCCAGATAATCGATATGTTTCTCGTGTCCCCCATTGTTGTAACCAACCCAGAGAATTTCATCTCCATGGTCATGATAGATCTATGAATTACAGCAAGATCTTCCAAATCCGCAATGACCTTTGCCAGCACTGACAACATACTCGACAGTTGACGCTGAATCTCTCCCGCCACACAATCCAAATTGAGTCCCTGGTCTGCGGCACTGTCAGGGGTGTCAGCTTGAGCACCTAAGTGTCTTTTAATGTCTCCAGAGCCCAAGGATTTTGAATTCTTTGACATATTGTCTTCAAAGAACAGTTATCGAATCTCACCATCTAGCTAGTTTAGGACCTGTGAGGAGACTGTGATTTACTTGTCTTATTGTTGTGCATCTGGCCGACCACTTCCCTCTCTATCCTAGTTAGGGACTCTTTTTTCAAAACAGTAATGCATAGAATAGCCTTCATCTCTCTAAAACAATAGACTTTAGGTGAAGACAGAAGTTCAGGAGAAATGTGTTTCTTTTTGCCTATATTTAAAACCAAAATTTGACTTGCAAGTGTAAATCAACTTGTAAGAACGCAATACCTCAGCAAATTGGGAAAATTATTTCTTCAGTAGCAGTATTTTATCTTAAGTAAAAAAATCAGTAGGTCTCTTTCCACCACTGACTTGAACCAATGTGTAGAGAGGAGGTTCAATGGCACTGTCAGGGAGAAAATAAATCAGAGACTTTGGATATGTCAAAAATATATTATTTGTAGTATTAAATATGAATAATAGTTGGAGGCTGGCATTGATAAAGAGAAATGTGTGTCTCCTTGTGTTTGCGTGACCAAAAGAAAATGTGACAGAATAAGAGAGAACAATTTTTACGCATAATATAATATTAAACAATGCACTTCTAAGCAGATATGCACTCTCAGTTTATCTGACTGCTTTTTATCTTTTAAGCATTTGCTAATGTATGTCAGTGTACTATGGTGAAATGTATGTCAACTCTCGCAGATTACATTCCTTTGTGGAACACAAAACGAGATGTTAGGCAGAATGTTAGCCTCAGTCACCATTCACTTTCATTGCATCTTTTTCAGTGCAGTAAAAGTGACTGGATACTGGCGCTATCATTCTGCCAAAAGTATCTCCTTTTGTGTTCCTCAGTGGAAAGAAAGACCTGCAGGTTTGGAATGACATAAGGGTGAGTAAATGATGACAGAATACAAATTTTTTGGAGGAACTGTTCCTCTTAACGTTGCAAATATATTTAAATGTATTTGTGCTGCAGTGTGAAAATTTAACAGACTGTTCTCTCCTCAGAGATCATCTAGATTGCAGGGAGGTCATGATGAACATGGCCGCACATGAAATAAACGAAAACCGGATCAAATGGAAACAATTTTCTTTTTTTCCGTACCACTGCCCTTCTGTTTAAACCTATTCAGCTATTCTGCATGTTCGTTTATTTTCATGCTTGTGAATTCTTTGGTCTCCTACAGCCTCCAGGAGCTTGTCTGACTCCTCTGAAGTGTGAACAACTACTTTTGAAAGACGAGGCATGAATTAGCACCATGGCTACGGAAAAGGAGCACAAAGTGTTGGATTATGATCGCTGTGGGCCTGCTTCACCACACTCTGCAACTGCAAAACAAACTCAGGGGCCTTCAGCAAGAGCAAAGCGAGTACAGGATACACCCCCACAAACCAAGTACTAAGAGGGGAGAGCTACATAAGAGATATGAAAGACCACAACCTTTTATTTCATACATTTATGAAAAAGGACAAAATGTAGATTTCTGAGAGCCAAAGAATCTACGTGGACAATCTAATTCACATTTTGCATTTGTTATAGACAATGGTGATAAGGGATCATTTTACATAATTCTACACTCATCATTTATTAACAATTCATTGCAAATTAGCAATTTATTTGCACTAACTCATGCTCAGTTTTCTTAAATGTATAAACATTTTCATTTATTAAAAAAAAAGAAAATTCTGTCATAATTTTCTCACCATCATGTAATTCCAAAGTCTGTCTTTAAAATACAATAGCCGTGGATAGTCATGGATAGAAACATTTCAAAAGAACCCAAAATATCATAATAGCACTACTCGTGTGTCATATGCCAAGTCTTCTGAAGTTATACGATAGGTTTAGGTGAGAAACAACTGAAGTAATTTTCCTGTTAAAATCTTGACGTCCATTGCGCATTCATGAACGCATGATAGAAGCTCATTCACAGTGGCACGCATTTACGAAAGTACCCAGAACCTAACTAAATGTTTAATCATTTTCACATTTAATAGTCTTTCAAATGAAAATAAAAACATATTATAAAGTTAAAGTATTTTCTTAGTGGTAAAATTGGCCAAATGTTAGTATATAATTATTTTTAGGGACTTCTTTGCCTTTGGCGCAGAGAACAGGGATCCGAACAGTAATCTGGACACAGAAGCTATTTGATGTGGGCAAATGTAAATGCGTCTTCTGATTAGTTGATGATCACCAGATGTGGGTAGTAACATGCTACATTTACTTGAGTACGCTTTTGGAAGAAAAAAAAAATACTTCTAAGAGTAGGTTTAATAATGGGTACTTTTTACTCTTACTCAACTAAATTTCTAATGAAAAAATGCTTTACTTGATTTCAACCAAGTGAAAATCTCACCACCTGGCCATGCCTGACAATGCTGTCATTCTTGATTGATGACATTTTCAGTATGAGGTCCATCCAGCTATTAAAGTAGGCAGAAATTGAACCCTGGTTATAGAATATTATAACATAAATTAATAAATAAACATAAAAACTGAGCTGAGGTCCAGAAACCAAACACTTTTAAATGTGTAGGAAGACACCAAACATCAAAACAATGAAAACTGTGGTCAAAATCATTTCGTACATCCAAAGAAAGGAACATCAACATGACTTGCTAGTTTTTTTACTTCAGAAAATAAAAGTAAGACCAGAGAGATAAAGCAAATCAATAAAGTCAATAAAATAAATATTCTCAGAAAGATCAATGATGCCTTAGGGGCCGTTAAGACCAAAAAACTTCTTGCACTAAGAAAGCGCAACCAATAGCTTATAATAGAACGCAGATGTCTCAAAATGTCTTTTTTTCTTTTTAACACCTTTTTAAAATTTTAGCACCATTTAAAAAGTGTGACGGCCCTGTGCGAGGTTCAAAAACAGTGAGCTACAGTGCAATGGTCAAAGACATTAATCTAGCTTAGCATATGCTTACTGCTTTTTCTTTCAATTTCAACACGAAAGACGGCAACAGATAACAGAGATCTATTTTCTGAATATCGCCTACAGCACACCAAGGAAACTGTGGTGGACAGATAGAAAACAAATATTCAAAAAGAGATTTGTTAAATATGGGCACACCTATGACTAAAGTATTTGTTTTTCGAATCCTGGGCACTGTAAATACGAACAACATTTTTTTTTGGTTGTTGTTGCTCTTTTGTAGCAACCCCCCAATGAATGATGTTGGAGATTTCAAGGCAGTCAAGGACACAGTGTCTTCAATTCACAATTCATTGATGGAGTCAAGGAATAGTCACACACCATTTTGATGTGCTTTATTGCTTAAGATAAACACTGCTAAGAGCAAGAAGATTCTATTATAAAGTCTTTCATTCTTTTGCATCAACTCTATATCAGATAATCATGTAAGTGTCAAGTCGCATACTCTGTGCTTGATAGTTTGTTTTGCTGTGTCATTTGTATTTTTGTTATTTTATTTTTTTAAAGTTGGTCTTTTCACTGGAAATTCAGTATTGCTGCGGTTATGCATAAAAATGTATATGCCTGTGTTTAAAGAAGCTTTAAGGAATATGCTCTGGTCAAGCTTGGCACATTGACTATTTACACAATGGCCTTCTGATTAACATGCATATGTACAGTAGTAGGATTACTCTTTTCAGTAAATCACATCAGCTGTTCCTGCTTTACTCCCAGAGAAGCAGCCCAGAGTCAATTTACCCTTCGCTCATGTTCAGTGCCTTAGGGAGGAGGCAAGTGTTTTCACACTTGGTTCGATTGCTTTTAGTTTGTTTCCTCCACCTCTTGGGTCCGGACCGCAGTCATCAATGTGAGTACAAGCGGGTGCACACTTGAGTTCGGTAAACCGCGTTCACATCATCTAAACAAACCGAACTTCGAACCCAGGAGTACACCAAAAGTGCTGTGAAAGTACCCTAATATCTGATCTGCTAACAACACTCTGGCTGACTTACACTGAGCTGTTGTTATTTGAACGAGTGCCCTTCCAGATTTTGTCCCTATGGTTGGTGATTATGTGTTTCAGCCCAGT
Source organism: Xyrauchen texanus (assembly GCF_025860055.1). Classification (NCBI taxonomy): domain Eukaryota; kingdom Metazoa; phylum Chordata; class Actinopteri; order Cypriniformes; family Catostomidae; genus Xyrauchen; species Xyrauchen texanus. The sequence continues at coordinate 34,002,526 of NC_068292.1, forward strand.
CTGTTGTTGATACAATTTATATATAAAAAATCAATATCGATATTAAACTGTTGAGTAATTTTCGTTATTGAGCTGATGTTCTACATCTAGATGATCGGATCAGGTATGTGATGCTAAAAACACAAGCAGTTTGGCAAATTTATACACACAACTAGCTAACTGAATCACACAGTCATAAAATAAGCTGGAAAGGAAGTATTAGCTGGCTAGTGGCTAGAAAACCGGGAATGAGCTAGCTAGCTATCCATCTGATATGATATTGGTGTGTACCTAACAAGACTGACAATGCAATCCAGCCACAGACTGAACACAAAAGCAACTCCAACATCAACACTATTGCGGGGTTATTTATGCACGATTTATTATAAATTTTTTTATGATCAATTGTGCGGTCACAGGCAAGAAAGTGTTTCTTCTTCTTGTGATGTTTATTGGTAGTTGGCAATCCAGTTTATAGTGCATTACCACCACTTATTGAGACTGCCTCCGCCCTGCACGGCATGGCTCTCCTGCTAGTGCACCAAGCCAAGGTGCTGAGAGAACTGCACAAGGGTAGTTCTGACCCAGAATTGATGCAGGAGCTGGCAAAAGCTGTGCTCGGTGACCGATCTAGCCCTCCGGGCGACGAAGGTCATGGCACGGACTCTCGGGAAGGCGATGTCCACCTTGGTGGTCCAGGAGCACCACCTATGGCTCAACTTGATCGAGATGAGGGAGACTGACAAGGTACGATTCCTTGACACCCCTGTCTCCCAGGCTGGCCTATTCGGCAACACGGTCGAGGACTTTGTGCAGCAGATCTCGGAGTTCAGGAAGCAGCCGGAGGCCATTCAGCATATCCAGCCATAGTGCGGATCAAGAGTCTGCACCCCATCTGCTCATCGCCAGGGGCCACCACTTTGCCCCCTGCAGGAAGCAGACACCCCCTGCCTCACGGCCCACCATGACAAAGTCAAGGAAGGCCTCTAGGCACCCCTGAGACAGGTGACCCAGGTATGTGAAGACCCACTGTGGCTTAGAGATGATAAGCAGACCACTCCATCAGTGGAGGGCCGGGAGGAGAATCCTTTGTTGCCTCTTTTTTGATTTGCCGCATGCCCGAAAGGCTGCGGTACCCTCACTTTCAGAAAAGGAGTGGTTTTCTAATTTCCTGGGTCACACATCTGGTGTTTACGGATGTCGTTATTGTGATCGCCGGACACTGCACATTTATGGCAGGCACGATGCTGTGGAGGGAGTCCCCCTGCGCTCCCAGCTGTGGCACAACACACCCACGCCCGGGCGGTTGTGACGGATTACGAGGATGGTTCCTTCCTCCCCCGTCGCTGACCAGTCCTATGGTGGGTACCTGGAGGGAAAATGCAGTTGAAGGTAGGTCTTTCAGGAAGCACGACCTGATCATCAAGTTCCTTAGAGGCGTGAGGAGGCTGAACCCTCCCAGACCGCACCTCGTTCTCTCATGGGATCTCTCTGTGGTCGTGCATGGAGCCCCGTTTGAGCCCTGGAGTCAGTTGAGCTAAAGGAGGTCTCTTGAAGACTGCCCTCCTGCCTGAGCTCACGTCCATCAAGAGGGTAGGAGAACTTCAGGTGTTCTCTGTCAAGAATATGTGCCTGGAGTTTGGTACGGGATACACTCACGTGGTCCTGAGGCCCCAAATGAGCAATATGCCCAAGGTTACCACGACCCCGTTTAGGAATCAGGTGGGGAACCTACAAGCGAAGCTGCCCCAGGAGGAGGCAGACTTTTGGGGAGAAAAAATGTTTTCAATTGTTCAGAACAGACAATAATTATTACTACAAAGTACAAACTAAATGAAATTTCATTCAGTGCTGTAGTTTCCATTACACTACCACCTCTGAAAGAAAGTGAGACCTTGTGTGGCCATCAGTGCTGAAACGTGGTTTTCCGGCAATATATCCATTAAAGAAGTTGAAATTCTTGAGGTGAATTATATTTACTTAGTCTGTACTGTTCATTTTCAGAGGTAAACAGTTTTAATTATACAAGTGTTAGGATTGTATTAATATTTACCCTCTGATGGTTTATAATAATTCAAATAAATACAGGAAACATAATCCTTCAATATTTGAAAACTGTTACTGTATGTTTTAATAAAACAGAAAATAAAACAAAAAGCAATTTGGGTTGATTTTAAATGCAGAAAACACAATCCTTAAATATTTGGAGCTTCCTCCTAAGTGGTGTTAGCATTTTCACTAGTAGATAACATTATAGAGCACATTGATTGGCCTAATGGATCATATTATGCCCCACCATCTGCCACTGCATCAAGTTGTTTCAATGTGGTTTCAAGAACTGTGGAATACAGTGCATTCAGTCTGCCATGTCCTTCACATTTAAAACTTCAGATAATTAATTGAAAAAGTAATATATTGATGCTAAGCAAAAAATTATATTTGTAAAAATAACTAAAAAGGAAGACAAATAAGCAGAAAAGATTGGTTGCTTTAAAAGAGATTTATCAGGATTTGATAATGATTGCAGCATTATAGTAAACCAATAAAACTGATGTGACTTCTGCTCAACACAACAAATGTGTTTGTCCTTACATAAGAATGCTTAAGTCTCTCACCAGCCTGAGCTTCAGCATTAGTACACCCCCCACCCCCTTTCTGCTGTAGGCTCTTCATCCTGTTTCGATTATACAGATTATAGAAATAAAAGGTCAGAAGATGAGGGCTCTGGAGAGAGTTCTTCATTCCACAATTCAGTTGGTCACATCGATTAAGATGTGAATTTTTAGAGTTTCAGCAGTTCACAGTCAGCTCAGGGGCCCTTATCTTAAATTAAAAAACCCTATTCCTCTTTGAAGTTTCTCTGAGCCTCTCAAACAGTTTTAGTAAGAAGATCGGAACTCTGAATGAGGACTTTGATTTTTCAGACTGGCCCGTCGCTTTGAAATATACCAGATTATCTGACGTGTAAAAACAAACATTTCACTGTGGCTTTAACCACCCAACCTTTCTTACTGTTCTCAGCATCAGCTATTGGTTGAGAAACATGCTAATTAGAAAAGATCAGATGTCTTAATTTAATCTTAGTTATCTTAACCATATTGTGTCAGTCACTTTTCTCTGAAAAGTTACACCTTGTGGCAGATCTCTTGCTCTCAACTGAAGGAGGAAGCGGGAGACGATTACACATCCAAACATGAGACATTTATATACTCACACATTTCAGCACACACACACACACACACACACACACACACACACACACACACACACACACACACACACACACACACACACACACACACACTTGTTGTGTTTCCATGTTTTATGGGGACTTTCCATAGACATAATGGTTTTTATACTGTACAAACTTTATATTCTATCCCCTAAACCTAACCCTACCCCTAAACCTAACCCTCACAGAAAACTTTCTGCATTTTTACATTTTCAAAAAACATAATTTAGTATGATTTATAAACTGTTTTCCTCATGGGGACCGACAAAATGTCCCCACAAGGTCAAACATTTCGGGTTTTACTATCCTTATGGGGACATTTGGTCCCCACAAAGTGATAAATACACGCACACACACACACACACATACACACACACACACACACACACACACACACACACACACACACACACACACACACACACACACACACACACACAGCTCTGTGTGTCTCTCACACTGTTGGCTTTTCAGTCCAATGTGGAATACACATGTCAACTCGGTTGCGGTGCCCCCCATTCACAAATTTACACTTTTATATATGCTGCAATTCAGATGAATATGCCGGTTTGTTTTGAATTATATGTGTTGGAACATCAGGGTACCCATTTTCAAGAGTCATTACGGTACTAATTCTGACACACTGTACTTTTACATATAGAAAATCATACTGCAAACAGATATAAAACCAAATTAAACAATAAATGAACACGCAAACACAAATATGAGTATACCTGATGTAACTTGAGTTGCAACATATGGTGGAGCGATCGAGACAGTTTTTGTGATTCTGCACGCTTTCTATTTCACTACCTCCAACGAGTGCGATGTCAATCAGACATGCATGCTCTCAGTCTTTCATTAGTCACTCATCCCACTGCTATTTTGAAAGAACCACAATTTAAATCAGATATATTTGTTTGTCGCAATACCACTGATAACAGCAATAGCAGTTTAACCTTCAATAAAGGCACCACGTCTTCACACAGTTTATTAATAAGTAGTGATTTGCATTACAAGAAAACGCCTGAGATAGTCAACAAATCATAGATCTAATGATTTCTCATTGGAGCCATTTTGGAGCTTGTAGTGGAATTATTTCTTATTTTTATCATATCTCTGCTGTGTATGTTGCTCTCATGGTATTTACTGATTGCCAGTATGCCACAATGATCTTTGATAGTTACAACAGGATTATTCATAAACATTTTTCAGTTCAAAAAAATGTTAGCATGTCATGTATCATATATCAAAACATATCACCCAAAGCACAAGGAGAAAAATAAAAATTGACTGATTTTCATCAGTCAAAGGCAAAGAAAAGAACACTGGGTGTGGGTGGAAAGAATGAGCCATGCAGCAGTATAAGTGTGTTTGTGTGTGTGACATGATCAGGATGAAGAGTGGGGCACAATGACTCTTAATAGTGAAAGAGCAGCCACCTAGATGTAATGATACCTAAAGTCAGTATTACTCTCCAGCCTTCCCAGTGAGAGAGAGAGAGAGAGAGAGAGAGAGAGAGAGAGAGAGAGAGAGAGCATTTATACCTCTTTTTTTATACAAAAAACGAAATCCCTATAAAACATTATTTTTCAATTAACAAGCATCATCACATACAACATATAGCAATATACAAAAACAAAAAGGACATTTTGATAAATAAAATAAATGAATACTACATAACAGTTAAAATACTACCAAACATAATACAATTTTAAATAAATAAATGTAACATTTTAAATGATGTTTTTCTCATTATCCATGGTACACAAAACTTCACTTAATTGACTAAAAATCTGGTTTGGTTTTTGGAAACATGGGTATGTTTCCATAAACCAAACCAGATTGTTAGTCAATTAAGATAAACAAACTCTGCTCTGATCCTTGAAGCCACGAAAGCTCTTCAATTTTCTCTGGATCTACAAAAACGTTTAATTTTCACCCCTTGTTACCCATATTGCCAATTTGGTTTCACCTATTAGATAATTAATAAATCAAATCAAATCTGAAGCCTTATAATCTGGTAAAAAATTTTAAACATTTTCTTTAAACTCTTCACCTATTTCTATCCAGCTTCCTAACATCTGAAATAAGCCTCTCAATCTAAAACCATATAAAAAAAGATGATCAATTGATTCCTCTACATCACAAAAGGGACATTTCTTTTCTACAGTGGGGTCGATATATGCCACGTGTCTGTTTGCAGCTAATGACCAATGTATAATTTGTATTTGCCACTGTAGATCTGCAGTTTGTTTTTCAATGGGATATTTATACAATGACCTCCAGCACCTTTTAGGAGAAGAGTTTGGCCATAACAAATCTGACCACTTTGTTTTTATACAGTCCTTCAAAACTGATTGGTGAGCAACTTTTACACATGTCAAATACAATGCTTTTTTGAAGCCTCTTTAAAACCATGTAACTCTGGAGTCCTGAAAGAAATGAATGATTCCTCTCGTGGCTCCTCTTTCACCAAAGCTGAAACATTGAGTTCAACATTGAGTTCCGCCCCTGTGTAGTTCCTGGATGTGGTAGAGTGCTCTCCGCTTCAGACGGCCACTGGGCTGTGTCTGGGCTGCGATCACACAGAGTCAGCATTTGTGGATGGTTCATGTTCTCACGGCGAGAACATGACCATGGCAACGTTGCGGTCGCGGCTTTCCTTCAACCGAAGGAATGCCACTCCAGCCACCCCCCTGCATCTCTTCTTCTTCCCATGGGATTGAGAACTACGCGGCTGGCGATGGAGGTGATACGGTGATGGCAGCGGGCACAGTTTCGCCGGGTACGTCCCCCCCCCGGCATGCTCGTTGACTTGCGTCCGGGCTCGAGGCAACAGCGGCTTGCCTCACAGCCAGCCTGCCTATCCTCTTGAGCTGGATGATCTCACCGCTGCATTGGAGAGCGGTCCGGTATCTGACGTGGAGGACTCGTCTGGGCTGCCGCCTTCGGGCCAGCATGCCCAGGCTGAGGCTGACACCCAGATGTCCGACATGCTTGCCCTTGCCGCCTCCAGCATGGGGTTGGACTGGAACCTTCCATCCTCCCTACAACCGTCGCGGCTGGATGATTGGTTCCTGGGGTCTGCACGGTGCTCACAGCCACGGAGAAGGCAGACGGAGGCCATTTCACACATCCTTTGTCTCTGGGTCACCTGGCCCACAAATGCCGTTCTCATGGCACTATGCCGCCAGACCTCGACAGTTTTCTCGACGTGGACCCCCCATCTAGGTTACGGATGTAACCTCCATTCCCTGATGGAGGGAACGAGATGTTGTGTCCTCCCGGCCACGTCGCTGATCCGAGCCACTGTTGTGGCCGGACCATTTCCGGCTCCGAAGAAAAATCCTGAATGAAACAGATGCATTTCTCCGCCTTTATATCCATATGTCCTTGGGTGGGACATGCAAATTCTGTCCGCCAACTTCTCATTGGCCTTTTTTCATAGATCAGAGGTATATTCGGCGCTCAAGAGAGACCCCTAGTGTCGCTTTTTGGACATCAGGGAACGGAGGTTACATCCGTAACCTAGACGTTCATTGTTTTTCCAGTGTTCAGAGTGAGAAAGGTCTCTTTTCACTTGAAAGTTTAAAGGCCATGTTCTTAATATTGTTTATAAAAAGCAGACGTGTCTTTTAAGTCCATTTCTGTTAGATTAATTAGAAACAAATAGAAATAATATTTAAAAACATCAACTTTGTGTAACAGGGCTTTTGTAGTGTCAGTCCAACACCTTCCATTTTATTACAGCAACTTTTGTGCTGCCTGCAGCCTGAAAGTTTTAATTCTGCTTATGATGTCTATTAATACTTGTACACTGGTAAGAACAAAATGTCATCTTTAGTTTAGTGTTGTCCAGTCCAAAAGAAATCCAATAATCTTTTTTGTAATTCATAAACGATATCATCAGGAGTATCCAGGACATTCATTTTGTGCCACAGTGTTCAGCTGTTCGATTATTTGTGACCAAAATTCTTCCCTATAGGAAAGCTGTGGTAACACCCATGACCAACTAGACAACAGGCTACACATCTTCTACACCATTCCTTCCCAATTTTTCATCTTCCCAAAAAATTCCCTCTTGACTCTACTTAACACCACCTGGGAGTACTGGTGTTTTTTTTTTTTTTACATTTTTACACACTTTTCTCTGTTCACTCTTGCCATTGAAGCATTTTCATAAACTTGCAATGTTTCATTTAAAACAGTCACATCTCTCTCATCCTTACTAAAAATTTCCACATGTCTTTCAACTAAAAACCCTTGTAATGTTTTCCCTAACTTACAAAGTAGGGGTTCAATGGCCAATGGACACAACATCCCTGATAATGGGCATCCTTGTCTAATTCCTCTTAACATTGGAATAGGCCGACTAAGTCTGTAACGAGTGAAGCTAGGAAGCAAGTTGCAAGTGACAATAAGTTTATTAACAGTCAAAATGTGAAGATTGGGGAAAAGTCTGGGGTGAAGGTTTAGTGGCGCAGGAACTCCAATGGTCAGATGAATCCGGTGAGAAGCGTGGTGAGGAGTGCTGAACAAACACGACGAATCCACATAACATCCACACGAACACGAACAGGAACAACGAGGGAACAGAACTGGAGCTTAGAGGGATCAACACAACTGGACATCACAAAACAACGATCTGACAAAGAGATGAGAAAGTGGTGAGTATTTAAGGATGACGAAATGGGTTGCAGCTGGTGAAGGGAAGTGATTACAGCTGATCGCTGAACACGTAAACGAGCAGTCACGCCCACACACATCCACACACACACACACATGTAAACAACAGAGCACGAAACGAGGAAGAGACAGGATTTATGAACCATGACAAAGTCCACCCCCCACTTTCAACATTGCAAATGTGTCATTGTATAAAATTTTTATCCATGAAATAAAACTTTGACCAAACCTAAAAGCTTCAAGCGTTTTAAACAAATAAGAATAAATACCTCTGTCAAACGCTTTTTCTTGATCAACTGCAAAAACTCCAACACTTTCACTGTTTATTCTTGCAATGTCTATTATGTCTCTTACAAGAAACAAATGGTCAATTATGGTTCTGTTAGGATACAATATATTCTGAAAATGTTTTCAATCTATATGAAAGACACTTTGCCAAAATGTTATAGTCTGTGCATAAAACAGCCACAGGTCTCCAGTTTTTCAGCATTCCAAGATCACCTTTTTTTTTAGGGTAATAAGGATAAAACTGCTCTTTTACAACTATTAGGCAATTCATTTGTTAATAGCAATAATTAAAAACTTCATAAAGATAATCTTTCAGTATGTTCCAGAATTGTTTATAAAATTCAGCCGGAAGTTCATCTAAACCAGGTGATTTTCCAGTTGAATTTTATTTTAACTGCTTCAGACAGTTCTTTTAGCTGGAAGGCAAGTTGCCTCTGTTCATAGCTGTTTACAGAGTCAAGCTGTTTACTCTGTTCATCAAAAAGTTGATATTCAATAAGTCTGTAAATCCTCCATGCATCTGACATCACGTTGTCCTCCACATAAGTCCATAAAAAAAATCAAAAGCCATTTTTCTCATTTCATTAGGATCTGGAGTCAAATTCCCATCTACATCTTTCAAATGCAACGTAATTTTTTTCTCTCTTTCTTTCTGCTCCAGATTAAAAAAGAACGAGCTTAGTGCATCCATTTCTCTCAAAGATGTAAAACGAGCTCTAATTAAAATCCTTTTGCTTTCTCATGAAATAATGAGGCTAAAGCCTTTTTTTCCCCTCCAGCTTCCCAACTGTCATAGTATCTCCAACAATTAACTCACTTTCAATCTGTTTTATCTCTTTTTCAAGTTGAAATTTGTATTATATGTATAATTTTGACAAAATATTCTAATTTGTGTCTTTCCTACATCCCACCCCTGAACAAAGTCATCATAATTATTTTTTTGTTTTTTCCACTCAACCCAAAATACATTACATTTTTAACAAAAAAAGTAAAAAGAATCTTGTTACAGTTTCATGTTAAAATGCCAATAAAAGCTATGAATTTGTGATTTCTTTACATTTATTTAAATTATATATAAATGATGATCAGAGAACCCATTTGGACGAATTGCAGATTTAAAAATTCTATTACTATTATTCTTAATAATATAGAAACGGTCTAACCTGGTAGTACTAATTCGATCATGAGAAACCTTTACCCATGTATACTGATTAACTGTTGCAGCCTACATACATCAACCAAATTAGAATTTCGAATAACATTATGTAAACCATTGACAGAAGAGGGGTGAGGTTCTTCTCCATTTCGATTTAAAGTAAAATTTAACATAGAGTTCCAATCACCCCCTAAAACCAAACAAACATTTTTATCACTGTTTTTTTTAATTGTAGCTTTTGAAAAAAAAAAGATCCTCTCTGCTCCAATATTTGGTGCAAAAAAATTAATAAAAACAAAAACAAACCCATTTATATTTGCTTGAACGGCCAAAATTCGTCCTCTTTCTATTTCATTGACAGACACAGTGGTTATATTAATCTTAATAAATAGCAACTCCTCCACTAACGTTCAAACCATGACTCATAAATAAATCACTTCTCCACCCCATTCACCATTCCACTTAATTTTTCACATCACTATGTATCTCTTGTAAAAATGTTACATCAACATTCTTATTTTGTATGTATTCATTCAAACTTGCTCTTTTCCTACCATCTCTTCCCCCATTGATGTTAATGGATCCTATTCTAAGGCTCTCCATGAAAGAAGTGGACAGAAAAAAGAAAAATAAAGAGGACAAGACAAAATATCTGACATTTCAGAAAGGCAATCATCATCAGCAATCTCTTCTGTCACATCAGTGATTTCGGAGAGCTGAGACAGAGGTACGTTTTTAGTTAGATTCTCAACAGTATCAGTACCATCAGAACTCTCAAGATTATATATTTTTTCACATCACTCATCCCTGCATCTTCATAATTCCACCTTTTATTTTCCTCATCACAATGTTTTCTTGTCAAATTTTTTTTCTGACTTCTTTTCTCTCGATACCTTCTGTCCTATATCTTCAGTAGAGTAACATTGTTCATGAGTACTCTGTTTATTATTTATACTCTCGTCTTTTTCAGTTTAATTGTCTGCCTCTGTTTATTTACTTTTATCTGCATCCTCCGCTCAGTGTCAGTGTCCGCCTTTTCACCTTAATTTGTTTTTTTTTGTATTGTCTTCTGTTTGAATTTAATGCGCGCATACCATATTTTTATGCCCGATATTAGTAAGAGTATATCAGAACGCTGTACTCGTGACAATTTAAGGATTTGCTAGCTATCATGTCTCTGGTGTTATCAATAATTCATCTGTTGGAACAGTTCTCTGGTGATAATTGAGATTTTCTTACTTCACTCTGATACTAAGACAGACCTGAGAATTATGCAAGTATCCTATTTGCTGACTTCAGTTCAGCCTTCAATATCATCATGCCTGATCTTCTCTCAACCAAACTGACCCAGCTCTCCATGTTTACCACAATCTGTTGATGGATCACCAGCTTTCTGACAGGTAGGCAGCAGCTATTGAGACTGGGGAAACTCACATCTGGGACCCTCACTGTTAGAACTGGTGCTCCTCATATTCCCTCTCCACTGCTCTTCTCCCTGTACACAAATGACTGCACTGCAAAGGACCCCACTGTCAAGCTCCAGAAGTTTGCAGACAACTTCACAGTCATCGTCCTCATCCTCAATGGTGACAAGTCTGTATACAGATGGGAGGTTGAACAGCTGGCTGTTTGGTGCAGTCATAACAACATTGAGCTGAACACACTCAAAAAAATGGAGATGATAGTGGACTAGAGGAGCTGGTGACTCAGTGCTACTCAGCCGTCATTGAGTTTGTCCTGTGTACATCTATAACTGTCTGGTTTGGTTCAGCCACCAAATCAGAAAGAAGGAAACTACAACGGACAGTCAGGACTCCTGAGAGGTTTATTACTGCCCACCCTCCAAGTCCTGTTCATCTCCAGATTGAGGAAACGTGAAGATAGAATCACTCTTGACCACACACACCCTGCCCACTCCCTCTTTGAAATGTTGCCCTCTGGCCAGCACTACAGAGCACTGAGCGCCAGGACATCCAGGCAAAAGAACAGTTTGTACCTCAGGCTATTTTCATATGAACAATTAAACTGCTTCAGTACTCCCCCATAGTGCAATAATGTAAATAAACATCTCATGTACATTTGTAAATTCACTCATATTTAATTCAATAACTGTACATTCTCCTACCTTTTCATACATTAATTACCACTTGCACATGTACTGTACATATGCCATTCTGTTATATGTCCTATTAATTGGATGTCTATTTATACTCTTAACTTGTTTTATATTCTGTGTCTCACTGTAATGTTCTGTGTGCCCTTGTTTCTCCTATCACCAAAACAAAAAAAAACACTTGGCAATAAAGCTTATTCTGATTCTGTAAATTATTGATACCTAACATCTATTTCATGTTTTCATGGAATTATGGAAACCATTGCATATGACAGATGGCTGGATTGTCACATCCCATGAAGATTTACTGAATACAAACATCCAGCAGAAACATTTCTTCAGAGATTTCTCTCATTGCCATCATTAGGCATTACAAGTACGGACTGTCGACTCCGACTCCGACTGCTGCTTTGATCCGTGTGATAAAATCATCCCCTTTGTTAATTTACTTATTATTTCCTCCTGCCACTGCATCAGCCTGTCCTGAACTTGTTTTGCTTAAAAAAAAAAATGTCGCTCTTGCATGTCATCATTGCATTCTAAGATGATATGTTTTCATTGTTGAGTTTTGCTACTGAAAAAGTCAAGGCGGGAAGATTTGAAGTTGCATTTGCAGATTTGAGAGGTTGTAAATGCTGATTTGTGGTTGTACGGTGAAAGTAACTTGAAGTACAAAAGTAAATATGGTTTGTGTCTGTTGTTTGTCATTTTACACATTTGTGACTATTTGTCTGCAATTTAAAACACAGGTTTTTGAATATTGTGTGTGAGTGCAGATTTCAACTTACGAATAAAAATATTTATTTTACAAGTTCTCAAATTCTAATTTACAAGGTCTTGAGTTTTGATACTGAATTACCTTCATATATCTCTGCCTGGAATGGTACAAGATGCTATTTTAAGAAATAGGGGAGAAAAATTGGACAGTTTAAGCTGATCTGCCACAGCCTGGTGGGCACACTGCAAAAGATAATTCTCTCAAGCTGTATTTTTGTAGTGTTTTCCATTAAAAAATGTATATCTAAACATTCTTAAAACAAAATATACTTGAGAAGTGAATAAACAAAATATATTTCAGGGATAATTCACCCAATACTTAACAGGCTCTGAGCTCCCAAACCTGGACAGTGTGTATGCTAGTCGACTACACAAAAAGGCTAGCAACATCATTAAGGATCCCACCCACCTGGGACACAAGATGTTCGTCCCTCTACACAACATCCATATATAGCAAGTTATATATTATATCTTTTTTATCTGACAATATATTAAAAAATATTGTATCTTTATTCTTTGTGTAATATGGCTACTATTGCTTTCTGAGGTTTGCCATGCTAAATTTCATTGTATTGTATACAATGACTATAAAGAGTATTATGTTTTTTTTTTTTAAACTGTCATCTTTTCATCACCCTTATGTTGTTACAAACCAATATGATTTTGTATGCTACACTTATAATAATAGAAATTATGAATAATTGTATAGGAAAAAAGAGGCAATGAAAGTGAATTGTGACTGAGGCAGTGTGCCTAATGTAGATTTCCTGTGTTCCACAGAAGAAAAGGTAATATATGTTTGGAACAACATTTCATTTTTACATGTGCTGTCCCTTTAGAGGGATAGATCACCCAAAAATGAAAACACTCATCGTTTACTCACCCTCATGCCATCCCAGATGTGTTTGACTCTCCTCCTTCTGCTGAACACAAACAAAGATTTTTAGAAGAATATTTCAGCTCTGTAGGTCCTCACAATGCAATTGATTGGGCACAAAAATGTTGAGAGCTCCAAAAGCACATAAAGGAAGCATAAAATGAATCCATAAAATTCCAGTGGTTTATTCCACATGCTCAGAAGCGTTATAAGTGTGGGTAAGAAACAGATCAAAATGTAAGTCCTCTTTAACTATCGATCTCAACTTTCACATTCTTTTAATTTTGTTTTTGGAGAGTTACATTCTTTGTACAAGTCGCCACCTGCTGGGCAGGGAGAATAATTTATAGTAATAAAAGACTTAAATATTGATTTGTTCCTCACCCACACCTATCATATCTCTTCTGAAGATATAGATTTGTTTTATAGTCTTATGGATTACTTTTATGCAGCCTTTATATGCTTTTGGAACTTAAAAATGTTGGCACCCATTCACTTGCATTGTGAGAACATACAGAACTGAAATATTCTTCTAAAAATCTTTGTGTTCTGCAGAAGAAAGAAAGTAATACATATCTGGGAGAGCATGAGGATGAATACATGATGAGAGAATTAAAATGTTTGTGTGAACTATCATTTTAAGTCTTGTTTTCAGATGAAATATCTTGAATTAATTTTATTTTGCCCAATTGGCAAATTGTTTTTTAAAGTGCAAATCTAATAAATATGAACAAGGTTTATGCTTAAAACAAGAAATTAAAATCCCATTGGGACAAGAAAAATAAACCTAATTCAAGATACTTTATTTTATCTGAAAAGAAGACTTGAATTGAAGAATTGAAATTAAGAAAGATGTGTCGTGAAAAAACGCATTTGGTTACTTAAGAAATGCATGCATCCGCAAAATCCATGGACTTTGTTGATATAGAGGACAGTGTGTGATTGGTTGTGGAGTGAACTATTGGAAAGCAATGTCCACATGGAGCTTGCTAATTACAGTTAACCACTGCAGTTGGCACCAACTAATGAAGACGTACTGGCATCATGCCACCCTCCTAGACAACAGGGAGTTTCGTTCTCTTAAATGCTGATCTTTCTGTGTTTGAAATGTGTAGAGCATCAGGCTAGAGTCTTTGGCTGGAGAACATCTTTTGGGACCTCCTTCAATTAGGGACAGTGTTCCATTAATCAGTGGTATGCTGGCTGTCCTTGCTCTGATAGCTTGGCTGAGTGTGAGCTCTGTCAGCAGCAGCAGGGCCATATCCAAATATCTAGTGAGCTGTGCTTGAAAGCGTATATTAGCATTAGCAGTATGTTCTTTCTGGATGTCTGTTCCATTTCATGTCTGTAGCTCAAAACATAACCAACGTAGGTATGTACAATGACAAACGAAGCACCTGTCAATCACATGGCTATACCTAATCAAATGTGACATCTGTCAGTCACACTCTACTAATATGCCCCAAATTGAAATGCATTAGAAGACTGCTATTATAAATTAAAGTATGTCATTAGGAGAGTAAGCTTAAGTTGCCTCCACAGTGTATCTCCAAATGCCTCCAAAGCTATCTTAAAGCTTGTTTAGAGTTTTGCATTTATGGCCTCTCATTTCCACGCATGTCTAAAAGCTGAGAGCATGTTAAGCTGTTGTCTTCAGCTCCATCGCAGATCATATCATGCGGAATGAGAGCTAATGAATATTAATAAACGTCTGTATCCCTACTGCACCTCATTCCAGTCCCAAGCCAAAGCAGATGAAGAGACTGTCTGTCTGTATGGTAAAGTAGGGTGGGACACAACAGCTCTCATTTGTCCAGTATGTAATGTAGGAAAGAAAAAGAAAAAACAAACACAAAAATGAGTTCTCCTTAATATCCAGTTGTTTCTTTTCTACAGCAATGATACTGAATGGAGAGCAAATTAAGTCAAGTCAAGTCAAGTGTTTTTTATTGTCGTTCAACCATATACAGTTAGAACAGTACACAGCGAAACGAGACAACATTCCTCCAGGACCATGGTGCTACACAAAACAACATAGGACAAACACAGAACCCTAGCATGAAGATGCTTGCTTAATCAACCAGCTTCTGAAATTTTCAGGGTTCCCACCCTTTTTGACCAATACATTTTCATGACTTTTCCTGGCGTTTGTGATTACTGGTTTTTATATTTTGTAGATGCTAATTGTCATATATCAGATTTCTGTATACGGGAAGGTATATGTAATACCTTTTAACATGTTCTGTAAATAAACATGAAATAGGCTACTTTTATTTTTGTATGTTCATATTAGCACTGCTTATTAATTCAAGTTGAATCAAAGACTCAAGTTTATGCATTGTATTATAAGCATTATTTTTACATTGCTTAAAAAACAATAACCACAAAAAAAAAAAAAAACATCCATCCATCCTTATTCTATAGCCGCTTTTCCTATATAGTGCTGGAGCCTGTCCCAGCCATCTTGGGCTGAAGGCAGGGAAAACTCCGGATAGGTGGCAGCTCATCATAGTAAAAGAATACAGCAACAAGCATTTTTAAAGAATATTTTAACTATTTGCCTATTATTTTTAATGTCATCTTATTTTTGGATATTGTCATCTACTCCTTGGTAAACAATGCAGGTTTCATGAAGGCACGAGCTGCCACATTTAAGAGCAAGAGCTCAAGTGGCTCACTAGCACACCATTTCATGTTTCAAGTCATTTCAAGGTTATTTTGATTTAGACGTGGCCAAAAAGTCTGTTGTCCGTGTCCGTTAGTGGTTAACTGTTAAAATAATTTCTCCACTTACAGCAGTTCATCCCATTCATAGCGTTCTGCAGAGACCTGCTTCGAGGACGAGCGCTCTAGATGTGGACACTATCGCATTGATTGATTGACAGCGTATTGAACAAATCAGCACTAATCAGAACTGATGTCTCCCCTAGCATGACTTTTCTCTGTATTCTACGGTAACCCTCCTCAAATTCACACCATGCTTTAGGAACTGAATGAGATCGCGATGAGTTGAAGGGAGGTTTGAGAGAAACGTCCTCCATCTGAAACGTTGACGTTGACTTTAGAAAAATAACTGTTATACACATAATAAAAAAAAAATATGATTCTCTCATTTACTCACCTTAATGACATCTCAAACTCATATTACTTTCTTTCTTCTGTGGAAAGCAAACAAAGATATTTTAAAGGGAAAATTATGTGAATATATATCCGTACAATGAAAGTCAATTGGGACCAATGCTTCCAAGCTCCAAAAAGGACTTAAAGGCAGCATCAATTTAATCCATGGAAACTTGGGTGGTTTAATCATGGCAGTCCCTCATGCCAGTCCCAAGCCAAAGCAACATGGGGATGTGCGAGAGCTCCAAAGCAGATGAAGAGACTGTCTGTCTGTATGGTAAAGGAGGGTGGATCACAAACAGCTCTCATTGTTAATCCATGGAAACTTGGGTGGTTTTATCCATGTCTTCTGAACCAATATGATCGGTTTGTGGTAAGAACAGATTAAACTGTAACTCCTTTTCACAATAAATCTTGACATTTGCAGTCTCCTAGGCCTGATAAAAATTTGAAGCTCTATTACACTACCTTGCACTTGACATATGTGTAGAGAGCTATTTGCATCCTGACGTATGTGTAGAGAGCTATTCGGCCCGTTATAGAAAAGTTATGTTCTGACACTGGTTAATACTTACAAGAATCTTAACAGAGATCTCCATTATATCTCCTGAGCTATAAAATGCAACCAATGAGCAAACAAAACATTTCTCTAGGGCAGTCAAAGGGCCAACAATTGTCAAGACAAAGGGACTATCAGAGCTCCACAGATAAACTAGTCATTAGAGAAAGAGAGTATAGGGACTGTGGTTGGAAAGAATATTTTAAAGTAAGAGTTCTAACGCTCTAATCAGTGCCTGAGTCAGACTCACACTCACACACTTACTCATGTTTATCGGACATGCCGTGAGCAGGCTTGGGTCCCATGGACATATAGATATGCTCAGGTAATTAAAAGAGTGAGGGCCCAACTCTACCTTCATTAACATTCTCCCACACTGTCCTCCGATCTCAGAGCCTCTCCAGCCAGAACAATCAATCCCTAATCACTCCTCCCTCCTTCTCCCCGCCAGCCAGACAACTCAATCCATGCTAAGATATGTTAATGGCGTTCCCAGCGATGATTACATTGCACAGTCAACATCGATTTTCAGTGACCTCCCAAAATGATCTATCTTCAAAAGCAGAAAGCTAAAGGATACACTGGGCTCTCTAGCACACTGTCAAATCCAAACTGTGTGCTATAGATGTGTGCCGACTAGTTCTTAAGAGCCTAACACTTTTATCCAAAGCGATTCCAAAGTGATTCCAAAGTACACTTATTATAGGGACAATCCCCCTGGATCAAACGGGGGTTAAGTGCCTTGCTCAAGGGTAGAGTGGTGATGGATCATGGATCTGGCTTCTTTTGGGAATCAAACCAGCAACCCTCTGTTTACCAGCCCTGAGCTTTTCCCATTTAATATGTAAAGGCAACTGAAAGAAAGCGATTAGTAGGTTGATTTATTTCTCATTTGGTACTATCAAACTGACACTCCTTTTCAAAGCATCTGAACTAGCAACACTAGTTCAACCAATAATGTGAATTTGGGGCATCGATATCTGTTTTAATAATCAATGGCAGATGGGACAAAATGTTACGGTTACTGTTGTAACCTCCATTTCCTGAGGGAGGGAACGAGACGTTGTGTCGAATGAAGTGACACAAGGGGTCTTCCTTGGGAGCTTTGCATACCTCTGAACTTGAGAAAAGGCCAATGAGAAATTGGCAGACAGAATTTGCTTATCCCGTCCCCGGACAGAGCCCAGGGACGTGGACTGCACAGCGTGCAGAGAGAGAGAATGCCGCTGGAAATGCGCAGTAGAACCAACAGCAGTGCTCTGCCACAGAGGTGAGTGGAACAGTAGTGAGACTCAGCTTGCTGATGCACAATCGCTCAGCTCCGAAGAAAAAATCTGACTGACAGACATATGCCCGCTTCCCTTTATACCCGTATGTCCGGGGGCGGGACATGCAAATTCTGTCTGCCAATTTCTCATTGGCCTTTTCTCAAGTTCAGAGGTATGCAAAGCTCCCAAGGAAGACCCCTTGTGTCACTTCATTCGACAAAACGTTGAGTGAGTGACAGAAGGGGAACCACAACATACCATTTTTTAACAGACTTGGATTATGTTTTTTTTTTTCGAAATCTCTAAACAAAGACCAACATTCCTGAATGTAAATTGTCCTAGAGCTTTCAGTCTTCATCCACCAAGCTTGGTACAGTCCTTCAGCCTGTTCTGACTCTTGTTAGTATCTTTTCTAACTGATAAGTCCATCGGCCCATTGGTCCATCCATCCAGCCATCCATCCATCCATCCATCCATCCATCCATCCATCCATCCATCCATCTATCTGTTCATCTCTCCGTCCGTCCATCCATCTGTCCGTCCATTCATCCGTCCATCCATTGACCCATTCATCATCAAGCTAAATTCAAAGTTTCTTAAACCTTACCTATGCAGTTATTTTTGCTATTCTTTGGCAATGGTAATTGTGCAGAAATTAAACACTTCACTTCAACATTGAGGATCACAAAGTTGTTATTTTTGTAAAACTTCTCTGACTGCTCAAGAAATAGGATGTATTGTATCACTACAATGAGCTCTTGTTTTGTGAGGCCAGGACAGAAGGTAAAGTGACCCTCTGTTGGTTGTTCCTTTAAGCATTAGAGTGTTATTGTTCTCTATTCACACTGGGAATACTAAGAGGGTGAGAGAAAGACTTGTGCTCAGCTCACCATCTCCAGCTTTCCTTTTCCAATAGATGGCACTGTGCCGCCAATATTGTCAGCTCAGACTGTCCACCAATTGCTGAGGAGCCCATTTAATAAAACGTCAAGACATGGTTGTATCTCAGTGTGCTGTTTGAAATACAAAATTAGCCACAACAAAGCACTTATCAAAGCAAACCTGTGTCTGTTTCTTTATGAAGTTTGCTCTCAGACATTTTTGCTAGCAGGAATTTACTGTAATCAAGTCTGTTAATCATTTTGTTTTAAGACTTTCGAACCCTTCTATTCTCATTCAAAACATGTGACATAAAGACGTCCACAAGGTTCCTTCCTCAATTTGATATCATGGATTCAACGTTCTGAGGGTGACTTCCTGCCTGTTTGTGCTTTGACAGTGTGAATGTATGTAAGTTTGAATTGACTAGCTCATTAGCGCTATGTTTTAGTCTCCTTGTAACAAAGAGGGCATTGCTAAATTGCCCTGACTGCCATTCATGGTCTCTCGTGTCTTTTATATTTGCACACACTCAGTGGGTAATCAACTACATTCCTGAGTGATCATGTGTTCTGTTTTAATGTGCCAATGACACTGAATCCTATTTTGACCTAAGTAATTGTAGTCATGTATGGGTAACTATGAGTGTGTCTGTGAGAGTGTGTTGCTGTGCTATTATTTCTTCATTATTTTGAGACACCTTCTAATAGCCTTATTATTCATGTTATCTCTGGCATTAAACCTCATATACACATTTGAAAAGAATATACAGATATGGTCAGCAATTTCTATGGTTTTTCTCCTCACACCTAGCCCTTCTTTGAAGGACAAACTTTAGACTGTTTAGACTAAAACAAGACTGACCCTTGAAGATGTCCCCTTCTCTGACCATGAGATTTCATTCACACTAATGTGTTATTATGATGGGGAAAAACACCTAATACAGTATATCAACTATTTATAATCACTACTTCAACATGTTAAAGGTTTCGGCACCACTACCTTCACCAAACGGAATTTCAATACAAATTACTGTTTTCAGTCTGTTTCTTGAAAACTTCCCCAAACACAAAACCCCACCCCAAACTCACACTAATGGCACAGTAATGTCACTCATTTTTGAGGGCAATATGCACAGCACGCATGCATGTTGAAGCTGGAACTTTTATTTCCATGGATTCAACGTTCTGAGGGTGACTTCCTGCCTGTTTGTGCTTTGACAGTGTGAATGTATGTAAGTTCGAATTGACTAGCTCATTAGCGCTATGTTTTAGTCTCCTTGTAACAAAGAGGGCATTGCTAAATTGCCCTGACTGCCATTCATGGTCTCTCATGTCTTTTATATTTGCGTGGTAATCAACTACATTCCTGAAAGATCATGTGTTCTGTTTTAATGTGCCAATGACACTGAATCCTATTTTGACCTAAGTAATTGTAGTTATGTAGGTTGAACACTCCCCCAAACAGACAACCCCACCCCAAACTCACATTAACGGCACAGTAATGTTTTAATAGAGGCTTGTTCACAATTTACACATTTCAGAAAAATCATGCTGGTTTACTTAAAGATTATGAATCTAAATTTCATGGTATACCTCAGTTTTAAAACCATTGACATCTCTTTCACAGTATTGCATGAATAAAAAGTTGTTTTTTTCTCAAATTTTTGGAAAATCCAAATCAGTTCAATTAAGACAGAATCGGCTACATTTACACAGTATCATATAAAATTGATAAAATATAGATGATAAAATAAGTCATTTTTTTGTGTAAAATTGTGACATCCTCATTTTACATTCAACTGTCACTCAATTTTGACAGCACGCATGCATGTTGAAGCTGAAACTTTTATTTCCCCAACCAAAGCGGTTGAAGTCTGCGGTGGGGGAATGCTTTGGGTATGTATTCCCAAAAGACCCACAAGGCACCATCAATATTTCTCAGTTACCCAGTTTGTAAAATCTGTTCCAAAAAAAATAGTCTCAAGCAGGCAGAGGTGGATAGTACATTTACTAATTTACTTGAGAAATGTTTTGGAAAAAATTGACTTTTAATAGTTAAATAATAAGTAAATTTCGAATAAAAATTTTTTTTTACATTTATTTCATTACAATGGGCGATGTTCCTTTTTCTTTTATTAAATAAGTGTTAATAAATGCTACATTTATTGAGAGATTTTTAAATTGGACTTTTACGACAGCTGAACTTTGCAGCTGAGCTCTGTCACTCGAGTCCAGTTTATGACTGCAGTAGCAGCTAGTGCTCAAAACAAACACTTTTTTTCAGCACCAAATGCCTTCATTTTACATCAAGACAAGCAGATATTTCAAGATTAAAATTGAAGCTCCAACTCGTTGTGGTGAGTTTTGGCGAATGAGCTAACGTGGTCTTGTCTGTGTCGTTGTGATGGTCATTTTCATGGTGATTCTGTAACTATGGGCTCTTATGGGCTAACCTCAGTTTCTAAGTATATATTTTTGAATCAGAGCTGAAACATATCAGTGCCTACTGTATAAGGCACTGATATATTTGCGTTTGACATATGGGTCAAGTTTTTTTCATGGACAACAGAGAACAAGCTCTGAACTTATATAAACCTAATGCTTCCAAACACAGAGATGGGGATGTGACAGTGTCACATTTTTACATCACGATATATGCTTAAGTATCTCTCACAGTATAGTGACATATGTATGATTGGGCCTGTGGAATATTGTTCACATTTTCACCATAATAATTACTAGAAACTTGTTTCCAAACTTTTCTTTAATTCACAGATTCATCCAAATCTGACAGGCATCCTTAAAGTGACATTTCAACCATAAATTCATGTTCTGTCATAATTTCCCTGCCCTCATGTTTTTCCAAACCCGTGTGACTTTCTGTATTTTGTGGAACCCAAAAGATGTTAGATAGAATGTTAGAGACTGACAGACTCAGTCACCATTCCCTTTTAAAATATGGAGGAAAAGACATGCAGTGAAAGTAAATGGAGACTGAGGAAAACATTCTGTCTGGCATCTTAATTGTGTTGATTGAAGACAGAAAGTCATACATTTTTGGAACAACATGAGGGTGAATGATGAAATAATTAACAATAATAATAATAATAAAAACAATAATTATTATTAAATAATTATTATTATTCTGTAATACATGTTATATGTGTATTTTGTAATGGAATATTGGAGAGTATACGATATATATGAAAGTAACTAGTTACTCGCTACTTGAGTATTCTTTTAATTGGCTACTTTTTTTACTCTTACTCAAGTAATTATTTACATCATAGCTTTACATCTATTTGAGTAATTATTTTTTCAAGTAATTGTACTTTTTCTTGAGTACAGTTTTTGGCTATTCTACCCACCTCTGCAAGCAGGAAACACTTCAAACCTGAAGTACTATTCCTACGAGCATAACGCATGAAGTATGAATTATATAGGATAATAAACTTTAGACCCCCTTTCATAAAAAAAAACCACCATATAAAATACAGTTTTACTTAATTTAAAGACTCAGTAGCTTTATAAGTAAACAAAGGTTATATTTGTTCTTCCCGTCAAACTCACAAATGTAACAAACAGATGTATGTGCTTATATACAATGTTACAATAGACAGACTGATCATGCATTTATTTACTAAAAGGGTTAGTTCACCCAAATATGAAAATTCTCTCATCATTTACTCACCCTCATTCCATGACTTTCTTTCTTCAGCAGAACACATTTGAAGAAAAATATCTTAGCTCATTAGGTAAAAGTTATCCATCTGACTCCAGCTGTTAAATTAATGTTTTCTAAAGCAATTGTATTGCTTTTGGTGCAAAAGAGATAATTATTTAAGTACTTTTTAACTATAAATCATTACTTCCGGTCAGCACCGGAAGACTGTATTCGCATTGACATGTTCACGCGAGAACTGACACATGTGCAACACACCCAGAAGAGCAGCCCTGTTTACAACTGAGTAGGAATGCTGAACAGAAGCTTAGCTGGGTTTGGTTTAGATCCGTATTTGTATCCGTTTGTTTATTCACAATGGTGTGTTTGTGTGCTTGTCCTGGATGTTTCAACCAAGAGAAATACCTGAGATTACATGCGCAATATGCCAATGCGAATACATCAGGGAGACCGCGTGAACTCAACGCTCTCGTTTACGCACATACTGTTGCTAAATGGAAGTGATGATTTATAGTTAAAAGTACTAAAATATTGATATTTTTCACACCAAAAGTGATTGTTTAGCTTTAGAAGAATTTAATCACAAGAGCTTTTTGGAGGCACAAAGGTCTGATCACATCTTTGCATTTTAAGGACCTACTGAGCTGAGATATTTTTCAGTTTTTCTTCAAATTCAAAAGTTCTGCTGAAGAAAGAAAGTCATGCACACCTGGTATGGCTCGAGGATGAGTAAATGATGAGAGAATTTTCATTTTTGGGTGAACTATCCCTTTAAGTCCAGAGCAACATTAGGCCTACAATGTGTTGGCCTAATAATAAACATGTATACTAATACATCATTATACTAATAATAAACATGTTTTACTAAATAGGTTTTACAAAGTGCTTTAGCATACATGAAATGGACAGTGATACTGTCACAGGAAATAGTACTTGACAAAAATACCAATAAATAAACTTCTGTTCTGAATTTTTTTTATTTTTCTCTATGTATTGTTTAGCATCAAACTAAAATTCAAAAGCAACCAATTATTGTGTCAAATGAATCTCTGACCTGTTAACATAGGCTGTATTCATTATAAATGATTACTTTTTGTTTTTGCTGAATTAAATTTCATATATCTTAAAATAATCATTAAAACAAATTTGCTTGACAGTATGGCTTACATTTAAATTGCAGAAGGGAACATGTCTGTTTTAGTCTAAATTTAGTTATAACTAAATATGAAACTGCTAATATGTGCAATGCACCTTAATACCATGATCTCGTAATGCTGTGGTATTTATTGTGACCGCTATCATACTTTAAATATCTAATATTTTCACATTCCCTGTTGTCGTTTTTTGTGAACTTTTATGTTGAAATTCTTGTTAAGTTCCTGTTTCCTAGTCATGTGATGTCCTGTTTTCCCTCCGTGTTCATGTGTCTTGTTTTCATTGGTTCATTGTTTGATTACTTTGTTATCAGTTTTAGTTTGTCATTGGTTTTAGTTCATTGCCTTGTTATCTTGTTTAGAGTTCTGTTTGTTCATTGGCTTATGTTTCCCCATGTCCATGTATTTAAGCCCTCATGTTTGCCATTGTCTCTCGTCTAGTATTATTGTTAGTTTGTGTAACAGAGCTCTAGTCTAGTCTAGTCTAGTCTAGTCTAGTCTAGTCTAGTCTAGTCTAGTCTAGTCTAGTCTAGTCTAGTCTAGTCTAGTCTAGTCTCGTCTCAAGTTCCTGTTTCAAGTTTATGTCTAGTTTAGTTCATGTGTTTAGTTCATGTTCATGGGGTTTCTTGTATTATCATCATTTTGGTAATAAATCTGCACATCATCTTCGTCATTGCCATTGTCAGCTACACAATGTTATAAATATAATTACACCCCTATTAAAGATATAGATTACCTTTTAATTCAAAATTATTTAGTTGCTTTATGATGTTCTTAATTGTTTGTTATTTTTAGATTTTCATTAAAACATTATTTAATATGATTATTAAGCTGTTTTCCTAGTGGAGACTATTGAATGGCCCCCAGACATTTGAAAGATTTCAGGTTTGCAATGTAGAGAAAACATGCAGCAAATTAGTGCTGAGTTAGTCCAGTGCAGCCACAAACCCTCATATCTTTCCATCATTACTTCCTATCATATCTCTATCCAAACAGACAGAAGCCGTCTACTATTATTGCTTTACTGCTGCTCCTGTGTGTATTTAATGCCTGCTAAACTGAACACTCCACCACATTTTTACTTATATTTCATGAGCACATTACTCAAGTTTTGGGTATATTCAACATCCTCTAGTGCTGCTCATTCAGTTAAATGAACCATGCAATCAAATCCCACAAAGGAGGAGGGGAAGCAAAGAGACAGATACACTCACTGATAGTATCTGTGACCATTTTGGTGCAAGGCTTCCTGTGTCGCCCACAAACGATACTCTGGTGGGTCACAAACCTTTCTAAGAAACACTGGGATCAATAAGATTGTGTTATGTGAGCTTCACACCTAATCCCAGAGGACATCTGAGTTCCCCATTGTCTCAGGAGCTTCCTATAGGTACTCTCTGGATAACAGAGATATCACTCACAGTGTCCACAGGGGCTCATTGCTTGGACTCATGACCCAAGGGTTAGCAGTCAGTGCGTGTGTGCTTAGCACTGCACACAGAGGTGTCAAGCAACTTTTTTTTTTTTTGTGGGACACCATTGTCAGTCCTAGCTCTCAGACACGGCCCAAGAAAAAAACAAAAAACAAACACTTTTTATAAACTCACTCGTTTATTAGTTAGGTGTAAAGCTTGGTAGTGTAGTGGTAAAATCTTCGTAAATTGTGTAAAGGGGAGAAAAGGGCTAGTTGTCACACTGGGAAGTTGTCACAAGGCTTATATCTATGTAACCTTAAGCAATGCAACCAAGTTACATTCAAAATCATGTTAGCTTACAAATCTGAGGGTGCACATTTGAATGGGCATGA
The DNA here is from genome assembly GCF_025860055.1 of Xyrauchen texanus. NCBI lineage: Eukaryota > Metazoa > Chordata > Actinopteri > Cypriniformes > Catostomidae > Xyrauchen > Xyrauchen texanus. The sequence continues at coordinate 34,028,108 of NC_068292.1, forward strand.
TATCACGGTCGGTGTGCATTTCTATCAGAGTGTGCTTGAGGACATATGAGACATATGTGTCTTTATCTCTCTGCCTGTCAGACAAAACTTGATGAATGTTCAACATCATATGTTGCACGACGCTGTAATCACTCCACATTTCCAACCACATTGCCCCTCTCTGAAAAAAAAAAAATCTAAATGTCCACCTCTAATCCCAGAACTGATTTAGTTAAACGATACCAGGCTGTCATACCTTAGGGCAACACGTTCTGCAGACTCCCCTCAACAATCAGTTTACTTTTCACTCCTTTTCCACCCTGGGCACTTATGTTCATTGCCAAGTGCTTGTGTGCTTGTGAAATAAATGTGTGTGCTATTGTATGCATGATTTATTCAACAGATATGCAGCTGTGTTGGCCCCACTTTTATTAAATAGATTTTAAGCCAATAAAGAAATGCAGGCACTGTGGGCTGGTCACGCGGCAGTTAAAACCCAAGTCAATAAAAATAATGAGCTTTTTGCAGGGCAGTAGTGGCTCTGTAAATGCCTTACCTTCTTCTTTCACATTGATTTTTTTTTGTGCTGGATGCACCTGATTAATCTCCAGTGGCCCCTGAGTGGTAGGGGGTCCTTGGACGTCGGTTACCAGAGCATTGTAGCTAATTCAGTTAAGTTATTCATGTGCTTTAAGTGAGAGACACTAACAGACCCTGACTAAATGGGTTTGGTATGAACTGTGTATAGTTGAGAGGTCAAAGTCATGACAGGACTGAGGCACTAAAAATCCCATCATCCATTCATCAGTCACAACCAGTGTTGGGGAAGCTACTTTGAAACTGTAGCTTGTGAATACAGACTACAAGCTACCCATATTTTAAAGGAATAGTTCACCCAAAAATGAAAATTATCTTATTATTACTCATGTCATTCTAGATGTGTATGTGTTTTTTCTTCTGTAGAACACAAAGATTTCTGGAAGAATATCTCAGCTCTGTTGGTCCTCACAATACAAGTGAATGGTGTCCAGAACTCAGAAGGTCCAAAAATCACAAAGGCATCATAAAAGAAATCATATGAATCCAATAGTTTAACCAAAGTCTTCTTAAGTGATCCATGGTTTTGGGTGAGAAAAAAAACAAAATATAACACATTTTTCACTGTACATCTTCCCATTGCATTCTCTAGGTGCAATCATGATTTCAAGCTTGATTACACTTCCTAGTGCTTGATGCATGCATGAAGCGCTAGATGGTGTAATCGAGCTTTAAATCACAATCACGAGACTGTGTAGAGAGGTCAAAGTCATGACAGTCATGACAAAGTCTTCAAATGAGCTCCTCCACGCTGCTCTAAGATCTCAGCAAGCGAGTATTTCTGTATTTCATTTAGAATGCGGACACTCTAAAAAAACTACCACTAAGGAGGAACTCAAATGCCTGCCAAAATAAAAGCTCTGTTTAACTTGATGTGTGAAATTGAAGACAATACGACAAATACATATTAATATTACATAGAAACGTTTTATGTTCAAAGTAATTGCAATATTACTACTAATAACAAAATGGTTTTTTATTATTATTATTATTATTTATAATGATTACTTTTAGTACTATTATTATTATATGATGTAAGCAATATCACAAAAACAACATGTACTGAATATATTTTTGCTCTATATTTTTACGATTATATTTTATTTGTTTAATGTTTTTTCTGGCGTAAAATCCTGTTCCAAGTCAAATATGTGGATCACGGATGATCTGCTGTGGCAACCCCTAACAGGAGCAGCCGAAAGAAGAATTAAATCTTTTTATGTGCGATTTCATCAGTGATCTGAGGCTATTTATTTGTTGCCGGAATATAGATTAAGTATTGATTCTGAGATACCAGGACTAGTTTTGTACCGAAGCCAAAAATATTGGTATAGTAGGAAACCTAGAATATACTGAATTTGAATTTATCAAAGCTAAAATGTGACCCATATGATGAAAAAATATAAGATGAAATTATAATTTGTAAATGTAATATTTTAGAATTGTACTTACAAGTAGTATATAGTACAAATGATGCATGTAAACAATAAACATGTAACCAATAGCCTATACATGTGTGTGTGTGTGTGTATATATATATATATATATATATATATATATATATATATATATATATATATATACTCACCTAAAGGATTATTAGGAACACCATACTAATACTGTGTTTGACCCCCTTTCACCTTCAGAACTGCCTTAATTCTACGTGGCATTGATTCAACAAGGTGCTGAAAGCATTCTTTAGTCTTCAACTGTCCAATTTTGGTGAGCTCTTGCAAATTGTAGCCTCTTTTTCCTATTTGTAGTGGAGATGAGTGGTACCCGGTGGGGTCTTCTGCTGTTGTAGCCCATCCGCCTCAAGGTTGTGTGTGTTGTGGCTTCACAAATGCTTTGCTGCATACCTCGGTTGTAACGAGTGGTTATTTCAGGCAAAGTTGCTCTTGTATCAGCTTGAATCAGTCGGCCCATTCTCCTCTGACCTCTAGCATCAACAAGGCATTTTTGCCCACAGAACTGCCGCATACTGGATGTTTTTCCCTTTTCACACCATTCTTTGTAAACCCTAGAAATGGTTGTGCATGAAAATCCCAGTAACTGAGCAGATTGTGAAATACTCAGACCGGCCCGTCTGGCACCAACAACCATGCCATGCTCAAAATTGCTTAAATCACCTTTCTTTCCCATTCTGACATTCAGTTTGGAGTTCAGGAGATTGTCTTGACCAGGACCACACCCCTTATTTCATTGAAGCAACTGCCATGTGATTGGTTGATTAGATAATTGCATTAATGAGAAATTGAACAAGTGTTCCTAATAATCCTTTAGGTGAGTGTATATATTATATATATATATATATATATATATATATATATATATATATAAAATTTTATATTTGCAATAACAAGAAGTTTATTAATGGAATACACTGAATTTGAACATTTGTCAAAGCTAAAATGTGACCAATATGACGAAAACTATATGATGAAAATATAATTGGTAAAATTCATATTTTAGAATTGTATCTAGAAGGCTAACCTAGAAGGTTAGAAGGGCCCTTTATAATAAACAGCATTAGCTGAGCAATAATTTATTTAATATGTTAGAAAAATAGACATTGAAACCGAAATCAAATCAAGTCAAGAGCTTGTGAATTGGAATCGAATCGAATCAGAAAGACTGATCAATACTCAATCTTGCCTTGGATTGATTGCCTTGGTGTGCTTAGCTACATAGTGTAGGTCAATAGTGTTTATCGTGTAACACCACTACTTTTTGGAAGAAGTAGCTTGTCACACAGCTACACTGTATTTTAAAAAGCTGAACTACTTTCACACTACAGAAAAATGTTGTTACTACGAGCCTAAGTCACTACAAGCCTTATTTTCCACCTAACACTGACAGTCAGGAAGTCACTGCTGTGAAGTCACAGACATCTCAGGATGTTTGAATTGCATGCAAAGTATGTGAAAAGCAAGTGAGAATAACAACAAAGGTCTCTGGAGTTCTGCTGGCCTCTTGTGAGAAACATTTATTCATATTAGTATGCAAAAATGAAAGAAAGGATCCAGTTAACGCTACTGGGTGCCAGTAATCAGAACTAACAAATTATTGAAATTAGCCACCCCACATTCATTCTTGTCTTTAGGCATCTCTGTTGTTCAGCAAACACACGTTGTATAGCTGGACAGAGAGCCAGTGAATTTAGATGTATGCTGTAAAGAAATTGGACACCCAGAGATGTCAAAAGCTTGCACGTGCACACACAAACACTTACATAGAAACTGTGGAGTGATTTATCTTTTGTGTTCATAAATGAATGGGTAGCTTTTATGTTTTCTGTGTTTTCTCTGTTGCTCTTTTTGAGTGATTTATCTTTTGTGTTCATAAAAGAATGGGTTTCTTTTATGTTTTCTGTGTTTTCTCTGTCGCTCTTTTAATGACCAATGTTAAAGCTCCATTTATCGACCTTAGCTGCAACCTCAGCGTGCGAAATGAACAACTTTAACAAGGACGTGGTGAGAGACAGGCTTTTAGATAAAAACGAGAGGATAAAGGGAAACTGGATCTCTCTCTCTCTTGCTTACTCTTGCTCTCCCCTGTGTGCCACACAACTCTGGCATTAGATCAGACACCATGTTCTTTTGGTAGATAAAGAAAAGCTCTTACCATTGTAGCAAACACACTATCTTTTGTCACTAGCAACACCCATATGGATGATTACAGACTTCCCCTCTACAAAGCCATTCTGCTGGCAGAGATCACAAAAGACTTCCACACAGCATTGTCATGTTCCTAGTTTGATTTACAAAGAAATCAGGAAAATATTAACATAGATTACTTCAATAGTCATTTGAGCATTACAACCCTTATAAAATTATTTCCAAAGTTACTTTAAAGTAACCATGCCTAACTGTGGTACTTTTTGGAAGACCACAGTAAACATGGTAAAACAATGGATGGCTAGTCAATACCATGCTTAGAGCAGAGTATCTATGGTTTGACAAAAGAAGAAAAAAAGAAAAGAAAAGGAAAAAGTAAAACAGAGTGGTGGTGGTGTAGTGGGTTTAAGCACTAAACTGTTTAGCAGAAGGTTGTCGGTTCGATCCCCACAGCCACCCACTGTGTCCTTAAGCAAGGCACTTAACTCCAGGTAGCTCCGGGGGGATTGTCCCTGAAATAAGTGCTCTGTAAGTCGCTTTGGATAAAAGCATCTGCCAAATGCGTAAATGTAAATGTAAACACATTTATAAACTATGACTGCCTTAAAGGGATGTTCACCCAAAATGATAATTCTCTAATCATTTGCGATCCCAGATGTGTATTACTTTCTTTCTTATGATATCATAAAATCATAAACGCAAATTATGATTTTTAGAATCATAATTCAGAAGAATATTTCAGCTCTATGTCCATACAATGCAAGTGAATAGGTACCAAAATGTAGACATTCCAAAAAGTACATAAAGGCATCATAAAATTAATCAATACAACTCCAGTGGTTTAATCCATATTTGCAGAAGAGATATGATAGGTGTGGGTGAGAAACAGATTAATATTTAAGTCTTTTTTTTCCGCTAGATATTCTTCTCCCTGCCCTTTAAAAAAATTGTTGCCACCCATTCACTTGAATGATATGGACCAAAAGAGCAGAGATATCCTTCTAAAAATCATCACTTGAGTTCAGCAGATGAAAGAAAGTTATACATATCTGGGATGGCATAAGTGTGAGTAAATGATGAGAGAATTTTCCTTTTTGGGTGAACTATTTCTATAAAGCTTCGAGCATATGAAATTATTTCAGACATCACAATGGACAGGACATGATGTCATGCTCAAGGGCTTCTGGTTTCAATAAATAATAAATCCCAAATAACAAACAAAATAATATTCAAAATGTTAAAATATACCTACTCACTTTCTAGAAACAATACAAACATACAGCTTTCAAGTATGTTTTGATAATCTATTGCTCACACGTCTTCGACTTACAAATTTGCTGAAGGGAGTTCATCAACCTTGAACGTTGGTATTCAGCAGAATGTGGAATTACAGTACTTGAGCTTGCGTTTCTAGACTCCTGCATTCATATGCGTTTGAATAGAAATAATGCTGAAAAAAAAAAGCAATTAATTAAGCCACCGTAATAAGTAATGTGGCACCTCTGTCTCAGTCAGCAAGGGTCAGTAAGCGCAGCTCCAGCCTCACAAGCAACGCACAGCTGTACAGACAACAAACCTGAGAGCTGATCAAAAGACAGCTGGACCGAGCAGATTGCAGGGGAACTAAGTCTCAAGGGGTATTTTTAAAGTTTCAAAATGCATTTAACTTAACACAACATCCTAAACATGCAGTGTTTATGGATAGAGACGCTAAAAACGACACCATGTGTCTGAGCAGGCCATGTCGCTTACCCTGAAGAGATTATTAGTTAAGAGATAAAGAGATTTTTTGTTATCTACAACCACTAAAATACCATAGCAACTACAATTAGAGTTAGTATAGAAAAAACATGAATATAAATAAGGGGAAAAAATTGTGAAAGCAAACAGAATTTCCCTAAGAGCTTAATGAGGGTGTAAGCTCAGAGCCCTCACTTGAATAAGACGGCCACTTGCCGTTAAAATCTTTTTCTACATGCTTGACGATGTGTACGGACGAGACGGGAAGCAGATGCTGTGCTTCTCGCTTATGCTCAGTGCTCCAGTTTGGCCATGGGCGTTTTATTTCCAGTGCGATGAGTGTACGAGTGGCTTTTTGCTTTCGCCTCGTTCAGAGGGCATAAACAGATGAGCATCTGAATATTTCATCCCCCTCCATCCCTACCACTCTGATGGCACGCTGATTCTCTCTGCATCCACAATGGGTGTGTCGCTGCAAATTACTCTTTCATTCTTCTGTGTCCCTACTCCATCCATATTCATACATTTGTGTTCTTTTCATTTCCACATTACTCAAAAATGAAGGCACCAGAGGTTAATGTACTCCCTCCATTTACTCCATCATTACCGAGGTTCAGTAAGATGGTGCTATTTAGATTGGTAAATGTTTAAGGTGCATTGTTGTTCAGATACTGTTGACAACTGGGAAAGTTTGAACACAGTCAAGAACAGAGTCTGTGGTGGTAAACCTGTAAACCTGTTGATGATCAGTTTGCTTAGACCTTGTACAAATGGAGAACATTAGAAACAGGTGCTACACTGTACTTCTGCATATGTGCTGTGTAATTTCTACTGCCATTGCTCTCAGACAGACTTAAAGGGTAAGAACACCCCGACATAAAAATAAAAATAGAATCATTGACACACCTTCCAAACCATATGACTTTCTTATTTCCATGGAACACTAAAGAATGTTTTGAAAAAAGAATGTTGACACTGCCATCAGAGGCTGTTAAGCTTAAAAAAGGACAGAAAGCAGCATAGAAGTGGTCCATATAAAATGTGCACTTTATTTCCCATTACATTGTAACAAGAAAAATGATAATGTTGCAATACATCTTTATGCAAATAGTTTGAATATGCACACACGCAAACAGTTCTGGGCCTCGATTCCCAAAGCATTGTAACTTAAGTAGAACCTGAAAATGCTCATAGATTAAAAAGTGCTCTGGAGTACTCAGACACCTGCAGGAAAATTGTGAAATTACACCTGCTACAATTTAAATACCTGTAGCAATACTTTATGCTCATTTAATGTCAGTATATGTATATGTATGTTTTGTTTTATTTATTTTTAACCAAAAGGCTAATAATAATATTAATATTATGTGGCAGGGCGGGGCGGGGCCGGGTCGTGATTCCGTACATCCGGCCCCTAAGCAGGCTAATCAAGCCTGTGAGAGAGAGAGAGAGAGAGAGAGAGAGAGAGGAGAGAGAGAGAGAAACACACACACACACACAGGTGTCAGACAGCTGTCCGTCAATCTCTCTCTCTCTCGCACTGCAGCATCCATTCAGCCTTTATCACTCTCTGAGGCTTGATTAGCCTGATTAGGGGCCGGGTGTCCAGAATCATGACCCGGCCACGCCCTCTGCCCTGCCACATAATAATAATAATATTAATGAATACATAAAATGGTTAGTCAATATTGGATGAACAGATACATTAATAAGTAAACAAATAAAGTTATTTGTAGACTAGTTGTGGGTAGATTGTTGCAGAGAACTGTAAAAATTATAATCAGAGTGAGAAGGAAAAAAGTCAATGACTTGCTGCTGTGCATGAAAATTGTTCGTACAGTATATTGGCTCCTCATCCTCATCTATTCTTCCTCTCTAACATCTAACCGTTTTGTGAAACATTGAACATTAATGTTTTCATCAGTGATTTAATTGATGAGATTAGCACTGGGCTGGACATAATAATAAAGTCTTCCATTGAACTCATATCAGCCATATCATGTTTCACCTCTTAACTTGATAAATGTAGTAAAACATTAACTAGTGGTGGTTTAAAAGCGCTTTGAGTGTACTGTCAAAACAATCACTAGATATGTACAATTCTTTCATTCAAAATATGTAATTGAGGGAGTGTTATTTATCTTCACCAAAGCAAGTAATATTAATGTTTAATCATTTAACTTAATTATAGCAACATAAAAATAGCACGTTATGATTCAGGCTCTGAATATCTTCCAGTCATGATCACAGACAGGCAATAAGCTCAAATCATGAGATCCATCTGCCAAAGGAGCAGTGTCGAAACATGACGGATGTAAAGTGTTCTTCTGCAAATTGCTTGCAATTTTTAAATTGCAACCACAGATATTACTAAAGAGCACAAAGTTACATAGTGTAGCTTTAAAATTTCTCATTTTGTGTTCCCTGGAAGAAAGCCATAAGGATTTGGAACCTCATGACGATGGGTAAATGATGACCCATCATTGCGTGAACAAACCCTTAAAGTGTCTATAATATTTGATATGGTACAAAGATTCCTTATATAGTTTAATATTAGGACACCGATAGTAGCAAAAACAGGAAAGTTAAATATAATATACAAGTAGAACATGTTCCTGAATGGACATTGTTTGTTGTTCCTTTAATAACATTCATATTAACCAGATTCATGCTTTCTGATAGGGCAAGTGTATGGTCAGGATTAGGGCTATGATTGGATGATATAAATGTTGTTTGAGGAAAAACAAAGGAGTGTAAGCCAAGAGTAAGTATGTTTTATGTAAATTATGTTGAGTATACATCCTCATAGATGCAGAAATCAAAAAGTGGGAGGGACTTTGTTTCCTTATGTCCTTCTTACATGCTCTCCCAATGTGATGTCCCCCTAAAATTGTGGATTCAAAGGAGGCCAGAGCCCTCTGCTTTGCAATTAGTGTCACCTCAGTGCCTGCTGTTTATATGTCTTGCTCTCTATCGCCCGCTGTCTGTCTGATGCTGGTCTGCAGTGGGCGGCGTCAGGTTGAGTCGAGGAGTAGACGCGATGATGAGACCAGATCTGTGTCAGCGGGGTGGGGCTGAACCCCTTGCAGCTAGAAGAACATAGCTAATCAAGAAACATGTTCTGACACAACAGTAACAATTAACCCTCATAGGGGCAACACACTCTTCTCGGTCTAATCAACTTTGAACACACACACACACACACACACACACACACACACACACACACACACACACACACACACACACACACACACACACACACACACACACACAAATGTTGTGTTTCCATGTTTTATGGGGACTTTCCATAGACATAATGGTTTTTATACTGTACAAACTTTATATTCTATCCCCTAAACACACGGAGGACTCTCCATAGACTTGAAAGCATTTTATGGATTATATACAGATCTAACAATAATGTCCATCCCCTAACCCTACCCCTAAACCTAACCCTCACAGAATCCTTTTTGCATTTTTACATGTTCAAAAAAACATAATTTAGTATGTTTAATAAGCCATTTTCCTTGTATGGACTGCTAGCTGAGCCCCCAAGGTAGGTGATCTCAGGTTTTACTATCCTTGTGGGCACATTTGGTCCCCACAGTGTAGTCTAAACATGTACACACGTACACACACACACACACACACACACACACACACACACACACACACAGATCTGGAGCACAGTCGCAGTTGGTGGTATCTGATCGGGCTTTGATGAACATGCTGACTAGTTCGAATATGATGCATCGTTTTAAATTTGATTGCACAATCTCCCACAATACATTTATTGCAACGACGAGCCAATATTGCATCCAGGACAGTTCAATTTGAAGCTCTATTCTAAACCCAGTTAGCTGCCTCCAAATGCAGCATTTTAAAGGAATAGTTCACCCAAACATGAAATAATAATTTAGTCCATGTCATTCCAATCCAGTATGACCTACATTCTTATGCGGAACACATAAGAATGTAGACATGTTTTAATAAATGTCAAGGTCTGTCTTTTCAAACACAACGGCAGTGGATAGCGCCTCATTTTAAGCTTAAAAAGACTTAAAAGATAAAAAATTATCATGAAAGTCATGCATGTGAATTCTGCGTCATATTCCGAATCAAATGATGTCATTCTACAGTAAAAATCATGACGTCTGTTGGGCGTTCACGAGTGTGAAAGTGCATATGAAAAGGTGAGTGGTGAGAGAGTGCGAGCGTGGTGCGCAGTGAGAAATTGCGAGCCTTTGCAACTGCTACCGAGTCCTTGAATGATATATAACATGGATGTAAGGGCAGCTGGTGGAGTTTATGGTGCCCCCCTAGGGAGTTGGTGCCCTACACAGACTGTGTAATATGCATATCGGGAGCGGCGGTATGGAATGCAAGTTCACACATGATCACTGTGAGCAAGCTTCTCTCATATCTATATGCTGTATTGAAATGCATTTGAGCCTCCAGTGCACTTCACATGAGAATCACTGTTTATGAGTTGATACTTATGTATTGTTTATTATCTGTCATTTATGAGGTTCTATGGAGGCTAAGATACTGCCATAGAAGGCAACGGCATATGTAGATAGTAGGTAGCGAGGTAGCTCTAGGTTGTGGAATGGAGCTCAAAAGTCACATTGTTTTGAATTTGATTACATTATCCCACACAATTGCATCGCCAATAGATATCAACAATATGCTCTTACTGCAATCTGGACAGTTTTATACAAAAGTTATATTGTTTTTGGGGCCTGGTTAGCTCAGCAAGTTAAGATGGTGACTACCTCCCCTGGAGTCATGAGTTCAAATCCAGGGTGTGCTGAATGACTCCAGCCAGGCTTCTAAAACAACCAATTGGCCCGCTTGTTAGGATGGTTAGAATCACATGGGTTACCTTCCTCAGGGTTGCTATAAGGTTATTCTCGCTTTCGGTGGGGCGTGTGGTAAGTTGTGCATGGATGTCAAGGTGAATAGCGTTAGCCTCCACGCACGCAAAGTCTCCGTCATAAGGTGCTCAGCATGCCATGTGATAAGACACGAGGGTTGACTGTCTCACAAATGGAGGCAACTGAGATTCATCCTCCACCATCCAGATCGAGTGAGTCGCTGTGCCACCATGAATAACTACAGTGCACTGGGAATTGGGAATGCCAAATTGGGGAGTAAAGGGGATAAAAAAAAAATTATAAATTGTTTTGAATATGAATTCTTAGTTTGCACACATAATAATTTGATTGCAACAATAAGACAAAATCACAATCAGGACAGTTTGTCTTGTTCAGAGGCTATGCGCAGACATGCCAAAGAAAAAAATGTTTACTATAAATATGAAATCTTTGTGGTGAAAACAAGACTGTGAAATAGCTTAAACCACTGCCCCAGTGACCCCATAAACCTAAAAACACTCTTAAAGCCTAATGGGACATATGTGGTGCTAGTATAATCTGTCTAAATCGAGTGATAATATCTGTCATTCAGAGCTTGTTTGTGCCGACTGACAGAAATAAAATGATTGCAGCCAACAAAACACAACAAAACACTATTTAAGAGGATTACGCCACTAAATTTGTTCCAGCTGTCATCATCTAATGCACAAAAACCTGAATTTCTACTAAAGTGAGAGTGATTTCCTTTCAAATATTTGCTATATCTCACATATAATCTTTGTCATACAGTGCAGAGACGTCAAACAATATACAGTAGGACCATAAATAAGTGATGAATGGGGCTGAGACGTGCTCTGCATGCTGCTGTGCACACGTTTCTCTCTTGGGTTGCCCCTGTGATGGGGTCATCACTTTGTCTCAGATCTGCCTTGACCAACACATGTGTGAAAAAGACCTCTCAAAGAAACCAGCCAAGGGGACAGTTAGTGTGAAAGATTTATGAACTTTCATTTCCCATGAAAACTCTATGACTAGAGCAGGTATGGTAGCATTTACAATGCAGTTCAGAAGTCCACATTGAAAATCTGAGAGTCCAAATCTAATTTAAACATGGAAATATAATTGAAATATGATCTAATTTAAACATGGACACAGCAAATACTAAGAAATTCTGAAATTCATGTTCACTTTTAATTCAAGATTTCATTGAATTTGTTATGTCTAAAAATTCAAATGTTAAAATTTTCACAAGTGAAAGTTTGCAAGGCTCTGTATGTTGGGGTTGCATATGTGTAAGCACTAATTTGTGCAATTTGGAGAAGAATGTTTGTAGGAAGTCAGCACAAAAGTGGGTTACAATAGCATGCCAAGAAGTCCTATAACATTTTTATTACAGTTCAATCATGCTGTGAGACAGTTGTTATGGCTTGTTTTTAATTTCGTTAGACCTATAAAATCTTTATGACGAAAAAATAGATGACAATATCTTGTATGCAGAGTTGCCAGCCGCCAGAGGTCAAAGGTGTTTCACGCTCTTGGTTGAGTAAATATTTAATCAGATTGAAGCCTGCGTCACTTCGGGCAACATCACAAGTACATTTACACTCCACACGTAACAAGGTTTCAGTGTATTATCATCTTATTTAATATCTGAATTCAGTCGTGCGGTGTCTGCAGGAGCGGAGAATGATATATTGTGAGTTGTAATTGGCACTTCAGTCAATGAAAGATTTAGTGCAGGTCTAGAGCTGAATTGATGTTCCGGCATTATGAGGTGGAAGGAAAAAGTCCTCACACAACCCGCTCTTGATTAACATGTGAAAGATGTGTGGCGTGCTGGTGTGAACCTGTTAGCTGTGATATGTCATCAGCCTTACCTCAATAGGAGGGCCCATTTGTGTTGAATAAAGCACATCTGCTGCCCAGGTCTGTTTGGAAACCTTTGCTTTTGTGGTGCAGCGCATGCACTCAGGCTGCAGAATATTGTTAATTGAATTCCTCCACAGTCTCAATTAGTGGGAAGAGTAATTAAAACAGGGTTTTTTTCTTGTGTTTGGGGGTTAGTGTGTTGCTGACAGCAATGCCGGAACAAATTGCATTCCCAAGGGAAGAACCACTGCAGAGCCTCCATGAATGCAGGGTTAGGCAAAATTCTGAATTTAAGAATGGTCTCCTTTCCAATTCATGAGTGGGAATTTGAATTAATCGAATTTGGCCAAGCTCCCCAGGATCTTGAAATGTTATTTGAGCTAGATTGACAGGAGGAGGGATTCACTGAATTTCAGTCACATCACGAAGGAATTCAATTAGTGCATCACAAATTTTGCAAAATATTAATTTGGAATAATTATGCCTTTTAATTGCCTAATCACAACTGATTAAATATTTTTCCAACCAAGTTCCATGACAAATCATAACAGGATGAGATGCCGAAATCGTAGGAAAATTAATTTTACTCCCATAGAGAAAAACAAATAAAACTACCTAATTAGTTTGACCCCTTACCCAAACCTTAAACCTACCATGAATTTAATAGGAAAATAACTTGTTTACCGTGGAAGAAAGAAAACACTGGGGGTTGGAACGAGACAAGGGAAGCATTTTTCAGGTTATTGACATACTGTACATCAGTTGTTTGTATTGCATAAGTAAATATGCTAACATTTGTTCACAGACAATTCCTTTCTTTAAATAAAGTGTCGGATATGAGGCTAGCTCTAATTTGGTGTCTGTATTATATAGATGAAATTCTGTGTTTGTCCAATGTTTGGTTTGTGTCTATGGGAATAAAAGATATACCTTTTCATACAAACCAAGTCATATAACATCTTACGATTTTGCCATCTCGTACAAATTATTACGAGTTGTCATGTGACTGTTGTATTTTTCTCCAAAACTCCTTTTTTTACCAACAGATATGTTTAATACATGTTTCTAGTAGCACATAGTACATAGCACATTAGTAGCATACATTTTTTATCCCCTTTTCTCCCAATTTGGAATGCCCAATTCCCACTACTTAGTAGGTCCTTGTGGTGGCGTGGTTACTCACTTCAATCTGGGTGGCGGAGGACAAGTCTCAGTTGCCTCCGCTTCTGAGACAGTCAGTCTGCGCATCTTATCCCGTGGCTCATTGTGCATGACACATGAGACTCCTAGCATGTGGAGGTTCATGTTACTCTCTGTGATCAATGAACAACTTACCGCATGCTAAAACTTTTGGTAGAATGTTCTGTGGACTGATTAGTTGAAAGTGGAACTGTTTGGAAGACATGAGTCCCTGAATATGAATTATTAGAGTAGTGCATGAATCATCCCTCTTCCACAATTAATCTCTCCTAGGCTCATTCATGTTTGATGTTCAAAATATACAAGGAGCAGTAATTTTGTCCAATGAGTTTACATTGTGGGTGGGGCTACTCTGCATGTCGACACAAAAATAGAAAACAAACAACTGACAAAATTTGTTGTCGCAACTGGTTAGGATCAATATGGAAGAGATATCTTTTATCGTGTCACACCTGGTTAGGACACAGTGTTACGACGAACCCCATGTGCCATTTTAGCTTTGCATTTGCACAGCTGTTCCCTTTTAGTTCTTCGTCTCAGGGTGGTAACCTCTACTGGTGGGCACCAGTCTTGGCTGTCAAGTCTGGTTAATTAACACAGTAGATGAGACAATTAAATCAATATGTGAGTGGCAGAAACAATTTTACTCCATGATTGAATATCAGAGGGGAATGAATACAGCCCAGAGAATTTCTGTTTAATTGTGTTGGCTTAATTAATTTTCTACTTTTTTCCATCAGTCATACAGAGAGAGAGGGACTGTGAGGATGCCAAAATGGACAGTGCTGAATATAGCAAATTTAATCTCTTAAATGCTTCTAATGCCTTTTCAAATCTGTGAAATGGGTATGCCCCCATCTCAATGATATAATTTCATCTTGTCTTCTTGAGGCTGTTGTAGAGCTAATACTGATTATATAAATCCTTCTCTCATTGGAATTGTCTGAAATCCATTTCCCATAGTAGATAAAAGGACTGGGATAGACAAAGTTCCAAGAAAAGAGGATGAGGAAGATGTAGTAGGCTGCTATTCACAATTTTATTGCTTGTGATGGTTTGAGAATTGCCAGACTTGGCTGCCTGTAAATGTCCTTTGGCCAATTTCTCAATGATATGAATGTCAATGCCATTGGCTCAATGACCGAGCAAACTGTTTAGAGCGATTATGTGCAGTGCTTTGTTGAATTGTTCCCTTGATGTCCTGCCTTACATTTCTCTAGCTATGATTAAATGTGCAAAATTTGGGAGAAGCGCTTAAGCCATGAAAGGAATCTAATTTCCACAGGCTGTTTGTTGAAGTAAATTGCATGTGAGTGAGTGAGTGAGTGTGTGTGTGTCAGTGTTTATGTGCATGTGTTTATGTGACATTGTTTA
This sequence comes from Xyrauchen texanus, assembly GCF_025860055.1. Lineage (NCBI taxonomy): Eukaryota > Metazoa > Chordata > Actinopteri > Cypriniformes > Catostomidae > Xyrauchen > Xyrauchen texanus. The sequence continues at coordinate 34,043,364 of NC_068292.1, forward strand.
TGTACTCATGTGGATAATATTTATTGTGATTTTGCTTCATTCTTTGATGTGTTAATCAGGCCCTCTTAAGAGAGCAGCCTGGTTCAGAGGGAATTAAATCCCCTTTTGCGTGCACGTGTGTGTCTGTGTGTGTGAATACTTCATAAAATGACTCTGATGGTGTCAATATGCCACAACACAGATGGGCCTGTTGTCTGGGAATTTACAGCACTGATTTAACTGTTGGCGAAAAGACCAATGAATACATTTATATCAAACATACATCAAAAATGTGTGTTTGATTTCAAAAACAAGAAATATAAAGATGGTGATATAGGACAAATGGAGTGCTATGCATGCATAGTGCAATCTAATAAGGAAAATATATCTTGAATCAAACAACAAAGTCTTTTGGGTTTTCATTGTGCTCATAATTTCAGATGTCCTGCTGAAAAAAACAAATGCTAAAACCAACCTAAGCTAGTAGTTTGGTCTTCGCTGGTTTACGCCGGTTACCAAGCCTGGCCAAACTGATCTAGCTGGTCTCCCAGCCCAAAATTACAATTCTGTCTTCATTCACTCACCCTCATGCTGCTCCTAATACATATGGATTTCTTCTTTGGAACACAAAGGGAGATGTTAAGCAGAAAGTCATCATTTACTTTAATTGTATTAAAAAAGATACAATGAAAGTGAATGGTGGATAAAGCAAACATCTCCTGTAGTGTTCAAGGAACAAAGAAGGTAATATGGGTTTGGAACACACGAGGGCGACTAAATAATAACAACATTTTCATTTTGTGTGTGCGTATGTGTGTGTGTGTGTGTGTGTGTGAACTATCACTTTAAATTACTGTCAGCCATGCAAATAATTCACCAAAAAAATAAAAAATAAATCACCACTAATGATCTAACTAGTCTTTTTTTCTCCCTACTTTGTGCAATTATTATTTTTCTCCATAATCAACATCTTATGGAGTTTTGTGTTCCTTGCCACAGTCGCCTTCAGCTTGCTCACTGGGGTTATTACAATACAATTATTATTTAATTAATTATTTTTAAACACAATTAACAATCATATTTTATCTAATTACACAATGATGATTCATCGACATTATAGACATTACAGTTTTATCGTCTGTTAATGCCTGATCTTCGGTAAAGCTGCCTTGAAACATTGTGTGTTGTAAAAGGTGCTATTCAAATAAAATTGACTTGACTTGAATTGACTTAATTGGTATAATACTAATTCGGTGGACCGTTCATTAATCTGGGTAGACGAGTGCCACTCTGGCCCTTACATGTCTTCATCTCATGGATCTATGAAATTTAGACTCCAGAAACTTGCCTTGTCATAAATAAGGCATTACAAAACCATAGTAAATGAATCTAAAGGGAAAATGTTTCTGATTTCATTCAAAGCAATGTTAGTCACTAATAACAGAGAGAGTATGCAATTATAAAAAAGATATTCAACAGGAGCAGTGCCCCAGGCCTTGCTTATTAACAGTGACCTTTCTAAGTGACAGACACCAATACCTTTTTAAATCTCAAGCTCCCATCAAGTGGATAGAATCAGAGCAGCATCCCACAATGCAACCTTTGCATATTCATGACTGCACACATTTATTTATCATTCTGTGTAAACATGGCACTGTTCCAGAAAAAGAACATGCCAATGCGTGTGTGCATGCAAAATTACTTGGGTATGTTTGAGTGCCACACATGGACGGTTTCCAGAGCATCGGAAGACAGACTTGACATCTCTGAAGTTGGATGTTCACCACTAGCCATTGCTAAGGGAGAGAAGGTGACCTTTTCTGCTCTCTCTCTCACTTCTCCAGATCTCACCTCACTGTGTTGGCAGTGCTCATTAGAGGAGCACTGTACCTTTCTCAATTGACAGTATTCAACAGAAACATTGGACATCAACATTAACATGCAGCCCAGCAATTGGTTCTCTAACAGCTAAAAAAGTCTACTTTGCTTTGGTCAGGGGTTTCAGTGTGAATTAATTTTTGTGTGCATCCATGTTTGTGTGGTATTATAAGAGCTAGTTCATCTAAAAATAAAAATTCTAAATTACCTATCTCTCATGTTGTGCTAAACATGTATGACTTTCTTTTTGCAAGAAGATGCAAGGCAGTAGTTTAGTCTCAGACACTATTCAACTTCAGTGCATCCATTTTTTTCATACAATAAAAGTGTTCCACAGAGAAAAGAAAGCCACACGTGCTCGAAACAAAACGAGGTTGTGAAAACGATCACACAATCTTTCTTTTTGGGTGAATTAAAATGCACCATGGCCATCTAAACCAGTTTATATTCAGTATCATATATCGCTGTTGAAAAGACCAGCATTGCTGGTCACCACAATATGTTGCAATTGGTTGTCAATACAACTAGTTTAAACAGCAAACATCCCTTTGTCAACCAGCTTCATCAGAAAGATCATAATGTTTGACTAGCTAGACCAGCAGAAACCAGCTCTTCTCAGAATAAACCAGTTTCAACTAGTTTGGAAATTCAAAATTCATGCTGGTCTAAGCAAGTCTTTTTAGGAGGGATGACACATGCAAGACGATCTTCAAAAACAGGTGGGGCAAGATAGACCTACAATGTTGATGATCATTAGGGAGTGCCATTCACAATGGTTATTTAGAATACCTCTCTCCATCCAGGCCAGCTGTAATGGCTGTGAAATTACGTGGCAACAGCAGTGATTACAGTTGGAAACTGTGTCAAAGCACTCCTCCCCTAAGAGAAACCGCCATTCAAATGTTTTTTTTTTTTAAAACAGTAACACTCTTTGGCAGCAAAACTCTCTCACATAAATCGGGAACGTTCCGCTGATGTGGACTTTGACTATCAAATGAGATGGCCTCATTAATGGCAAGTTAAACCAAACATGGTAGCCTACCATTATGCCATATGTGTGTTCTATAAAGAAGCTCAACACCTCACTGGGGAACTAAAGTACACTTCCCAGGGTCTGCTCCCCATTTGGTTGTAAAACATTTTCAAGGTGAGCCCATTCTGTTTGTCCATATGCAACGTTGGCAATTATACCTCTTCCATGGTGTTAATGTCTCACTAAGGTCTCATAGAAGCAGCAGTCAATAATGCGGAGCAGCTCGGCTGCTTGGTTACACCCTGTGCATTAAACAGCAGGATGCTGGCATCAGCTGAATCCAATGCGACAACTCGCGCTGCCTTTCTGTTCATCTGGCAGACGAAAGCCTTACTCCACTGATCTCAGATCTGACGGACGCATGTTGTGACCCTTGCTCCAGGAGCATCACACGGTGCATTGCTGACCCCCAAGCTTCCAGAACTCATCCTACATTCCTTTCCGCCTCCATTCCAAGAGCCTCCATTCTTCTCACTGTATTAACTACGCCATTGGCTTTATAGGAGGTAGAGAAAAGGCCCAAACTCTATTAGATCCCGTTAAATTCATTTTCGTTTGACCACACATTGAGTTCCTTCCCTCAGGCAGGCAGAGTACTCTTTCTGCATATCTAATCAGCAGTCTTGAGCTCCATGCCCAGGCCTTGGCCTATCCTCAACAAACACAAGACTCGTTAATGACGCTCCATTATGGGGCACACTCTCAAGCATGCGGGAGCTACAATCTGCCTGACATTGCCATAAATCAACCCAAATGCTTCGCTTCCCTATTTCTTCACCTTTTATCCAGCCAGACAAACCTTTCATGACAGAGTTTGTCTTTTGAAGCCATTAAGAAGCATTACAGATCCACTCCTAATTGAGGAGGTACAGTGCAGATTGCAGTCTACATCACCAATATTACCTACAACATTACCTACAACTAGGCCTGGGAACCAAGTTGTTGTTCTTATTCTTATTCTTATTCAGAATTTAAAAAAATAATAGTTCTTGAACATGCATTCTTCCACTGATGTGGACGAAACTCTGTACTAAAATACTCTGAAAAGTTTCCTGTGCTGCAACACTGCTACTAAATCAGCTGCATGAAACACACAGTGCGACCAGTGTAGTGCGATTCCTGAAGGAATGACTGTTATGATCTGATTCTTTTTAATCTATAGCGCAAAACATACTGTGCAAGCAGTGTATTACAATTCCAGGACAAATGACACTCATGAACCAAATATATATTTTTTAAATTTATAAGTGTGACCAGTGTTGTTCGATACCAAAACTATTGACTCTTATGAGTCCACTCTTTTATAAAAAATTCTGAACTACAAATCATTCATTCAACCAAGAATTGGTACTGTGTTTTGTGTACTTAAGGCTCATGAGACTCATGACAATTAATGGTTGGTTGTTGATATGAATATATAGTTATAGACACACATTATGCCATGTATGTCTCTCTTGAACTGGCACCCCGGCTCATTTTTATCCCCCTCCCGGCTGATTAGGTGACTCAGCGCCGGCCGTGCACCCTCATGGCGCATCTTTCTCCTTGTCACAGACTACCTCAATACTTTCCATTGTAATAAAGAAATATGCTACTTTTGGATTCCTGTAGCAGTAAAGTGGAATAAATTATTTAACACATAAACACTTTGGGGACACATGCATCCTTGGGGTCCACATCTTTGCACACATGTTTCTGCATCAGTGCGTTACATACATCAGTGCTTTACCTCATTTGCTGTGCGGTGAGCAGGTGGTGTGTTAGCATTCGGTGGGGAGTAGCTACAAGAATGAGTAGTGCCAATTGATCAAGCCCAAATTAGCATCAGCAAAAGCCATATCGGTCTTAAGAATAAATCCCAATTAGACTTGATGGAGCTTGTCTGACCCTTTGATCAACTCTTTATTGCACTTTGGCCTGGCATAATATCAATCTCATCCAGCGATATGATAATTTATTTTGGAGTGAAGTCGTAAATGTAAATTTGGTGCCTTATGCAATCAGGTTAGCCCTTATTCAGACCACACAGGGAGTCAATATGTTTGGAGGCCAGTGAAAAGGCACTGCCAGGTGCCAAAGCTATAAGCTAATTTACTGCAACTCAGTCTGGCCATTAGAATTGGCAATGTACTGTATATTGAATAATAAAAGCAAAACATTAAGCTGTTGATGCTCTGTAATTAGGTTTGATGAATTCTTGGGGCACAATAAAATCATTTCTCTACTTTTGGTAAAGCTGCACTTAGAAAAATACATTTTTACAAATCGTTTTCAGAGCCTGCAAAGCTTGGTGAGAAACTGTTTTTTTGTCTTTCGTAAGAGATCAGTTTTTGAAGCACCTCATAAAACCTCCAAGTAAAATTCACTAATAATTTAAAGAACTGTCCTTGATTTAGCTCCAGACAGTGAGGTCTTACCCAAAAACCAGTGACCCATTTGTACTGCAGAATTCAACTGCATTCTGTTTTAAGGCATGGCATTATTTACTCAGATTGACTCGGGTCTCGTATGACTTTCTTTCTCCCATGAAAGAACAAAAAACAAACAAAAAACAAACAAAAACACTTTTAAATGCGTTTTAGATGAGTGAAAAGTGACTCCAGGCTGTAACATATTTGTACTGTGTTCTTGTTTCATATTACATTTAGATTCATGTTAATATTTTCAGGTCTTTTATTTTGAAATTAGTTCACTTCCTTGTTTAGACATATGCTATCCTGTTTTTCTCATGTTCATGTGTCTGGTTCTCATTGGTTTATTGTCTTGTTAGCTTGTTATCAGTCTTGTATTTTCATTGGTTCATTTTAGTAGCCTTGTTCTCTTGTTATTAATTAAGTCTTGTCATTGGTTGTCTTTGTCATACGTTACCCTTTTCCAGGTATTTATACCCTCATGTTCTCCATTCCTGGGTGGTGTATTGATTATCTGCAGCTGTTGTTTGTAACATTAAAAGTCAATTAATTGATTTACATTATATTCAAGTTTTTAGGATTAATTGCACTGTAAATAAAGCTGCACTTGTTTTCTCACACATCTTCATCTCGTCCTGTCTTCAGCCAGCTGGCCAGAATATTACACAAGCTCCATAAAGGACAGAAACATCATAATCAAACCATCGACCAGACCACCAAATTTGGCGACATGTCAATGACCTCAAATCTCATTGATTTTTGCGTGTGAATCATTTAAAAATGGTCCTGTCATTACTAAGTAATCGTATGGCTTCAGAATTATCAGTCATATTGACTTCTTTTAAATTGGTTTTATGGTGTTTTATGTTGTTGTTTTTTATAGAGCTTGACAGCCAGGACTTACTATTCACTTTAATTACTTGGAAAAAATAAATTAAGATTTGTAGAAATTTTTACTTCTGTGCTCAATTAAAGAAAGAAAGTCATACTCTTTTGGACTGATATTAGGGTAAGTAATTAAAGACAGAATTTTAAATTTTTGGGTAAGTGTATGTTGAACAGAACTTTTCTTGACTTTTGACAAGCAAAAATGTAATCATCCACAATAGACCCACCCTACCCTTCCAAAGCCTCCTGATTTCCACTCTGGCCTTATCAAACTTTCTCATATCTAATTTGTCAGGGAGGTTCAACAAAAGATCAAGCATTAACATTAAAAGGTCATCTCACCTGGCTAGTTGAGTTTGATAGAAGCTTGACAGTGTAAGTTGTCGAGGGTTTGGATGTGTCTGACACGTTATGTCAGCTTCTGCATTACACTCGACAACCTTAGACTCATAAAAATGTACCAGCTATTGAAGTACTCTAACAGAGGTGACAAATCATCCAACTTTAACAGAAATTTACCTTTCAGCTTGTTACTGACCTTGATGATGAATATAATTCAAGGCATCATATTAGTTACAAATTAGACTTTAAAACATAAAGTTATGAAAAGGGGCCATGAATTCAAGTACACCAGAGACTGAAATAATTATATTCTAAATATAACTTCATCAAAAGATTAACAGTGCTTCAAATCCTCTGAAGCATACTGAATGTAGAAAATCTCTATTGTGAACCAAAGTGGAGATTTCAGCTGAAGAGGAATGACGCTGAACCGCTAAGAAACCTTTGAGTGAGATGCTTTCCTCTCTCTCTCTCTCTCTCTCTCTCTCTCTCTCTCTCTCTCTCTCTCTCTCATTAAAAGCCATTTCCAAATTTCTGAGAGAGATTTTAACTTATTAAGGCCTTCTGCAGGAAGATTGGGTTTTATTGAAAGAAAAAAGGAAAGTTGACAGTGCAAAAGGGAAAGAAAACCACAAGTTAGAAAGGGGGTAGTACTTTTGACTATCAGCATATGGTCTTTTCCAAAATGCTGCTTATTCTGGCCAAGAACCACTCACTAAGGCAATAAAATGACCTACCACAGTTTTCTAAATTTGAAATCAGATGTAATTAAGAGCAAAATATAATGTAAAAGGACATCTTATTTACTTGCCACCATATGTTTAAAAAAAAAATTGAGTACTGATTTAATAAAACGACAAAAGTAGTCATGGATTGCTAGCTTCGGCAACTCCTGCTGATAGATGCCGTAACTACACCAATAATTTCAAAACTCACAGGTGAAGCACCATTTCAGTGTATTTAGTGGCTGGTTAACTGGATTGTCGGTGATTAGTGAATAAGGTGAGAAACATACTTTACACAACTATGCATACACAGATGTGAGCTCATGGCCAATGCTTTGCTAACGCATGGTGTGGTTGCAATGAAATGTTATGTTGCAATAAATATATTGACTTCACCTTACTTCCTCTTCAAACTATTGCTCCGCCATGACAGTAGTTAGCCTGAAAGAGAAAACTCACTACAGAAGTGGACTGTTATTTTGGAACACAGGCCTAGCCCACCCAATCATGAGCTTGGTCCTCCTTGACAACCACACCCACCTCAGAAGGTCCTTTTGCCCACCTTAGAACTTAGAGATGGATCCGGGCCTGATGCAACAACTCACAAAACCAAGCTTGTGTAGCTAAAAGCGACTGTGTATTTTTCGGCCCAAACACTCAGGATGGCGCAACTGTTTAGTGAATTTACCTTATAATGCTTAAAGTGGTTGAGCTAATAATTCCGGTGCTCAGATTTGTGACATCCTGGATAAGTTCTGACAGCCAGGGAAAGGCGCTATAAAAAAGAAGAGCCCGGGGATTCACGTGGAACCACTCAACATTCTGGGTGATTATTCTTTCAGACAGCCCTCAGCTCATTACGGTGTGCAGTAATAGAGAAAAAGAGAAGTGTGTGGCAAGATTTACAAGATAATGGGTATGTGCTGCATTTTCAGTATGCATCTCTGTGATTAAATCAGAGATTCGATAAATATTTACATTCATCTAAAATGAAATTAGGCCTCGCCAAGATGGCTGGCAGTCCAACCGCTGCCTGAGGACAACAACGCCTTCGAATTCCTGATGAGATACATCAGTAGTTGTTTTCTCTTGTGTTGTTAAACCCACTTTAAAACCCAATCTTCCCTCAATAAGCCATTGCACTCAGAAATTAGACATGTAAAGGTCACCTAAGGGTTGTTGATTGTTAGCAAACTGTGCAGTTATATTTGGAATTGAAAAAAAAAAAAAAGCCAAACGATGCAACAGAAGGAAATCTAGCAGAATAGACTGCAGTTGTTATAGAAAAGTCTGAAGCTAGTTTGAATTCTGACTGTCTGGATCCTGTTTACCCTCCACTGATGACAAAATCAAAGTCGGCATGTGAAACTGCTTTAGTTTACCAAAGACAAAGGCACATTAATAAAGCTGGTACATTGCAGTGACAATCCAATTTGTTGACAATGTTCACAATAAAATGAAAATTCTGTCATATTTGACTAATCCTCATGTGTTCCAAACCCATATATGACTTTGTGGAACACAAAAGTAGATGTTAGGTAAAATGTTAGACTCAATCACCATCCACTTTCATTTGATGGAAGAAAGATGCAATGAAAGTGAATGGTGACTCAGCCCATTGTGTCCCATTATCCCTTTAAAAGTCTACAAACCAATATCAGCCCTGTTTTTAACACAGAATGGCAAAAATGGTTACAGAGAAATATCTTCAAAAACTTCAAAACTACTGCACAAAATATCTTCAAGAACAAAGATTTTCATACATCTATGAGTCCCTTTGGTGTAACACAATTAGACCCTCATTTAGAGCTTTTCTCGCAAATAGCCAAACAAAGACTGATCTGAGCTAGAAAGAGATTGATATTGGTACTTGTATATACCGGCTAAACTTCTCCCGGCAGAAAGGGGAGTGCATCAAATATAACAAGATCATCGATTAAGAACAAAGGTGTGTAGATCAAAATGGTTCTTCATGGAAGCTCTTGCACGCACGCACGCACGCACACACACACACACACACACACACACACACACACACGCCATATTGTTTGTGTGAAGTGTGCTAAGTATTTGAAAGATGTTTGAGCTTTCCATAAAAGCATCATAAACCCATAACCAATGAATAAATATGAGATTTGGTGTGGGGTTTGGGGGCTATAGCTGGGTCATTGTAGAGTTACTGCTTAAAGTTAATTTGTGATCATTTTTCAGACTTGAAATCACTCTCTCTCTCTCTCTTTCTTAGCCACCGTGTTTACTTTAGCTTAAGTAATGTACCCTTCTTATTCACCACAAATGTCACGCATAGCCAAGAGATGAGCACATTGTGATTATTCTCAGCTTCTCCAGTCCAATTTCTGAAAATGTGCAATGCGGGATCTTCTCAGTTGCAGGGGTAGATGGGGAGAGCTCTCTAATATAGGCTCAATTCTTTTTCTCTACAGTATGTACCAGCTTTTTTAACCGATCAGCATTTGTCGTACTTTGTGGCTTTCGGTCATTCTAATGTAATTGAATGTGTTGTTGTAAAGTGTAAGAACATTGCTTAGGGAGCAGAAACATGTTCATTTCCACCTTCCAATTGTTATGTTCTCTCTTTTTTTCCTACATACAATGCACACACACACACACACACACACACACACACACACACACACACACACACACACACACACACGCACACACACAATCCATGTACTGTACAGGTTTCCATTCTGATAATGAAAGATTTTATTTCTTCATTCACCTGTCTCTCTATGCCTTAGGTTCCCATATACTGTAGCACACACTGAAAAAAATAAATAAAGAGTAGGCCTACTCTTAATAAGTATGTTCGTATTCTTTCCAGTAAAATTCTCTAAAAATCATTTAAACAAGATACTTGAGAAGCAAAGTTGTGTTGAGATTGTTTCAGAGAATATGCCATGAATTAATATTATATTTGTATTATATTATAAACCCCATTTAAAAGTTTTTTATTCTTTAAGCGTAAACCCCACATTCACACTCAAACTTTGTTCGATTTATGCTTGAAACATGAAAAATACAATGTACAAGAACAATACCTAATTTTAAGAAAAATCACATTAAAATGTATAATGTTTTCGTCTTGTGGATATACTTCTAAAACAATATGTATAGCTGGCCCCATTCACTTCCATTGTAAGTGCTTTACAGTAAGTGCAATTTTCACTTTATTTTTAAAAGGAATGTTCCAGGTTCAACACAAGTTAAACTCAATCGACAGCATTTGTGGCATAATGTTGATTACCCTTATTGTGGTAATCAACATTATGCCACACATGTTGTCAATTGAATTTAACTTGTGTTGAACCTGGAACATTCCTTTTATATCCTATGCAATTTTGCTTCAAGTAACTTCTCATTTTATGGATGGTTAGATATTTTACTATATAATAAAAGGAAAAATAGTGATTAAGAATATTGCTACAAAAACATTTTGTGTTTTTGTAGCCATAACATGGCATGACATTTATGTGTTCCGTTGAAAACCCCATGAGTAAAAGTGTACTTTTCTTAATAACAATTTTACTCCCTAAATGACATGTTCCAGTTTTTTCCATAAACTTTTAACTTTGTCTGTGCAAATCCAATCAATACCTTATTATTAAGGTAACGGGTGAGGGCAGGCAATGAGCAACTGCAGCGAGCTTATAATTTTTTCTTCTCGGTACCCATGAACGGCTTGTTTTGTGTGACAGGGAGATAATAACATTAATGTGTCACTGAGCATAGATGTCTAGGCTGCTTGAATGTGCAGCATCCATTGACAGCTCATCAAAACCAGCTCCTGGGAGGAGAGTCTGGATTTCAATCCGTGTTCCTCAGTATGACGGCACAAACGTTATTGTCTAACGATGACCTCTAGGTCCAGACCATAAAGCAAAAATCCATATGGTGTTGACACATATACAGTTTCATTAAATTGGAATTATTGATCAGGATTTGCTGTTGTTGCCTAATATTCAGTGACACTCAGTGGACCATAGCTGTAGAGACTGAGGGGCTTCATAAAAGTTTTATCAACATGGCAGTAAAAGATAGAAAAATAAAAATTACTCAGAAGTAGCGAAGCATTTGCAGTCATATAATGAAAAAGAATATGTGTAGATATGTCTGCACTTATATAGCGCCTTTTTAAGCCTTAACAGTATTCAAAGCGCTTTACACTGCGTCTCATTCACCCATACACACACACATTCATACACCAATGGCAGAAGAGCTGCTATGTAAGGTATGTAAGCTAGCCTGCCATTGGGAGAAACTTGGGGTTCAGTGTCTTGCCCAAGGACACTTAGGCATGTGGAGTCATGTGGGCCGAGATTCGCTCTACCAACTGAGCCACAGCCGCCCCATGATATGTCAGTGTCATTGGTCTTCATCCCAGAAATGTTTTTGAATAAAAGGACAAAACTTTGATTGAGTTAGGGCTTTTTTGATCCTGGTTTCATAGAACACATTACTGTAGTTACATTTATGTAAAATTACTTTTACATTGCTTGTTGTATCGCACAGTTTCTTGGTGAAATGTACACTAGTGCTGAAACAGCAGACTATCAATTCATGCACACTACTTGCTCTGGTCCTCACACAGTGCTATCTCATATAGCATTAAAAGAATTTGACTAAAGAGCATGACTTGTAAAGCAGTACATTTTAACCTTTGCATTACATTGCTTCCATCTACATTTACAAGCTCGTTCAAGTATGATCAAATCGTGCTGTAACTGAACTGATATAGTATGGCAATTGTGATGCAAAGGACTGGGATACGAGTCCTGAAAGAGCACAAAAGTCTACATTTGAGCAGAGCAGTTGTGTTTTTCATGTCACCTTTTTATGACACTATAGGTTAGGTTTAAGAATTAGGGTAGGTGTTACGATCCCTGGTTGTCTGCCCCGTGTTTTCCGTGTCACCGTCACCATGTTTCCCGGTCCTCATCATTCTGTCATTGTTCGCACCTGATTGTCGTTTGTATCATCATGTGTCTGTGTACTTAAACCCTGCTGTTCCTCCATTCCCTTGTCGTTCATTGTTCTGACTGTTTTGATGTCTCTGAAGGTTCCGATGTTTACTCTGTTTCCTGTCTTGCCGTGTTCATCCTGCCGGGTTTACCCAGTCCGTGTTCCTTCGTTGTTTTCATGTTTTAGTTTCAGTTTTCCCATCGTGGTTGTTTCATTTGTTCCTGTCTGTTTATTTCCACTATTGTTCAATAAACCCGCTTATAGATCCTCACTCCCCGTCTGCCTCCGCCGTCTTGTCATAACAGTAGGAAGGTAGGTTTTGTTGATTTTACTGGATAGAACATTAACCTTAAAAACATAATTTGTTTGGAAACTTAACTCCCGTTTAGCACCACTCACAGTGGACATTTCATCTCGGAACTGCCATGAAACATATAACGAGCCATGATATATAATTTAGCAAATATGTCACAACAGACATATTATTTTCATTAGATCAGCTCTTATTTTTACTAGGGATGGGAATGAGTACTTGGAAGTGACAGTAATGATCAATCATGAAAACAATGATTGATGATCATGCATGACATGAATTTTCACTTATTTGCAGCTTAACACAAAAACGCAATGGTAATTTCAAATCCGGTCAAGCCAACCGAGGTTTGCAAATACACGGTTCGGCCAGCCATGATAAAAATAACGTGCTTACTATAACTATGGTAACCTGAATGAAGATCAGAGAGATTGAGAAGGGTATATTGTATACATGTATGCTCCAAAAAGGGGTGGGAGCTCCAAATCACCAGCAAAGATATAGGGAGCTCTTTACGTAACCCTTTCCCTAAACCTAACCATCTTTGGAGTAGAGGTCTGCAACCCAACACTGGCCAGATGGGACCCGAGAACCCGATGGGTTTGGGGCTTTGTTCAGGTCAGTTTTTCAAGTAGGACTTGGAGTTTGTTATTAATGTAAATATAATAAAAAATAAACTGGCTTACCGAACTTATCTCGCGCACGCACTCTCACTGACAGACACGGGTGAACGGACTAGTTAGGGGTCGTTCATACTGAACGTATTTTTGCACGCGTCTGTTATGATTTCCCATTGTTTAAACACATGCTGGACGAATGTCTTTGACATTTGCTCTGCATCTTGGTTTTTCTTCAGCATCTTGCACAGGGCCGGCATATTTGAAACACCATGTCAAGTTAAATAGAACTTCTAATTTTCAAAAACGCATGTTGAGACACCTGCGATGCGTTTCATTCCTTTCGCTGCGTCTAGATTGTTTTAAGTGCAGTTGTCTCTAAGATTCAACATTCTAAACAAGTTCAGGTTGCATAGAGGGGACTGTTGCATTGTTTCATATTATTCCAGACTGTGAGTGTGAAGTGAAGTTTCAGCACATAAACGTTGAGACAATGCTTTTTCCCCCTTTTGCTCTAGTATACTAAGGGACTGCTGTGCCATGTTAAAACTGTGTATGTTTACTGTTTCAGTACTGATAAGAATGTTACCTAGATGCTTAAAATTCAGCCTATTGCAACAGTACTTGCTAGGTGAAGAAATTAGATAGTAAGTGATGTCGGGTTCAGGTTTAAAATATCGACAGTATAGTTCGGGCTGAGTTGGGTGGTTTCGGTTACACATGGTCTCGGTTACGGGTCAGGTTTCATTTTAAGGCCAGTGCAGAACTCTACCGAGGATTTGTCAGCCCTTTTGGAATTGGTGCAACCCCCTTTTGGAGTAACCTCCTCCTGGAGAAACCACGTCCTATTTTGGAGATTCTACCCCCCAATTGGTGATCTCTGGCCTGCAACTAAACCTACAGTACTTGGAGAGACGGGCATTCTGAGCATTTTTTCATTGAGTTGGCCAGCAATTTACCAAAGACATTATGACATAAGATGATGAATTATATTTTGATCATGCCGTCTTTTGTAATTTTGTTGTAATTATGTTATAATAATGAATAATGACATAACACTTACTGTACAGTACTTAATACTAAGTTATCATCACCTCTGTTACACCTACATTTGTGCAGCTGGTGTTTCGCAGGGTGTTTCATTGTGGATAATGTTTTGGCGGAAAAACAAATAAGAGTGTTTTGGGGAAAGAGCAAAAGAAGCAAAGTTTGGAGTAATTTCAGATTGTGGGTTGAGCTGTTCCAAGGTCACTAGCCACTGAGCATTTTCACTAGCCCAAATCCCCCACCCAACAATAAACTGATAAATATAAATACAGACTCTAACAGAATGTATTTGTTTGGACATTTTAATTGAAAAAGAATGATACTAGTTTAGCAGGACACAAGCCTAATTATTTAGGTGACCATTAGAAGATCTGAAGGCAAACATGGCCGGTAAACAGGAGCAAGATAGAACAGGAAGATAACTTTATGAATAATTCATGGAAGTGTAAACCCTTTCAATCTAAATTGTACAGAACTTGCATTTATGAAGGTTTACCATTGTTTAACAGTGGCATTTGTAATTATAACAACATTAGCACAGGTAAGACCATGGATGGCTCCTAATTAATGTGGTTAGGTTAATGTAGATCAATCGATTGAATTTTTTTATAAAATGAATTACATGGTACGTCAATTAATTAAGAGAAATGAATCACATATATAAATATTTGCTAATAATTATTAACAGTTATATTTAAATATTTAAAAATAAAATAAATTTGACAAAACAGTAATTTTCCGGATAATTAAAATGCATTACATTATTGTGGCAGACAAGTAAAGCATTGATAAGACAATACAAAAATGTCCATATTATTGAACATAAGCAAATCACTGGCTAGTTAACAGCAAAACATTTTGCAATTGAATTTGTGAATCTGTCTTGGATTTATTATAAGGGCTTTCTAAGGCAGCATCAATGTACATATGCTTCAGACGGATGATTTTGGAGTGCTCACATACATTTTTTTTAACACATTATATTTTTATACAATTAAGCGCACTGAACTAACACATTAAATCGAGAGCCCTAAGAAAACAAAAACAAAAATAAAAATTTTAGTGTGGAGGATGATGTGTATTTTAAAAATGGATGTTTAATGTGAATTTGTCTCCTTTTTACCTCATCATTGCTGTTTATAATATAGGAGCTGTCTAGTAGTTTGAGGGATTAGACTTCCTCCATATAGCACTTTAAACTAGAACGTTCTCTGTTACATTCAAATGGTCACATACATTTTATGGTCTCCACCGTAAGATAAAAATATCAATTGATTCGCCACTGGCCAAGAAGCTAACAAATTGTTTAGCTAAGTTTATAGTTCTAGATATGCAGCCACTTAACATGGTAGAGAGTCCCTTTTTCCAAAACATGTTAGAGGAAATGAAACGTCTAACCAAATGTGTAACCACTGTTCCCTGAAAAAAGCGGAACGAGATGCTGCGCTGCTAAGCGCTACGGGGAACAACTCTAGCTGTGAACCAGGCTGAAATAGTGTGTGTAACACGTCAATGAACATTGACTGGAATTTATAGCCTCGGCTGATGTAATCTTGTGGCCAGGCTATAAATGGATACGTCACCAGGTGTCGTCAGATACTTCTTTTTGAAGAGCAGTCCTGGGACGTCCCAGTGCGGCAAAGCAGCGCAGCATCTCGTTCCGCTTTTTTCAGGGAACAAGGGTTACACATGTAACCCGAGACGTTCCCTTTACAAAAAGCTTCACTTTGATGCTGCGCTGCTAAGCGCTATGGGGAACGCAATACCCACGCCGCCGAACTTGGGGCTGTCCGGACCCCTACGGTTGTGCAGTGTACTCACAAAAACACGGGAGGTCTCAGACATGAGCTTGAGATGTCGACTCAAGGGCATAAGAGCCCGGAGTAGCAAAGCATCTAACCCATAAAGTTCGATGAATGTGTGCGAAGAGAACCCGATCGCAACACAAACTTGTCATAAAAACTGATGAATGTGAGCGGAAAGGACCAGCCTGCCACATCACTAACTTGTTCAGGCATGAGCTGAGATGTCGACTCAAGGGCATAAGAGCCCGGAGTAGCAAAGCATCTAACCCATAAAGTTTGATGAATGTGTGAAGAGAACCCTATCGCAACACAAACTTGTCATAAAAACTGATGAATGTGAGCGGAGAGGACCAGCCTGCCACATCACAAACTTGTTCAGGCATGAGCTGAGATGGTCGACTCAAGGGCATAACAGCCTGGAGTGGCAGAACATCCAAACTATAAAAATCCAATGAATGTGTGCGGAGAGGACAACCTGCCGCATCACAAACTTGCTGCAGAGGGAGACTTTTGATTTTTCTCCATTGTTTTAGAGGAGGAGAGCCCTCTGGTAGAGTGTGCCCTAAAACCTACTGGCGAAGCTTGACCGCGCCTCGTAATAATGAGGATGCCTCTTTGAGGGCACCCCGCCCACCAAGTCGTGGCAAACCGCAGTGGCCACATAGAACCTGGCAGTGGCGAGGCAAGTGCCCGCTGACAGTTCTTTATACAGAAAATCCAGAACTGAAGCAAACTGGCAGTTAGCTGGTTCTGTAATAAGAACTTTAGTAGATGGAAACGCATGCAGGTGCATTTGTGCTATGAATGCGTTACTACAATCAGCCCCTCCATGGGGTTGCTGGGAGACTCGGGGAGAAGTAGAGGAGACATTGCGCTATCAAGAGAGGCGAAGAGGTCCTCTTCTGCCCTGTAAAATCTACCCAGATCAGTTCCAAGTGGAGGGAGCCCTAGCACTTGAAATGGTCTCGATAACCTCAAGAGAAAACCCTGTGAACCTCATTCGGTACCCTTAGGGGCCAGACATGTAAGGTTTCACAATTTGGGCCAAGGATGAGAAGGTCCTCCCTGTTCGGAATCGCCCAAGGCGAGCCGTCGAGGAGAGGAATTAACTCTGAGAAACATATCCTGTTCGGCCAGCACAGCGCCATTAATAGGAGGCAAGACCCTTGCTGGTGAACATTGCCAAGACTCCCGGGAGCAGAGAAACCGGGGAAAGAAACGCATACAGACGCATTCTGGGTCATGTATGTGTCTTAACGTCCAGACCCAAGGGGGCTGGGTGATTTCAGGGAGAAGTAGAGGAGACATTGCACTATTCATAGAGGCGAAGAGGTCCTCTTCTGCCCTAAGATCTCACCCAAACTTGTTCCAAGTGGAAAAAACCCGGCATTTAAAAAGGTCTCGATAACCTCAGGAGAGAGCCCTGTGTCCCTCAGTTGGTACCCTTAGGGGCCAAACATGAAAGATTCCACAATTTGGGGCAGGGATGAAATATTGCCCTGTGCCTGAGATAGAAGATCCTTCCTGTTCGGAATCGCCCAAGGCGAGCCGTCGAGGGAAGAGATTGGTCCGAGAACCAAGCCCTGTTCGGCCAGCGTGGTGCTATCAGTAAGAGGCAAAAACCCTTGCTGGCAAACTCTGGGCAACTACTACCTTAGGGCGGAGTTCTTAACTCCCCCGTTGGTATTTTCTGTCTGGACCGTAAATCTGCTCCCATATACGGGTATCCAGGGATATAACTGACCTGAGTGACAGGAGCTTGCCCTGGGCCCTAAGAAGAACCCAGCGTGTCAGAAATACAGCTGACAAGAACGTGGGTCTCCTTGATGATTTATGTAAGAGGCTACCGCTGTATTGTCCACCCGCACCAAGACATGGCAGCCTCAGGAGGAGGTATTTCAGGGCCAGAAATACAGCCATCAACCCAAGACAGTGACTGTGACAACTGAGCTGACGACCCTCCTATCCCCTTAAGCTGGACGACCACTTAAGGCCGCTACCCCGCCCATCAGGGAGGCGTCTGTCGTTAGCAGCCCGCGACAACAAGACGCACCTAAAGTGGGACCCAAGGCAGAAAACCGGGGTCTGAACCACATAGAAAGGGAACGAAGCCTGAGGCGCGTAACCCTATGTAGCCTAGGGGTTTTGGCCCTTGGAAGAAATCCCCTGGCTTTTGGCCACAACAAAAACGGTCTCATGAGCAGAAGGTCCAGAGGGATCACCGTGGACGCGGTCGCCCTGAGACCTGGAAATCGTTGATACTGATAACAGTGCAACCTTGACCTAGCCTGACTTTGCTCAGGGTGATCTGAATGGACTAAATCCTAGCGGGAGACAGTTGTGCCCACATTGTGATTGAACTCCATATGATGCCCCGATAGACAGTGTTCTGAGTGGGAGAGAGGATGCTTTTCTTGGCGTTGAGCCTCAACCCCAGAGAAACAGATGAGCTAAGACGATGTTCCTGTGCTGAACTGCCAGTTCCTGGAACTGCACTAGGGTCAGCCAGTCGTCTACATAATTCAGAATGCAGATGCCCCGGAGTCGCAAGGAGCCAGCGCTACATCATGCATTGTGAATGTGCGGGTAAAAAGGGCTAGGCTGAGTGAAATAACCTGACCCTGGAAGACTTCTCCCCCGGAAGTGAACCTCAGGAACTTTCCATGTTGTGGCAGAACTTCTAAATGAAGTATAGAAGTGCGTCATAAGATTGATGGTGACCAGCCAAACGAGTTGTAGGGCTTGAGACACGACCATCTTGACAGGCATCATCTTGGACTTGAACACCCACGGGTAGTTCAAGCTTTAAGATCTAAGCCAGACGCCACCCCTCACCCTCCATGGGAAATGGGAAGTATTTAGTGTAATAACCTAACTCTCTCTCTGGAAGGGGAACACATACCATGGCCCCTTTAACCAGGAGATTGAGTTTTTTGTTTTTACAAAAAAAGAAATCCGGTTTACGGTAGTGAGAACACGCCGTTGAAACACGGAAAAGCGGCGAGTGAATTAAATCCTGAAGCCCTTATAAGACCCACAGAAAATAATATATCTGGCAGAAGTTTCCATGCTGCCAGGATCTCTGAGATTGGTATTATATTTTAACACTTCCTGTTGAGGGGTTGTCGGGTGTTTCGCGTCCTGAATAAAATGCAGGAACAGCGAAAACACCCAATTTTGATGGAAGCCTCTGCAACCCGAAACACCAAGAGGTGGCGGGAATGGAAGGGCTTCGAGGGGGTACCAGGAGGGGTGAAGTGAAGCACGCGCCCCGTCCCGAGGGGAGCTACCCCCTAATCTAGGCGCAAGACCGTCAGGGTTTTCTCTTGTGTCTTGCTTCGGGGGCTCAGGAACCCACACTCAGGTCGTCCAGCAGGTCAGCCTGGTACGCCTGTAAAACAGCATAGTGTGCAGAGCAGCACCAGCCTGACCTGCTGCTTGATAAGCTCTTCCCACTAAAGTGGAGGTTGTCCTACAAGGCTTTGAGGGGAGAGAGGGCTTCTTAAGTGACGATGCCGAGCCCGGCAAGAGATAGCCCGCAAGCGTCTCTTCGACCGGCGGCATCACTGAATACCCCCGTGCCTCAGCACACACGATAGTCGAATATAATGACGTCGAGGGTATGTGAACATGGGAAGAAAATATATATATATATATTATTTTTTTTTTTTTAGGGGTTCTCCATGAGCGAAAAAGCTCTTCATGGAGGTTTTCAAAGAAGGGAAGGGACGCATGATGCGTTCCCTTTCTTCGACTGGAAGATAAAATCTATCCCCTAATTTGGAGCGTTTGGGGGTCTCTTTTGCGCGTGGCCAGTCCAATCTGGCAACCGCACGAGTAACAACATCGAGCAATTCCTCCGTAGATTTTCTATCGTGGACGGAAAGCTCAGAGGCGGGAAGAGAATCGCGATCTACCTCATGATCCGAAGAAGCATCGGAACGCGCTTCGAGATCATGTGAAGGACCAGCTGGGTTTGGGGAGAAAGTGAGTGTTACTACTGGCTCTCAGATAGTAACAAAGAAAGGCAGGAGAAAGTTCGGCAAACAAATGTCTAAGGATTTATTTGTTAACTCCAAAAGTTTACACTTGCATACAAACAACAATTCAAACACCGAACAAAGCCGGTCTCTCCCGCTTCCTCTCGCCACACCCAAGCCCTCTTTATGCCATCAGCTGGGACACACCTCGCACGCCGGCATCCCCATCAATTAAGCACAGGAAGTAACCTAGGATAACAACAAGACACGAAACAGAAGAAATACAGAAACACAGACAATCGCTAGATGTAACACCCCCCCCTTAAAAAACGGGTCTTGGAGGCATCGCTACACCACCCCCATAATGTGAATAACACTACAGGAAACTTAGTACCCTGGTGTTAAGAGTGAAAATTTAGTGCAGAAAAATGTGCAACACATCCAAAAGATATATACAAAAACACACTATACTCTATACAAATTTGTAACCCCTTTATTCAAACGCAACTTACAACTGTCCAACTTCTGTAATCCGGGCCCTGGAATGACAGAAGAGACAGGAAAGAAGACATAGGGTAACAACAGCAAAACATTAAGAAGCGGGGGCACGAGATAAGGCATCTGCAATCACATTATCTGTGCCTTTAATGTGACGAATATCCAAATGGTATGGTTGCAGAAAAAGAGCCCATCTCATTAGGCGCTGATTTGGATTCTGAAGTGAGTGCAAGAACGTTAACGGATTATGGTCACAGAAGACCACCAAAGAAAAAGCACCAGCTACATATACATCAAAATGTTGAAGCGCCCAGATTAACGCCAAAGCCTCTTTTTCAATGACAGCATGATGTGCCTTATAAGAAAGAAACTTTCGAGAAAAAAAAGAAACCGGACGATCAACACCGTGTTCATCTTCCTGGAGCAAAACAGCTCCAACTCCTACCTGACTAGCGTCAACTTGCAGCTTGAACGCCCGGTTCAACTGCGGTGCTGCAAGGACAGGAGAGGAGGTTAAGAGAGCTTTAACGGATTCAAAGGAAGACTGGCAAACAGGTGTCCAGGTATACTTAACACCGGACTTAAGTAGATCAGTTAGCGGAGCAACAACCGAAGAGAAATTTGGGCAGAAACAACGATAAAACCCCGCCATACCTAAGAACCTCATCAACTCCTTTTTATTTATAGGTGACGGACACTGATCTATGGCCAAAATCTTAGCACGAATGGGACACACTTGTCCTTGGCCTACCACCTTTCCCAGTTACGTTACCGTCGCCCGCGCAAACTCACACTTTGCGAGATTGATAGTTAAGTGAGCCTGGGCAAGGCGTTGGAACAGAGCTCTAATAGAGTCCAAGTGTTCACCCCAACTGTTACTAAAAACCACCACATCGTCTAAGTACACTGCACAACCCTCTAGACCAGCGACCACGGTGTTCATCAGTGGCAGGTGGCAGGAGCATTTCGCAGCCCAAAACTCATTACCTTATACGAGAACAACCCTTGCGAAGTGATAAAGCTGGACACCTCTTTTGCACGGTCAGTCAAGGGCACCTGCCAGTAGCCCTTAAGGAGGTCAAATTTACTAACAAATGTCACGGCACCAACCTGGTCTACACAATCCTCTATACGAGGTAAAGGAAAACTATCTGGCTTTGTGACCGCATTAAGTTTCCGATAATCGGTGCAAAACCTAAAGGTACCATCTGGCTTGTTAACCAGAAGGCATGGTGATGCCCAGGCCGATGCCGAAGGTTCAGCCAGCCCAGTGTCGAGAAGATACTCTACCCCTGTGTCGATGTACTTCCGCTTTTCTTGAGAAGCACGATAAAAACGCTGCCTAATTGGAGAAGCCTCACCAACATCTATATCATGTTCCAAGAGATGCGTCTGAGTCGGAGTATCTGAGAAGAGAGTTGGAAAGTCATTAATTAAATTAATTATCTCAGCACTTTTGTCCCCAGACAAATGCTGCAGCAATTGTGGAAGTTGCATCAATGTCTCAGAATTGTGCAACCGCGCACGCAAAACCCCATCATCAGGAGTTCTGATCTCCTCTTGCTCCTGCGCTGCCACCGAAGGAACAAGAGAAAAACCAGGAGACAAACTGGCATCACTTAGAGCTACAGGCTGTGCAACAGTTTTACTCTTAAATGAATCTGAACGTTCGTGATATGGCTTAAGCAAGTTAAGGTGACACAACTGAGTACTTTTCCTTCTGTCCGGAGTGGCAATTACATAATTAACATCTGAAACCTTCTTGACAACCGTATACGGTCCAGAAAATTTTGCCTGACAAGGAGATGACACAACCAGTAAAAGAGCCAATACTTTATCACCGACTACCAAAACACGACGCTCCGTTCGCTTATCATACTGCTCCTTCATTTTAGACTGAGTGTTTGTTAACTTCTCACGGGCCAACCTCCCCGCCTCATAAAGACGTCTCCTAAAACCATTGACATAATCACACAAGGCTTTTGTAGGTTCTTTTAGGTCCAAACCATCTTTTAGGACAGCCAAAGGTCCACATACAGAATGGCCAAACACCAAATCATTAGGACTGAATCCTGTACTCTCTTGAATGACTTCTCTAGAGGCAAGCAACAGCCATGGCAAACCTTCCTCCCAGTCACGTCCCAACTCCATGCAATATGCACGGAGAAGCGACTTCAGTGTCTGGTGGAAACGTTCAAGAACACCTTGACTCTGAGGATGGTACGCCGAGGCTTTGTTGTGTTTAATATGAAGCTGGCGTAAGACCTGAGCAAAAACACGAGACATAAAATTTGAGCCTTGGTCAGTCTGGACAACTTTTGGTATACCAAATATAGAAAAAAACTGCGTAAGAGCTCTTACAATGGCCTGGTAGTAATAGAGCGTAATGGGTAGGCAGCAGGATAAAGGGTTACCTGACACATTACGGTCAGCAAATACCTAGAGCCAGATTTAGCACCAACTAATGGCCCTACACAGTCCAACTGCAAATGTTCAAAAGGACCAGCTACAACAGGTATTGGATGCAGAGGTGCAGGCTTTATAACCTGATTGGGCTTTCCAGTCATCTGACAAATGTGGCAGGTTTTAATGTAGGCCGCAACTTCTTTCTTTAATTTTGGCCAATAGAAATGACGCATAATACGATCATATGTCTTTCTCACCCCTAAATGCCCCAACATGTCATGAGCAGTCTTTAACACCAGCTGTCGAATGGTGACAGGCACAACAACCTGAACCCATGTTTCCCCAGTGAAATGTTCGATTGCGGTGTCCATTTCCTCATTAGCAGGCCATCAACAACACCATAACCATGATCCACACTCTCAAAACAGTCAGCAGGAACAGCTCGCTCAAACAACGAAGACAGAGATTGAGCTGTATGCTGTTCCTTGACTAGCTCTTCTTGAGAAAGAGTCAAGGGAAAATCTGTTAAAGCAAAGCTAACCTTTCCTGCAGCAGCCTTAACCTCCAGGTCCTCCACATCAGCATGACTAGCAGCACGAGTCACTGCACAAGCAGCAACCACCTGAGGAAATTCTCTAAAACCCTCATCAGATTCATTCCCTAGCTGAGGCGAATCAGTCACCACAGGAATAGGACTAGTCTGCCAAACACGGCCCCCAGCCAGATTATTCCCTAATATAACAGACACCCCATCAACAGGGAGGGCCGGGCGTACTCCCAACTCGACTTCCCCCTCTACCAACTCAGAGTAGAGCACAACCTTATGTAAAGGGACTTCTAAAGTACTAAGATCAATACCTCTCACCAAAAGTGACCTCCCGGACCTTGAGGACGAAGAAAACGGCAAGACAGACTCCAAAATAAAGGACTCTGATGCTCCTGTATCACGCAAGATTTTTACAGGAAACTTCTCCTCGTTGCCAAGTAGTGAAACAAAGCCATCTGAAATAAACGGAAGATAATTAGGCTTCAGTTTACCAAACACAACATCTGAATTACTAGGCGACACCGCCAAAGCAGCAGGTTTCACAAACGAAAAACGAGCTTTAGCTTTTGATTTCAGCACTGGACAACTTCTTTTCCAATGACCTTTCCCTTGGCAATAACGGCAAGTTTGCTCTGCATCAAACGTTACACTTGAGCGATCCTGATTTACCGGTAGAGGACTGATGTTTGGAGTATTATTACGAAAAAAAACGCGTCTCTTTGTCCACTTACTGAACGCCCTCGTTCACCAGAATGAGCTTTATGCGTTAGTTCGTACTCATCCACCAATACAGCAGCATCTGCCTCATTTGTTGCCTATTTTTCAGCAATATATATCACAACTCGCTCCGGCAATGTATTCTTAAATTGTTCTAAGACTATTAAGTCTGTCATGTTATCAACTGTTTGAACATTAGAGGCGACGCACCAGCGTTGGTATTGTAACCGCAAGTCTCTCGCAAACTCCACATTAGTTTGATCAAAATGCTGCATCGGCAGCATTTCATACCTCTGAAATACTGCCGATAGGCTTCTGGAATTAACTCAAATGATTTTAAAACTGACGTCTTAATGATTTCGTAGTCTTTCGCATCATCCACACTGAGAGCGGAAAACGCTCTCTGTGCTCTCCCCGTAAGAGTGCACTGCAGCATAAGAGCGCGATGTACATCAGACCAACCCTGTGCGTCTGCCACCCTTTCAAACAACAGAAAAAAGTGTCCACATCATTCTCATTAAACGAGGGAAGAAGCCGTAAACTAGTGGAGATATCGAACTTCGAATCCCCTAAACCAGACATTCTCCCTTGTTTTATTAGATCCAAACGTTCAGCTTCAAGTTCAAGCTTTTGCTGCTCTAGTGCTCGTTTCGCACGTTCATTTTGTTCGTTTAGACGCAACCTGTCCATATGCATTTGATGTTCTAACTTACGATTTTCTAATTGTAAGAGCAACAATTCTTTTTGTTCAGCAAAGGTTAAGTTCTCAGCAGGACCTGAAGTCGGAGAAACTATATCATCATCATCATCTTCAGATGCATCGGGAGACGCTATCAGTAAACCTTTAGCGCACAAGGCTTCATTTACTATCTTTTTGATCTCTTTTTTATATCGCTTACTTGTAAGCTCTATGTTACAATGATCAGCAAGTTCTATTAACTGTTCTTTTGTCAATGCATTTAACAAACCCTTTGAGGGTTCCTCTACAAAGGTTTTTACCAGTGACGCCATCCTTCAAACAATGCAGACCCTATTATTAAGAACTCAAACCAACGTTTCCTATTACCACCTGTACGATCTAAATAAAATAAACATGAGCCGGGTAGGCCAGCGATATTTTCAAAACCATATAACCATTTCTCTTAAGCTTACAAAAAGTACCCCTCACAATTTAACTAGACGCGGATCTTCAAACAGGCCTGCGGTGGGATGGATTAAACACCAAGCCCGCAGGAGTGGCTAAACAACCAGTAAGCTGGCGATTTCCCCAATTCCTCGGTAGTGCCCCCGAGACCAATGCTCTAGCCACAGACCCGTTCAAAAACAAAAAAACCCACACGACCCAAAAAACACGCAACCTACAATGTAAGCACAAAAAGAAAGGTCATGGCTAATTGATTAAATACATATCGCTGAACTTACCCGCATGTCCAACATTCCCGTGTAGCCTCTGATTACCTCCAACAAGACAACAAACATTAATGGTAGTCCTAGACACGCACAAGACACAATAATGTTTAGGTTTAGCCACTGTCCGACTGCACAGCTTTTTCCTCTGTTTACATGACTTGCAATCGCCCAAAAAAAACCAACAACGCCAGACTTAATAACGAAGACACGCGAGCGAGCGTCCCATCAGCCTCCGATTACAATAGATTATAGGCAAAATTGTGTTTGGACGAGCCCCCACTTTGTTACTACTGGCTCTCAGATAGTAACAAAGAAAGGCAGGAGAAAGTTTGGCAAACAAATGTCTAAGGATTTATTTGTTAACTCCAAAAGTTTACACTTGCATACAAACAACAATTCAAACACCGAACAAAGCCTGTCTCTCCCGCTTCCTCTCGCCACACCCAAGCCCTCTTTATGCCATCAGCTGGGACATGCCTCGCGCGCCGGCATCCCCATCAATTAAGCACAGGAAGTAACCTAGGATAACAACAAGACACGAAACAGAAGAAATACAGAAACACAGACAATCGCTAGATGTAACAGTGAGAGAAAGGGAACAACCCGTCTCTTGCTCCTCAGCCAAATCCATACAAACTAAATATTTTTTTTTTTTTCGTGAGTGCTGACTCCCGGAAGCAAGCGAGGCGAGCACGACACACTCTGCCAGTTAAAGCAAATGCTGCAACGCGAGAGCAGCGTGCTCTTACCCCCAAACAAACAGCAAAAACTGATGTGTGTCATCTTCAGCTATAGAGCGAGAAGAGGGGAACACGCACCGTTTGCGGCTTTCAGTCATTCTCTCTTTTTTCTTTCTTTTTTAGAAATATATATATAATATTTTCTAAACAGAAGAGAAAAGAGAACAATGTTCACTGCACACTGCCTAACTGATTCTAACTTCTAAGAGAGAAAAGAAAGTTTTGACAGGATTTGTGAAACACACAGAAACAGAATCGCTCTGAAAAAAGAGTTTCTGACGACACCTGGTGACGTATCCATTTATAGCCTGGCCACAGGTCAAGTCAAGTCAAGTCAAGTCAAGCCAATTTTATTTGTATAGCGCCTTTCACAACACACATCGTTTCAAATCAGCTTTACAGAATATTAGAATTAACAGTCGATAAGAACTGTAATGTCTATAAAGTCGATTAATCATCATTGTGTAATTTAGATAAAATACGAATTTTAAATAGTGTTTATAAATAATTAAATGACAATTGTATTAATAACCCCAGTGAGCAAGCTGTAGGCGACTGTGGCAAGGAACACAAAACTCCATTAGATGTAGATTAATGGAGAAAAATAACCTTGGGAGAAACCAGACTCACTGTGGGGGCCAGTTCCCCTCTGGCTAACATTATGAATGTAATGTAAATATTAATTATGTATAGGTAAAATCATGGTTTAAAATGATTAAACTAAGTGATAAGGGTCATTGATTAAACATAGATTGTGTTTGAACTGTAAGATTAATGACCAAAGTCTTTGAAGTCCATCTTGATTAATTGCAGAAGTTCACATAGATGCAATTGTCCTTGTTAATTGGCTGATGAAGGCTTTCGTTGGCAATTGTTAGCCTAAGCATTTCATTTCAGGATCGTAGTCCATAAATAGACCGAGGTGATGCAGGTTGGAGTTGGCATAATTTCATCCTCTGAAGTCCGTCATAATAGATTGAAGTGATGTTTGGCTGGCACCGGCTGCATTTAGTCATCATCATTCACAGGTGCATCTAATGATTACATCAGCCGAGGCTATAAATTCCAGTCAATGTTCATTGATGTGTTACACACACTATTTCAGCCTGGTTCACAGCTAGAGTTGTTCCCCGTAGCGCTTAGCAGCGCAGCATCAAAGTGAAGCTTTTTGTAAAGGGAACCAATGCTTACATTACCCTGCCATTTACACTGTTTCTTCACACACATTTCTCAACAATGTTAGTACAAAGACTATTGTGTATATGAAGTTTGAGAAGGCAGAGGGCATCACTTACAACCGACTCCTGGACCTTACAAGCTTTTGATGAATACTAGTAAGCATTTGCGGTAGATTTAAGGGTTCAGTGTAGAAACAAGAAGCCCCATTTATATATATAAAAAAATGCAGATACAGATTGATAATCTTCAGGAGCATTTTTTCTGATTATCAATCCATGAAAAAGGCATCGATACCAAGCCTAGCAAAGAACAGGACATAATTACAGCCAGATAACTTACTTCCTGCTTTTTTCCTGCACCATCTTTTCCAAGCCCACTCCTGAAAAAGTGTCCATACTATTGCACGGCACAGCAGTGCAGATTAGCTCTTGATTGGCCCAAGGATGAGAACACTTCCTGTCTCTGTAGGAAGTGGGCTCTCCACTAAGACCCAGCAGTGTTCTTGTGTGGCTGTTCATCCATGATATGATATGAATGATATTCTCCCCTGACCTAGTTGTGCTGATTAATCTCCTGAAGTCAGAACACTCAGTGTAAATGAGTGGTGTGTCTTTTGTCTGTCAAGGGCATAATGGAAGATGATACGGAATTCAGTTCAGGCTATTCCATCCTCCTTTCAGAAGCATGAAGCTATGGTGGCTCTTGCCGCAGCATAGAGGTCACACCAACTGCTTGATTAGCTCTATCACTGGTCCACGTGTTGCATTCTTCAATGCAGTGTTACAACAAAGACCGCCAATGCTGCACGGTGTAGTGAGTCATTTACATAAAGGGAGAGTTCACCCAAAAATGAAACTTCTCTCATTATGCACTCACCCTCATGATAGCCCAGCTGTGTATTACTTTCTTTCTTCACCAGAACACATTGGAAGAAAATAAGAAAAATATCTTACCTCAGGTACGTCCTTAAATCGCAAGTGGATGGTGATCCGTCTTTTGAAGCTCCAAAAATCACAGACAGTCAGCAAACACGTCATCCATATGATCCAGCTGTTAAATTAGTCACGTGTGTGTGTGTGTGTGTGTGTGTGGTTTAAGCAGAAAAAGTAAAATTAAAGTAAAATAATAGGAAAAGGAAAGGAAATAGGAAAAATAAATAGAGAGAAGGAAAACAAAAGGACAGGAAAAATTAAAAGGAAAGGGAAAAGGAAAGGGAGGTGAGGCAAGGGAAGGGGATAGTGATGGGAAGATCAGATTATTTTACTGACTTGAATCTATGAATCTCGTTCATAAAAATGAATAAATATTTATTGAAGTCATTTTGTTAATTTGTCATGTGACAACCACATAGACTCTGTACAGAAACAGAATTAATTAGTTCACCAAGTCGATCTTCGGATATGAGTCTTTCGTTTATCTGTCACAGGACTGCAACTACTCTCTGCATAGAAGACAATACAATTTGTTCATGAGTGACAATAACTGGTCTTCTCCCTGCCCAGTAGATGGCGATATGCATGAAGAATGTGAATCACCAAAAACAATAGTAGAAGAATGTGAAAGTTAATGTGGAGATTGACTGAGCACGGAGGACAATTTATAGTAAAAATGTACTTAAATATTGATCTGTTTCTCACCCAACCTATCATATCTCTTCTGAAGTCATGGATTTAACCACTGGAGTCACACATAGATTAGGCTACTTTTATGCTGCTTTATGTGATTTTTGGAGCTCATTGGCACTCATTCACTTGCACTGTATGAACCAAAATAGATGAGATATTATGCTAAAGAAAGAAAGTCATACACATCTGAGATGGCATAAGGGTGAGTAAATGATGAGAGAATTTTTATTTTTGTGTGAATTATTCATTTAAAGCCTGATGTGGCCCCTGTACCAAACCACTGCTCTACCCCCTCTATTGTGCAGGACATGATGCACCGAGTGACCCAGCTTTTTTAGTGTTTTTTTTTGCATTCCTTGCATTGTTTTGAACATGTTTTATGTGCAACAATAACTCTCTCAGTCGGCATTAAGGGAAATTTAGACCCTGCTCATAAACTGATTTTAATGTATTTGTTTCATACATTGTTATTGAAAAAAATACATTTTTAACTTTTCATTTCTGTAATCATGTCGCCCTTTTATTTAATCAGATTCATGTAATGTTTACAGTATCATAGATAAGTGATGTATTTTAAATGTCGTCAATCGCAAAAACCTATAAAATACCTATAATTTTTTTTCCTGGCAAACAGCCAGGGTGGAGGGCGGGGCCGGGTCATGATGCTACACATCCAGCTCCTAATCAGGTTAATCAAACCTCAGAGAGGGATAAAGGCCGACAGAGAGAGAGAGATTTGCAGTCAGCTGTCCGACACTTGTGTGTGTTTGTCTTTTGGTTAAGTTTTTCATTAAAATATTATTTATATTGTCAAGCCGGTTCTCGCCTCCTCCTTTCCATTAATCCCTTTAAAGTGTGCAACATTTTTAAATAGCTGCATAGAGTTTTATTATAAAGGAGCATAGCTTTCACAACTCAGTACTCAATACTCATAACTCATGAGTACTTTTAAATGAGCTACTCTTTTACTCTTACTTGAGTAGATTTTAGGACCGGTACTTTTACTCTATTCAAACAAATTTTTTTAAGATGCAACTGTACTTTTACTTGAGTATTATTTTTCAGTACACTTTCCACCCCTGTTGTTTTCATGATCAATACATGCCAGTGTGACCATAAATTAATTTTTTTAAATAATATGTATTGTCATGATTAATTATTTTCATGTATTTAATAGAGGAAGTGTTCACAAGATATTGTCTGTCAAGTGTAAAATTAAAGTTAAATGGCCTTAGATGACTTTCAGTAAATTCAAAGGGAAATTCTTTAAGGCATACTTGCTTTAAAAACATCACATAAGGACATAAATCATAAATATATAAATCAAGGGGATGCATCATGAAGAAAAAATAAATGACAGTTTATTCAAAATAAATTCAATAGTCAAGGAAGTAATATGGGGTAACCTTATAGCTTTTGTAGTCTATGATATTTTCTGAAGAACAGATAAAAGTTGTAAATCCATTATTAACAGTTAGGACTGGTCTGAATTTAAGGCTTATTTCTTTATGCATGTGATTTTTCCAAAGATATAGATCAAGTTTAAAGCTTTAACTAACACGTTATTACCAGATTTAATGTTATGGAAAAGAGCCATCATGAGAGAAATATTCACAAATGTATAAATTGCCAGAAACAAAGAAGATAAAATGAGACCAGAATTGCATTGTGTAACTCTAAGGAAAATAAATAAATAAATGCAGCTGTCACATGTTAAATCAGTGGTCACCAATTAGCTGACCACTGTCCAGGTCCAGACCTCGGCTTGGTTCCATCCAGACCACGTTCCATACTCACTCCTAACACCATGTAAGTTATTTTCCAGACCTTTGCTGGGAAGAAAATCTAGAGACCGGACCTCTTTAATTAACCGTAACTTTAATTGAATATGTCTGTGTTAAATAAACGAAAGTATCCTAAGACAGAGTCATGAGGTGAGCTAATCAATTCTGTTTCCTATAGAGCCTATGCAGTTGTCAGGTGAAAAATTTACGAAAGACTCGTACCTGAAGCCCAACTTGAGAGGACTGTTTCCTGTGAACAAAACAATTAACAAAAACACGAACACGGATTTTGCGCATGCGTGGTCGCAACAAAATGAACGAATCACTCTCTGAGACAACTCGGTCGAGTCATGTAAAAGATTTGTTCAAAATGAATTAAATGTTCATGAATGACCCATCACTGGAGAGGAAATGAAAGGAACGGAAAGGAATGGAAAAAAGGGGAAAAAAAGAGTTAATTTAAATGTTCAAATTAAAATTAAATTAATGTTTATTTCACAAAACATCTACAGCCTCTACTGACAATGACTGAAATTAAGCCTGATGTGCAGCTTTAGGTGTAGAAATCACACTTACTTGATCTGGGGAGGTTG
Organism: Xyrauchen texanus; assembly: GCF_025860055.1. Classification (NCBI taxonomy): domain Eukaryota; kingdom Metazoa; phylum Chordata; class Actinopteri; order Cypriniformes; family Catostomidae; genus Xyrauchen; species Xyrauchen texanus. Next base: position 34,074,867 of record NC_068292.1, read on the forward strand.
CCAGGTACCCACACGCTCTGGACTGCTGACCTACTTCCCTATTCTCAGAGAAATTAATCATGGACAAAATCATACCCTCTTAAGCACAGCGAGTTTTAGTTCTGATTGAGAAAACCATGAAGTCACAACAAAAGCGACTGAACTGTTATTCACAACATTTCTGTATAGAGAGTGTATTTGAGCATTTCAACTGTTCATGTTTGGCAGAAGCAACCTGATTTCTCTTTTTCTCTCTAACTCCTCTGTGTCATTTGCTGAACTGGTCATTTCTCAGTATGCTAAAAAGCAGCTGTAAAAGGCTGGCCAGCTGCTGGCCAAAGCGACAAAAATAATCGCACTGCCCCAAAATGTGCAGATCTATGCAAAATGAAGGATAAAGAAAATAAAAAAAGACACTTAATGGAAAAAATTATATTTTTTGTGAGTGTGATACATTTTAATGCAGTGTTTGGCACAAAGAAATTTTAAATGAAAACTTTATTTATTTATATAATAAAAATATATAAAGGTATTGATGGTAATTGTTTAATGGTCCAGCCTCTCATTCCATTTATATTATTACACCTTATACCAATTACAATATGTCAGCGCTCAAAGCAGAGACAAATAAAATAAATCATTATAAATCATTATAACAATAATTTAAAAAGCAGTTGCCATAATATATTTACATCTTTACAGTTCACGAAAGTGTTTTCTGCAACGATATTCAGCATATTTCTGTTGTGTTGCTTGCTGCGATGTCCGATTCACAAACAAATTACTCTCATGAACCTTTTCTTTTTTGGTTCAGTTCGAGAAAGGAACTCCCAAGCGAGTTAGCACAGTGTGAGGTGATAATCTGATGTGGTGAGACCTGCGAGGCGATTGTCTGTGTTCCGTGACTGCTATGGGGTCTTCACTAACGTGTATCGTGCAAGGAACGGCAGCCTGTGGAGAGTCTAGTGCTCCCTTAGGGTAAGATGGTGGCCCCCTAGGGAGCTGGTGCCCTACGCAGCCCGTGAAATACTGTATGAGTATAGAGAGCGACGATTACTGCTCTTTGGTCTGCATGCTTTTTTAATTGGTTCTTCCGCTTCAATGGTGCAAATAAGTGTGAGTCTTATAGTAAAAGATGAATTTTCATTTTGAATGACCCCATTTATATCCTTCTTTCACATTCAGGTCCATTTCTCAGATTAGCAGATGTCCTTCAACTGTGGACTGCAATAATTGTTCATCTCTTCCTCTGCAGAGACTAAGCCACCAGGTGCAGATAATTAACAACGCTCCTTATAATGATGTGTCTGGGCATTCTTTGAAAAGACACTGCTCATCATACTCTTGTCTTTGTGTAGGAGCATGTGTGAGTGTGCGTGCATGTGCATGTGCTGCACGCCTCTGCGGAAAAAAAAAGAAGTAGGGATCAGAAATAAAAAGAAAATGTAAGGGTTTATAAGTGTTTGGAAAATTATTATTTGAGTGATTTTTTGAACAAAAGCCTCTAAGCATGACAGGACTCTTTTGTGACTCAGAGAGATAAAGAGTGGCGCTCAAGAAGGATTCCTCCAACACTGCCTTGGTTAGAGGCTCATAAGGGCAGTTCTGCCACTGTCAGGTGTTCATTTACAGTAGCTTAATTAGGATAAGTGAGTAATCTCTCTAATTCACCTTTATTTACCCCTAGTTGACTGACAAGGGCATACATGGCCATTGAATCCACAGGAGAGGGACTGTGCTTTTCTTATACTTTACAAGCTTGGCATGTAACAGTTTCACCTTTGTTTTATTCACTGAAATTAAATTGTCTGCTAGTTTAAAAGCATCACAAAGGTTTGAGAGAAATAGCTTTAGATAATTGACCTCATTTGACGTGGAACTACAATATAAACTATGGTCTAAAAATGATGGCTTTAAATATACAATTATGAGGCTGTAAAAGATTTCAGCAGTTTTGCTGACTTCCATTTGACTTAAACCTCCCCTATCCCTTCAACCATACACCCTCTCTCACGTGTTCAAAATGATTGACCGGGACGTTTTTTGATTTGCCAAAAGGGTCCATTCCACTCTCTCTTTATTTACTGTTTACAAATCCTAAAGCTGTCACAAGATTATATACAGTATATACTAATTTATAGCAAAAAAAGAAAAAGCGAACCCTTAAACACAGCCGGGAAACAATCATCAGGCCTGTGTGGGAGTGCAATACTGTATGTTCTAAACAGGTTTTCAGCTATGTGCAATGATTAACATATTGATGCACAAATCACTTCCTCAAGTTTAAGAGTTAAGATGAGTTGAGAAGAGGCCAAAATCATTACAGGATTTGAGAAAGTACGGTTCACTCACAGTGAAAAATGAAATAAAATAAAATTATTTGAAGCAGAAGTGGGTTATCCAAAATTACAAATTGGGATAGAAATGGAAATGAATGTAATGATACCAGTAATGATTAACGGTTCCATTAATGATTCTTACTTTTGAGGAAGAAGTGATTAGAAATAAGAAAATGTTTTGTATGTTTACTGTCCCAAGCCTTCTTGCCAATCAATGACATTATTGAGTACAGAGTTGCAAAATCTATGCCCCATTATAATGAACACTCTATGGCAACATTTAAAATAAATCACTTATCTATGATAAACACTACATGAATCTGATTCCAAATAATAAAAGGGAGACATTATAACAGAAATAAAAAGATTAAAATGTTATTTTCAATACACTGATCACCATTTTAAATAATAATGTATTAAACAATTACATTCAAATCAGTTTATGTGTAGGGTCTAAATGTCCCTTAATGCCGACAAAGCGTTGTGCATAAAACATGTTCCTACAATGCAAGGAATGCAAAAAAAAGAAGCTAAATATGCAGGATCACTTGGCACGTCATGTACTGCACAATAGAGGAGGTAGAGCAGGCATGGGAAAAGTTGTTTGATACAGGGACTTAATCATGCTTAAAAGGAATAATTCACCCAACAATGAATATTCTCTCATCATTTACTCAAGCTCATGCCACCCTGGATGTGTGTGACTTTCTTTCCTCTGCAGGACACAAATTAAGATTTTTAGAAGAATCTCTCAGCTCTTTTGGTCCATACAATGAAAGTGAATCGGTGCTAAAATATTGAAGCTCTACAAATCACATAAATCATCATAAAAGTAGTCTAATCCATGTTTCCAAAAGCAATGTGATAGATTTAATTCCTTTTTTTACTATTAATTATTCTCCCTGCTCTTTCAATCTCCACTTTTACTTTCACTTTCTTCTTGTGTTTTTGGTGATTCACATTCTTCATGTATATCAACACCTACTGGGCAGAGAGAAGAATTCCTAGCAAAAATTGATATAAATATTTATCTGTTTCTCACCCACACCTGTCATATCAATTCTGAAGTGATGGATTAAACCACTGGAGTTGTATGTATTACTTTTATGTGCTTTTTGGAGCGTCAACAATTTGGCACCCCTTCACTTACATTGAATGGATGTACAGAGCTTAAATTTTCTTCTAAAAGTCTTAATTTATGAAAGAAAGTCATTGACAGATGGCATGAGGGTGAGTAAATGATGAGAGAATTTTAATTTTTGTGTAAATTATTTCTTTAAGCAGCACATGGGGTTCCACACTGTCCTCCTTTTGAGATACAATGTTCAACATTGATTTATTTCCTGTATCCTTTAAGACCGGCAATAGTTGTGTTCTCATTCTCATGCATGATGCATCATTTTCTGAAGTTTGTGACTGGTGGAATGCTCTGCTGAAGTATTGCTGTGCAAATGTTGATACTTTTCTATCTTTATAAAGTCTAAGCATAATTATAAATTATTTTATCATCTCTACTTTTCTGGTAATATTTTATACCAATAAACACACTCTCTACATCAGGGGTCGGTTTTATTAAAAACTAACAAAATGTAAAAAGTTATATTATTATTAAAAATGTCACTGTTTTATTCGATTAGATTAATACTTTTAAAGCTACTCAAGTTATTCAGCCAAAAGTTGAGTGTGGTTTTCTCGTTTCCTTGTTAATGTTGTTTGATTAATAGCCTTTATATGACATAGCCTACTAGACAGCGCTCAATTCGGTTACATATACATTTCAAGTCTGACATTTTGATGCAAATATGCTTTTTGTCCCACTGTTTAAGTTCACTTTAGACATAAACAACTGTGTTTATATTAAATCCTCACCAAGACGGGCATTGGCAGAATTATAAAGTGTATTAGATTATTTAGGCGCAAACCGTATTAGCGCTCAAACATTAGCCGCCTGTCAATCAAACAGCGCACAGTGACAGAAGTAATATTGATATTGACAATAAAATGTCAAGTCTTTTATATTTCATCTAGATCAATCAACCAGTGGTGCTCTTGCTATCGCGATTGATCTAATGAACACCCCTGTTCTAGATGTAGAACATAGACTAAATATAGAAAACTACTAAAAAGTTTGATCGAGGACATCTTTCTTTTTTCCGATAAACAGCAAGATAATTTTATTGCCCAGCCCTATTGATAACATTGCATTAATCTCTCACAGCAGCCCAATAATGTCAAAGATAGATGTCAAATTATAGAGTTAAATTACAGGCTACATTATAGACACACAGAATCTAGTAAGCAGAAATATGAAATTTACCTCAACATGTTTCTTCAAATTAGAGGCAGGATTAATGCTGATATCTGGCTTAAGCAAGTTAAACTCACATGTCACAGGTTATATTCAGCTGTAACCTGCACTTGAGGAATTCTCCACAGTTGGCGCCAGATCTGCAGCTGCCTTTCAAGTTTTTTACGTGTGATTTGATTTGATGGGAGTCACGAGACTCTCCCTAGCCAGTCATGTTGAGATAAAAATAAAATCAGGACAGGGAAGTAGCGAACACAGATGGTGGGAAAATAGAGCAGTAAAAGTACAGTTACAGCACTTAAAATTTACTCAAGTAAAAGTATAACATTTTTAAACGAAAAAGTGGTTAATTACAGTAACGTGAGAATTTGTAATTTGTTACTTTACACCTTTGGACATAACGGAATTAATAACTTCCAGGTCACTGAGATAAATTCAGTAACTACTCTAACTGAAGTGTTTTAATTCATTAAAAAGTACCGGCTCAAAAGAGTCATGTAACACACTGAACAGGTTGCGCTTATTTTTTCTTTGTTTTTGCACACTGCAGATTCTAAATAACCGGTTTATATGAGTCCTTTTTTTGGGAACTGCATTACACTGGTCACACCACTGCTGAACTGCGCTGCAGAAAACACAATATTAGGGTTTTCAGTTTCCAAACTTAGTTCAAAGTAATTGTAAACAAATATGTGCACACACTTGAATCACATTGCCACAGCTTCCATCTTTGAATTGAGAATTCAATAGGGGTGGGTGTTTAAAAGGACGTTTAAAAGTCATCGTCCAAGTCCCCTCCACTCCCCAACCTCAGCCTGCTGCCTCTGATGGGACTTAAGAAGTCATTTCAGAGTGCAATTCATGTTTAATGACTTTATTGATTTTCCTATCCCATCTCCCTTCCTGCCCCCCTCCTCCCAGCCTAGGTCTCCGTAGAGTAAAATGTACTTAATGTTACAGCTTGCTGAAGCCTCAGTTTGCTGCCCCTAAATTACGGCCTTCTGTGCCACCAATGACAAGAGATGAAAAATAAAAAAATAATGATTCAATTAACCAGAGTAAGAACTCGCCATACAAGAAGAGGGCATTCTTACTCTTACATCATCATCACAAAATCTTGCCCACACACTTTTCTTTGTGATTGATGAGGATACACTTTTGTAATGCCAGGTGTTTTAGTAGGCTTCGTGTAAGAGGCCCCAGAGGCTGATTAAATGATAATTTTTGTTTTAAGAGTGTGACAGCCAACATTGGGAAGTAATTATCTAAAAGCAAACAAACCAAAACAAAATTTTTCAGTAGTTCTGCAGTCTACCCGTTCGGCTGTTTTCAAAACTTTCCTAGTAACAAGTTACTTTGCTAACAAGTAGTGGTTTAGCATGACAAAACAGTTTAAATTTTATTATTTAAACTTATTATTTAAACTTATTTTCTACACACTTTAACATGCCTACAATCAGTGCAAAATGTCACAGCTAGACATTTGACTTGAACTAGGTCCTCTAATACTATTACTCCAGTTTTCGTTTCCTTGCACTGGCTACCATATTTTATTAATTACATATAAAGCACTGCATGGTTTGGCAACAGAATATTTTGCAAAACTTTTAAGATCTTACGAAACAGTTGTTTCTAACGTAACTTGGCTGTTCCAAGATTAAGATCATGCTGTCACATATTGGACTCCTGTTAATGCAATCAATCATGCTGTCACGTACTGGACTCCTGTTAAGACTTTTGTTTTGAAAGATCCTTTGTTTCCCCTGTTGTCTCTGTATTCAGTTTCTTCCATAATTGTATCCCAGGTGTTTCCCATTATCTTGTTATCCTCTGTCTGTCTCTCTGTCTGTCTATCTATCTATTAGGGGTGTAACTATCCATTAGAGGCGAGAACCGACCTGACGATATAAACAATATTTTAATGATAAACTTAAACAAAAGACACAAACACACACACACACAAGATGGACATGTCCATAAACGATCTCTCTCTCGTCGCACCACCATCCGCAATTGACCAAAAATCCTTCTCGGAGGCTTAATTTGCCTGATAAGGGACCAGATGTGTATAATCATGACCCGGCCACACCCTCCACCCTGTCACATCCCCTGTCATGTTCTCTCAGGCAGGGGAGCCCCCGGCATGACGTACACCCCCCCCCCTCTTTCCCTGGGGGAGGGCGTGCCCTAAGCCCCGACTGCCAGCAGGTCATCCCCGTCTACCTGGATGAGGGAGGGGACAAGTGGAGGGAAACAGAAATATTAAAAATGGGGGGGTACTTCCTGTAACAGTGTAGTACCCCCCCAAAAAACACTGTAAAATTTAAACAAGAGGGAAAAGGCCAACACAGATTGGCAATGAGAGAGAGAGGATAGAGAGATGAAAAAAAAAACACTTACTCGCCAGTTCTCCGATATGCCGTAGCTTGTTCCTCGGCCACTCCTCGGCCACTCCTCCACCCTCTAACGGACGACGGCCGCACCTCTCCGGGCGGATCGGAGGCTGTCCTCCAGCCCCACCGCATTCTCAGGGAACAGAAGGGGTCTCCCCCGCCCCTGGCAGCGGTTCTCTCACTCCAGGCGGTCGGCTGCGAGCCCCTCCCCGCTCGCGGTCGGCAGTCTCAGACCCCGCCACGTTTCAGCGGCCAGTAAGGGACTCCTCCGCCCCTGGCAGCGGCAATCGCAGGGCCCTGAATCAAAACAAATCGAAATCGCTTCATGGCAGACTTTAAAATATCTGCAAATATCAGATCGCAGGCCAAGAGCATCAATATAAGCTAGCATCGATAAGTATCATGATGAATACATTTCTCAGTTTCTTTGTTCATTAGAGGTATTTGTTTGTTGTTAGTGCATTGTAAGCCAGCATATTGCAGTAGAGTTTGTGTTTCCTTCTTCCTTTAATCTCTTCTTTTGTTTATTATTAAAGTCTTGCATTTGGATCCTCACTCTCTCATCTCTTCCCTGCACAGACCCTGACAGAAGATCCGACAGACAAAATGGAGCCAGGAGGGTGATGGGCATTTTCTTAACTCCCACTCCAGTCTGGCAGGAACATGCAATCTGAGAAGTTGGCGTCAGGGCTACCACCCTTTTGGTGTTTATGCCGAGGCATACAGTTTTTAAATTTTAGGCACATTTGATGTGGCTCAGGGCTTGGGATATTGTGAGGCTGCCTTGATATACTGTCCAGACTAGATGAGCCAGTGGATTGGGAGGTATGGGAAGACCTGGAGGCTTGGTCTTTCTGGGAGGTGGTAGATCGCATTTGTGAAATCATGAAGGAGAGGTCCCTCATCGGTCTGTGGGAACCCAACTTCACTACTCTCTCCTCCCAGCCCTTACAAGCTGCTCAACCATTGCCCACTGCTGACTGCCAGAGGCCGTTCCACTGTGTTGCCAGCATCCACAGCCATGGAGACCATTCCCCTGCTCCTGTTAATGTCCACGCCTGCCACGGTACACGAGCCAGCGCCCATGACTACCACGGTCAACGAGCCAGCACCCACGCCTGCCATGGTCAATGAGCCAGTGCCCACGCCTGCCAGGTGAACAAGCCGGTGCCCACGCCTGCCACGGTAAACGAGCCAGATCCTGAAGCTTCTGCCATCACAGAGCTATATATATATATATATATATATATATATATATATATATATATATATATATATATATATATATACACACACACACACACACACACACAGAATTTCTTTGTTCCTTTGTTGGTTCTTGTTTGAATGTTAGCACATTGCTATAGCGTTTGTGTTTCCTTCTTCCTTGAATTTTTTCTTTTCTTCGTTTATTATTAAAGTCCTGCATTTGGATCCTCACCCTCTCATTTCTTACCTGCAGAGACCCTGACACATGCCCTCTGACACATAATTCCATAATAATAGTACAGACATTGCCAAAAAACTGAAGATTTCATACAAAGAAAACTGGCTCTAACAAGGACAAAAAGAGATGTGGAAGGCCAGATGTACAACTAAACAAGAGGATAAGTACATCAGAGTCTCTAGTTTGAGAAATAGATGCCTCACATGTCCTCAGCTGACAACTTCATTGAATTCTATTGGCTCAACAACAGTTTAGTATACAATAGTAAAGAGAAGACTCAGGGGTGCAGGCCTAATGGGAAGAATTGCAAAGAAAAAGCCACATTTGAAACAGAAAAACAAAAAGAGTGGGCAAAGAAACACAGACATTGGACAACAGATAATTGGAAAAGAGTGTTATGTATCTTAACCCCATTGAGGATTTGTGGGATCAGCTAGACTGTAAGGTGTGTGAGAAGTGTCTGACAAGACAGCCACATTTATGGAAAGTGCTACAGGAAGCTATCTGGGCAAATTGACAGCTAGAATGCCAAGGATCTGCAAAGCTGTCATTGCTGCATGGATGATTTTTTGATCCTTTCAAAAAAAGGATTGAAAACTTTGACGTAGTTTAAGTTTATTTTTTTTCCAAATTGTAACAGTAATTTTTCACGTAATTAATGTCCTGACTATACATTGTGATCAGTTTAATGCCACTTTGGTGAATAAAAGTACCAATTTATTTCCATAAAACCGAAATCTGTACATTATTCCAAAAGTTTGGCCGGCAATATATATACACACACACAAACACTACTGGTCAAAAGTTTTGAAACAGTTTTTTTTTTTTTTTTTACATTTTAGAATCATTTATAAAGTCATCAAAACTATGGAATAACATGAACTTTGGGAATTATCTTGTGATTAAACAAAATCCAAAATAAATCAAATCTGTGTTATATTTTAGCATCTTCAAAGTAGTCACCATTTGCTTGGAATTTGCAGACATGTACTCTTTACATGTTCTCAACCAACCTCTTGAGGTATCAGCCTGAGATGCTTTTTAAACAGTATTCAAGGAGTTGCCAACTGTTACATTTTAGTTTTATAATTAAATAAATTAATATGGTGGCACAATTATATTTTTGTCTACAAAACTGATTTCAAACATTTAAGCATACGCCTTCAGATCAAAATATTTTTAAGATCTTGAGAATCATTTCAGTCAAATGTTTCAAAACCACGGTAATGTGTATATATATACACTGTATATACAGTACATATATACAGTATCATCTGATATGTATGTGTTTATAAAAGAAAGATATTGTCCCCTTAGCTTCAAGCAGTTAGCTCTCTTTGGTTAGAAACCAGTAGTGTACTTTTTTTAAAGGCTAGCTTTATTGTAGCTTGACAACTTTGAAGGGATAACATTAAGTAAATAAAATGCACGCACACTCTAATTGCTCAAATCTTCTGTGGCTTTCTACCTTGGAACAGGAGACTCAGTCATCATTCACTTTCAATGTATGTACTGTAAAATAAAAGGCTGTCAATCCCAAACATTCTGCCTAGCATCTCCTGAATAAAGAAAGTCAAACAGGTTTGGAAAAACATGAGCGTTAGTAAATTATAAAAGAATGCTTATTTTTGGGTTATTTATGCCTTTTGATTTAAAGTAGCTTGTAGTTTGGCAGGCTACAGATTCAAAGTAGCACCCAAAATACTTATGACAGCAGTACATGCTTTCTTTCCTCTAATGGTCCCCTGATCGGTAACAGATTTTTATCTGAATGTAAGATATTAAAACCCTGTCTGTTGGCCCAATTGTCAGCTTGCAGTCATTGATGATGGGGATTGCACCCCCTCCTCTTCTAAAGGGATGAGCAATTACATGCAATCTTAAATGGATGACAGCTAAATTGGGCCCTGTTATGCATACCTTTTCACACTCTTACATTTGCAGACTGCATTTCGAACAGCTCCCATTCATGTTCAATTAAACCCATAAGAGGCCATTGAGTGCAATGGGGCAGTGAGTCAGCCCTCCAATCACCAATGTTTGCAGATCCACCATCAGTAGAAAACATAAAGTGGGTGCATAAGACCACTGACCCCAGAGGGAGGTGAATGAATCCCTTAGCGTCTCACACGTCTGCTCAAATAAGCTTTATTTTCCATATTTGATGCAGGACCAAAATTATTGATTTTCTGTCATCTAAATCTGATAGTGGCCAAATGCCCGATTACTGTACAGGTCATTTTGTGAAGAGTGAAATAATGAAATATTTACTGTTTAGTCATATGAGTTGTCGCACTGGGATCACTGATATGTTTTATTAATGTGACAGATGTGATACAATCGATGTGATGCAGCCCACCATGAATGATTCTACAAATGATTCAAACAGTATAAAATCCCTGCTGAAAAAACTGCTTTATAAAGCTGCTTTGCTGATCTTAGGCTAAGTCTACATTTATTAGGATATTTTGAAAATGGCATTTTCGTTTTCGAAAAGTTTTAAATCTACATCGCCATTTTCAATGGTTTTACAGAAGTTGCTCGTCAACTTTGAAACTTAAATTTTCCATGTGAAAATTGACAAATATATCATCGTTTTCAGATATATCCATTTTCCCAGTCCACACTACAACATGAAGATGGTGTTTTCAAATTTATCCACTTGGGAGAGCATTTTCAAAAAGCGAAATATTCGCTGACAAAAATGCAGTCTCAGTGTGGACGGAAGGTTAAAACGTAGGGAAAAAGATGTTTTCAAACAAAAATGTATTGGAGTGGACATAAATGACACCTCACATATGTAACATTTATACTTTTATTATAAAGTTGTAGTGTATTTAGGGGTTTCAATTAAAGTTTGTTAACTGGTTAGTTTGGCGGTGTTGTGTTATGCTATTAGCTTAGCTGTACTGTGTTTACAATATGGCGTCGGCAAGTTGCGCATACGCGGTAGATTGCGGATAGATCTTTAGAACTTCTCGTTAACTTTTGTCGCCATATAAACCAACACAAGTGATTTGTTATCTGGGTCAACACTAATGAAAACAGTTTCATCGAGGCATATGAACGTCAATGCCACGCCTAGGCGGAAATCGCGGGGGGGTCAGGACCCCCCCATCTGAGGGTTGTCCCCCCCTAAAATATCATTAAAATATGTGTATTGTAAATAATATAATGATATATTCTTAAAATAATTGTTTAAGAAATAAAATAATACAAATGCAAACGGGGCAACAACAAAAAAAACCTTGGTGTCCCCTTCAAAAATTGCTCTTGAGAATTGTTATGTTTATTGTCCCCCCCAAAATATTGATGACATTTTCGCCCCTGGTTCCACAATGCACAAATAAACAGTAATCAGTTAAAGTACCCAGATTCTCACACCAATATATGTAGCGAATTCAGTATGATTAATATACTCTGCGTGGGTTAAAGTGTTGTGTACGTTACCATTGTCTGTAAGTGAAACAGTATGTGTGAGCTAGGAATTAAATTAAACAGTCCTATTTCTACATTACTATGTCAGGAAATTTACAATGGAATCAGCCGCGTTTGACAATCATTTTAATTAAGATAAATTATAAATAACTAGATTATTTGACTGAATAAATTCTCCACCATTAAAATCATAATACAACGTCTCGTATCAGCTCACAATTTCTACTGTAGTGAATTAGCTTTAATAAGAGAAGTATGATTAATTCTTATTTGTATGAATAATACTTTATTGCCACAAGATCATATGCACAAGTGCAGCAGTGGGTGAAAGTCTTGTGTACAGTTCCGAGCAACATAGCAATAATTTTTCACAAACCGCCTTTTATAGATGTCCAGGAGGGAGGGAAGCTCACCTCCGATGATGTGTCTGGCAGTTCGCAACACCCTTTGCAGGGCTTTGCTGTTGAGGGCAGTGCTATTGCCATACCAGGCAGTGATGCAGCCAGTCAGGATGCTCTCTACAGTGCTGGTGTAGAACCAAGTGAGGATGTGGTGGTTCATTCCAAACTTCCTCAGCCGTCTCAGGAAGAAGAGGCGCTTGTGAGCCTTCTTCACAAAGGCCTCAATGTGGACAGACCATGTGAGTTCCTCAGTGATGTGGAACTTGAAGCTGATGACTCTCTCCACCAGTGCTCCATTAATGGTGATGGGGCTGTGTTCTCTGTCTTTCCTCCTGAAGTCCACTACAAGCTCCTTGTTATTTTTTAATGACGTTGAGAGAGAGGTTGTGCTCCTGACACCAGCGTGTCAGAGTGAGCACCTCCTCTCTGTAGGCTGTTTCATCATTGTCAGTGATCAGACCTACCACCGTCATATTGTCAGCAAACATAATGATGGCATTGGAGCTATGTGTTGCCATACAGTCATGTGTGTACAGCGAATACAGGAGTGGGCTGAGAACACAGCCCTGTGTGGCTCCAGTGTTTAGGGTCAGTGATGAGAAGATGTTGCTGCCCATTCTAAACACCTGACGTCTGTCTGACAGGAAGTCCAGGATCCAGCTGCACAGCAAGCTGTTTAGGCCCAAGCATTTGCTGATGATGTGGGTCAGAGCAACAGGATGCCAGTCATTTAAACAAGTGATTTTTGATTGCTTTTTTACAGGCACAATGGTGGACGTTTTGAAGCATGAGGGGACTAGAGACAAGGAGAGGGACAGGTTGAAAATGTCCATAAAAACACCAGCCAGTTGGTTCGCGCACACTCTGATGAATGCCGTCTGGACCCACGGCTTTATGGATGTTCACCCGTCATGGGATGTTTTCATGGGACGTTTTGTAATTTTTCATGCCATTTCTGCCCTGAGTCCCCCTTTATTTATGACCTTGAACCAGACCAGAGAGCAGGTCTGGATTAAGCTGTATTTTTTTCCAGCTTGGATAGTTATCTGAATTCTAACTGGCTTGTTAGCACTGGATGTGTTAAAACACCTGTTCAACACACCTGGTCTTTGATTGGGGGGTGTTGCATTTAGCAGTTAGGGGCACAGTCAGTGTTTAGGTTAATACAACTGATAATGTATCACAACAGAGCATGCATGCATTAAAAATTACCACAGAATTAATTAACAAAAGATTCTTCAAACATGACGATGGATGTCTTCAATGATAAACCTTTTTCAAATGATTATTTCTTAAATTAACCTTACAGGCAGCAACAAACTACATCAGTCCTGACAGATCTGCTTAAACCACTAATAATCTAATAATATATGAATGACACTTTATATGTCCATTTGCCATTAATAAACATTTACTATAGGTAGGCCTAATTCTTAACAAATTAGTAGCTATTTCATCAACATTTAAATCAATCAAATCAAACTTTCAGGACATTTATAACTACATTAATGTATTTTCAGTTTAACTGTATATTAAGCATTTTATAATGCAATAAAGCTTAATGGGTTATTCATGACAGTTATACAATGTTAATATATTTTATATGACATAAATGCATAAAGCTGTTTTTTTTTTATTGTTTTTCTATGAAAATAGAACCAGACCAGTGGTTCCCAAACTTTTTACCTTGAAGTCCCCTCTATTTATATACTGTATTTCTACACATATAGCATATGCAAAGGTTATGCAATGCATGTTCCAAAAATCATTGTATTATAATAATAATTTTGCATTTCTCATGCCATGGATGCATGCTCTCTCTCCTCGTGCTCTATGTGTTTGCTCGTGAGCACGAGAGAGAGCACTGTCATCGATGGTCATGAGAAATGGAAAATTATTATTATAATACAAGGATTTTTGGGAATGTGCTTTGCTACAGATTTTGCATAACTGCGATGGACATGATATTTGATACATTTCTAGCAGTTGACATTTCTACTGGTCTATTATTACACATTGATGCAGAGCCATGCAGCTGCTTGATGGTCTTGTTATAAAGCACCAACAAGGTATGCCATTTAAAGAGGTTTTTACAGTGTTGCAGCGCATGGTTATGATGTTATAGAATTTTCATTACAATTGAAGATCCAAGAAAAACAAACCCACAAGCACTTGTCCACGTGACACCTGTGTTAGAAGCAGAATACTGTACGTTTTGGTGCATGTTATCCTCACGCAGTTGTGCAGAGAGTCAGTTATTGGTACAGATACATTTCATGATTTTTTTTATGTTTGAGTTTTGGTTTATCACATTGAGTTAGACAAGGTTACTGACATGATGTTTACTGTTATTGCACATATTAATCCATCATTATTTAAAATTATGTCCATAATTTTGACACAGAAAAAACAAGCAAGAAACTCAGCTTAAACCATCTTCATGTGGTATATCTCTCCCTCAGTCTCTGCGTAGTGTGAAAGAATGAGAGAGGGAGAGGACAGCGCTCGCAGCCACGTGAGAGTGAAAAAAAGTTGCTTTTAAAGCAAAAATAACGAACACGCCTCTTTTAAAATATTTGATATATGAGGGAAGATGAATTAAGGAGTATTAATTCTTAAGTTCATAACTTTGGCCATTAGATCTGTTGTTATGTAATTTTCTGCATTTGCAAGCAGTAATTTTCACTCGCTAATGCGAGTCAAATGCTGGCACTCTAGAGCCCTGATTATTGTAAATAATTCATGAAATTTACAATCTCCTAACTGTGCAAATTAAATAGTATTTGTAATTATTATCTTTAATAAAATACAAATATTTGGAGACCCACCCAAGTCTATATTTGACTTCTTATGGGGGGATCTCTTATGCCTTGAGGGTCAGTGCATGATGAAAGAATTTGCCATTTGCTTCTGTCATTTACTTCAAAAAGGAAGAAATTATTTGGGGGACGGCATATCCTTCAACTCAAAGATAAAGAAATATCTTCATGAATTCTCTCAACAGTAGCTGGTAATGTCAACTGACATTTCAAACGGAGAGCCCTGACGTGCACTCTGACTTGTCTACAGAAGGTATTCCTTATGGTGACTGACCTTTAATAAGTTCGGGCTTCCATCTCTTCGTTTACTTAAGGACAAAAACAAGGTTACAATTGCTTAAATTTCTCTCTATTTCTCTCTCTCTCTCTCTCTCTCTCACTCTCTCCCTCTGTCTGTCTTTCTCACTCACTCATCTTCCTCATCACTGCTTCTCATTCTACTTTATGGGGTAACAGGTCTTGTCCTTGTTTGCAGAGGACAAAATTATGAGAAATACATTTCTGAGACTAAGAACATACTGTCCCCCTTGTTTCTATCAGATACAGAATTTGATTATTCTACGTCCTTTCTCCCAGTTCAGTCAGGAATATATATCTTTATCAGACAGGAAAAGGTTTTGGATTGGTGGGCGGGTGGGTGGGAGTGGGAGGGGGTGGTTGGGGGATATATTTATAGTTGGTGTTGAGGAAATTTTTCCCTCCAAGGAAATGCAGGACTGTGGAGCTGTAATATCACCTGTGCTTACACCGATTCTTATCAGTTCTTGTCTGTTTCTGCCTACTCTCATTCTCAGACTCTCTCATTCTTGATCTGGCTTTCTAAAAACAAAGAGAGAGAGGCCAGAGTCTTTTAAATAAAAAATTTAATAAAAATTTAAATTGAATAGAAAATATAAGTAAATATAGAAATACACATTAAGACAATATATATATATATATATATATATATATATATATATATATATATATATATATATACAGGCTTGTAGTTCGAGTTCTGCTTCTTTAGTCCCTCTTTTTACAATATTTACTACAGGTTTAGCTGATTTTAGTTTCTGCCTGTAGGTTGGAAGAGGATGAACCAGACCGTGATCAGAGAGTCCTAAAGCTGCACATGGGGCTAAGCGATATAAATAATTTATTGTTGTTTAACAATGATCCAGTACATTTCTGTCTCTGGTGGGGCATGTAATGTGCTGTTTGTATTTTGGCAGTTCACGGGTGAGGGTAGATTTATTAAAATCTCCCAGAATAATAATAACTGAATCCGGGTATTGTTGTTCCGTGTCTGTGATGTGATCAGCCAGCTGTTGCAGCACTGTGTTCACGCACGCTTGTGATGGAATATGAACACTCATTAGAATAAACGAGTAAAACTTCTACGGCGAGTAGAAATTCTTACAGTTGATGAAGAGCACTTCCAAATTAGGACAGCACATCTTCTTTAATGTTGTTACATCTGTACACCAACTTTCATTGATGTAAAAGCAACTGTTCTAAAGCCACACTGTCGGAGCTTGACCAGCCGACTCATTTCCCTCACCTGCATCTCATTAATCTGCGTTTAAACAACACAGCTGCGCCACCGACTAAAATGTCCAGCAAAACGTCAGCAGTTCATCCCTGGTAAAACAAATTACTAAACAGGGCAAACAAACAAAAACAACAAAAGAATTGGCCATTTTGATTGCAAATTGATCATTAATGACATTCGTGCATCAAACGGTAAAGGTTTTTGGTATTAGATATAGGTATTTTTACGAGCATTAGTGCAAGAACTTAAGCACAGTATCGGACCCGATTCCGGTACCAGTATCAGTTTTGGGACATCGCTAATCTATAATATGAAATGTCATTGACTCAAGTATGTCTGACTGATACCAGTGGTAATCTCATCAACTAAATTACTGATGACAATATTTGTTGACAAAGGGTTTTATTTTATCAACTATAACAAAGAAAAGAATAAAAAGATACATAATTTCAATAATTAAATTAATTTAAAGAAAAAAAATAATAATAATCCAATAGTAGTTTGTTGGGGATTTCAATGTTTGAGCTGTGAGAGCTGAAAGATCTGATTACGTATTACGAGTTACAGGACAGACCTCCGACTGAAGAGAGTTAGATTTCAGCAAAACAGCAGGTAGGAGTTACAGCAGGTAGGAGTTACACACTTGGCTAGTGAGATCTTATACAATATCTTATACAATATGCAATCTTATGCAATATCCTGAAGCATGAAGAATAAACGACACTTCCATAAAGTAGTTAAGATTACAGAGGCTTTGATAGAAACTGAGGTAAGAATATACCATTTTTATGTTGCACTGATAAGTCACTATAGTGGAGTTTTGGTAATGGGAACGTCCACTTTTACCCTAATCATGTCCATGTCCTTGCATATGTAGTTCATACATTTTGATGCACTTTATTGCATGCTAGATAGTATGCATGCTATCTGAAACACACTGTGCATTCATGTAGACTGATGCGGTTTCTAGAGTTGCCAGAAGGAAAGGAAATAAATTGCATCTGCAGGATGGAGTTACAGACACAACAAAGGATGCTCCCTTCAAACTCCCCAATGCAGAGTTATAGTGCATCAGCCAACGCCAATATCTATTTGTCCCAGTCTAACATACCACAGAGGATAGAGAGGAATTGCTGCACGCAAGCATGTGTAGTTCCCATTAGCTAACAACTGGTGGCACTGCATTATCAGACAAAAGCCTAAAAGCACACCTGTATGCGGATTGCAACCAAGCATTACACTTATGAATATAGTCGCATAGAAATAAACACAAAGTCCACCCATAATGATTAACATGCAGGTGCGCAAGCTCGCCACTACAAATGTACACTGATAAACCAGTCCACATCAATATACGGAAATATGCAAGATGTTCCCTCTCAAATAGGTAGTATTAGAGGCAAATTGACAACCCAGGGAAATTTCAGGGGCTGGGATTACAAAGCGGGACAGCACACTCATTGTGAAGGCTAGATCCGCAGGAGGTTATTTGTCTTCTGTTAACCCCTTACACCCCAGGATAAGATTTTTCAACCTTGCATCTCTTACAGAAATAAGAGCTTATAATGCTGGAATAAATCAAATTGACCTTGAAATGTGCTGATACACTGAAAATGAGTGGGAAATCAGCTTATAATCATGCATAATCACAGGGCCGTTGCGTACAAACTCTGACATGTCAGTCAGAAAGTGGCAGAGTTTTTAAAACTTGTCTGAATGCATAAAAGAGGATGGGTCCATAGAATTGACTATGCATTTTTTCAGAGGGAGGGAGTGTGTATGTGTGTGTGTCAAAGGTGAAATAGGAGGATTTAGAGACCTCCTTTGACCTTAGAGCATTCTCATTAGCAGAGCAAAATATACAAAATAACTGGTCATATAGTGTCTAAAATGTTACTTTCTGTTAACTTCATGTTTATAAAGCTGATTAGAAAAATATTAAACTATACACTCTTGCCCATATGGCATTAAGTGTAATGTGTAAGTGTATCTGATGGACTGGTAGTATTTATTCTTATCAATACACAAAGTGTGCCAGACATGACACTGTATAAAATGCAGTATCTCCTCAGCACGACAATGTTGCCATTGTTTGTTGGCAATCGTATTCCATAGTTAAAATAACAGGCACAAATATCAAACATAGAGTGCCATTTCACCATAGGTTACTATGACAGCAGTGTCTCAACATTGAAAGCACTCATTACATGTAATTGTGGTGACAGAATAACTTTAGAAACATTCAAAAGTCCAGCAACTCTCCAAGTTGTTGAAATATTACTCAACACTATCAATATTAGTTATACCTTCATCATTTTTTATTTTTATAAAACTAATACTAACTTTTGAAACTAAAGGCTGAAGCATACTTTACAAGTACATGAAGGCAGATGGTTCTAGCTATGCAAACTCTATTTTTTATGCTATATGCAAACTCAGATTTGAGTCTGATATATTCCTGCATGTGTCAGACCGCAATTCATAACAAAATCAAAGTACGCACTGAATACACTATTGGAAGATTAGTGTGAACTTTTTGAGTTTTCTCTTTTCAAGTCAACTACTGTCATGCCAGAGCAACAGTTTGAAGAGAATATTGCTAAGCATGTAAGTTAAAGTCAATATTTTTATAGCAACTTACAAAAATGTTAACACATCCAGTTTAACAGCACAGACATTTGACTCTCTCCTGTTGTTCCTGCTATGGTAACGCAAGAAAGCTCCTTAAGCAAGTTCAACTGGACTGCGCGTTGGCAATACAGTGGCCAATTGCTTGTATCTGCATTAACATACTTGCGTAGAGTATGTTTTGGTCTTCAGGGGTGAGAATTCACTAAACAGCCACTTTTGTTCACGGTCTACCACCTGCAATCTAGTTTAACCAGGTGCTAAATGTGCTGAAATAGCACTGCCTTAAGTGATTGTCAATCTTTTCAGGGAAAACATGTCTCCTTTCTAAAAAACAAAACTCGATTACACCCAAATTACGTGGTGCTATTTGCCTGCCGCAACTAATATCATGTCAAACAACTTAATTTAAAAAAGATGTTTACATGCATTTTCTATTGGTCATGGCAGCAGTTACAGTATATCAAATAATATATTGAAATAATGACAACCTATATAACCTAGAACTCAAAACTGACCCACAAGTTTGGGAATTTCAAAATGCATCCAGCACTAATTTTGTGGCAGTTTTTGCACCGTCAAACTGATGTGCCAATTCTTCTAAAGAATCAGATGCTGAAACAACACAATGAATAAAATAGCTGTGCTATCAACTTAGATGTGAGATGCAAGATGTCATGACGTTTATCGAATCACAACGATTGGGTGACTCTATAGTGTTGCACTAAAATAAAGTATGTTACTAGAATAAGTTTTTGAAAAACTGATAGTGGTGAAATTGTGAAATACTGAATGAATGTAACCTTTTCCCAATGTGCCATGATAGAATCAAATCAGCTTCAACTTTCCAAATGGCTTCAGTGTTGGCTTTTACTCTCCCTGGGGGCTGCGTGTGTATCATCTTCAAACAAACAGTTCACCATTGTTAAAACACTGCGGCCTGCCTGCGGCCTCAAATCCTATTAAATCCCTCTCCCTCAGTCTCTCTCTTTCTCCGGCTGGCTGACAGGAGTGTGTGAATATGGAGAGAGTGGGAGTGGCAGCTGCAGTCAACTCTTCCCCGTGGCGATGCACATTTCTGGGGAGAGCTAGGTGTGGAGTCAAGGGGGCGGTAATGTTCGGAGGAGACAATTAGCATAATCCTACCAAGCGGAGACGATCGTGTCTGTTGTTTTCATCAGTCTGGCTCACTTTGATGCACAGGTAAATATTGGAGGTGATTGGTATGCAAACTTCAGGATGGAGACTTTAGAAGATGACAAGGTCATATGAGTAAGAATGTGTATGAATTTGGCAGACACTTTTATCCAAAGTCAGTCTGTTCATTCACTGGGAATGGAACTCACAACCTTGCCAGTTGAGCTAGAGTAAAACCTCAAGAGTAGGCTATATTGAGGAAACAATATTTTCTCAATAATGCTATGCTTATGTAGGCATTGAGGAAAGTTTGTTCACCTACCAAGATCAAATGGTTTAAACTTTAAAATTAAAAGTTTAAAATTTGTCACTCAGTTTTGCTGTCCAATACTAAGCAAAATCTTTAATTAGACATCAAATATATCAGTTAATCAGTGCTTCAAAAGAAATTAGCCTGCAGTCTGGAGAAGTGTGCAAATGAAATTTAAGTGAATTTTGCTATGATCAAGGAAATCTTTATTTTCTGAATTAAGAGCAAAAATATAACAGGAGTTACACACCCTAGATACTGTAAGTGTGGTCAGATTTAAGAGGCAAATGGTTGAGTGTAATGCCTTTAGGGAGTCATTGAGCACTACACAGAGTGTAAAGAACTCTTTATTAAACTCTCTGCTGAAACGCTTTTATTCAGAGATGAGAATCGATATTTCATCTCCTCAAAGGCTCTAAACTAGTTAATATATCAAAATACAAAAGGCACTCAGGGGCAACCTGCCAGAAATTAAGAAAATGTTTACCGAGGGATTTGTTTTGATAGAGCATGACCTGTGCTATTGTGTACAGTCATTAAATCTTGGAGAAAGGATTTGAATTATTTATCAATTACTTTCTTGCATGAAAATGTGGCACATGGCATTCTTGGTCTCAGTACTGATTTCCATTCTATGTTGGGCGGAAGACCAAAAAATAAAAAAAATCTCTAAAATCAATAATTTGGTACGTTTAAACACATGTTTTTAAATTTCAGCCTTGAGTCACCTGGTGGAAAAAACGAACTATTTATGAGCTGAAAATGGTTTCAATTATCATCAAGTGAATGAAAGCCCGTTCACGGGAACACAAACGAGACAGCTATTATCTGCTTCAATTATCTGGAGTCAAAAGAAAAGTTTTGGCAATTTATTCTTCTGCTGCTATATTGTTTATTCAAATGTTGCATTGATTCACAGTCTGCATATCTTGTGTCAACAAGTTAGCCCCTTTTTTCACAATCAGCATCCCAGCAGTTTTCAATAAACTAGAGGATCTCTCCCTCATGTGTATTGCTTTATGGCTGAAAGAGTCTGTTAGACCTTTGAGAGGGGTGAGTGATTTACGGTTTGAGCTGCTGTGTCTTGATGGAGTGCCCTAATTTGTATGCCTCTTTTCACAGCTCTTTTATTGTTATTGATTTTTGGTTGTTCCTTCTGCCTGTCCTCAAGGGAGATGTGGAAGCAGAGAAAATGTCTATTTCCCAGTAAACAAGAGGGTTTGTCTATAGAGAGTCCCCCCCACTATAAAAAGTGACATGTTTTATCAGTGTCATACCACAACTGATCAGAGTATGTTGCCAAATTTGGTGTGAAATTTAAGTTGTCAAGAAAGTCATATGGGTTTGGAACAACAAGGGTGAGTAAAGATGAGAGAATGTTTGGTTCACTATCCCAAGAGCTTTGATGTGTTTACATTAACATAAATATCAGTAAAGTTTTTTTTTCTTAGGTTTAGGTATGGATGATATGGATTATGCTTACACTTACATGTTATAAGATGCTTAAGGTTTTTAGCAAAAATAATAAGGCTATTGTTCTCAGTCATTAAGTTAATAATAACAACAACAACTATCCACAGATAAAAGGTATAATATGTAAGATTCAGAAACCGATAGATTTATGTCATTGTTAGCTAGCTAGCCAGCTTTATCTATAGCTGTTAGCTAAATATGGTGGATGATGACAGTAGCTGTTTATAAAATAGACAGTACATTATAAATATGTTGACACAATTCAGTATTGATGTGATTCCATTACATCTGTCATTTTAATGTATCTATGTGCTATTGTTTTATAATAATAGATTAGAATGTGTATATTTTCTGTTTAACCAAGTTACGTTACACTAATGAATGGAGCTTTTTCCATTATCTTGAACATTGTCTAGAATTCATTTCATGTGTAATTGTTGTTTAGCTAAAATTACACAGATCAATCCTTATGGCACTATATTTCATATGATTTGCAGTTATGTAATCTTACCTGTCCAATAAGAAGAATGCCAATTCAGGGTCGGTTTTGATCTCCAAAACTAAATGAAGGTCCCCTCAGGAATCGAATGCCATGCCGATGTTCACTCTAGTTTTCACTCGACCACTATCACGTTCCCGCTTAGCCAGATGGGATTCTGTAGATAATTTAATTTTTATATAAATATAACTTTTTAATATAAATTTTGTTTGTGTTGGAGTCAGTGTTGTGCTGGGAGCTGGCTGTTTGCTGGATTCCATCTCTAAGATAACATTAACTAGTGTTGCAGACTGTCTGTTGATGCTGTTGAATAGTGGAAGCACTGAGGCAAGGCTCTCCGGAGCGCGCATAAATGTCACATCCTTTAGATTTTCCAGGCAAATGCGACCTGCTTCCTTCGCATTAAAATCAGTCTACAGACTACCAAGGAAGTCCGGGAAGGGACTTGCATTACAAGCCATTCACACATTTGTGAATATTACATAATGCACCTTTAAAAATTCCTTAATAATGTTAAACTTCACTACAACCAAAAGTTTGGACACACATGCTATAATTTACAATTATAGTAAAGCAATCAAAACTATTAAATAACACAAAATGGAAGTAAATAATTAAGCTTATTATATATATATATATATATATATATATATATATATATATATATATATATATATATATATATATATATTTAATATATACTTATATGCTTATATTTTATCTAGATCAATTTTGTATTTTATATTTTAGCTTTGACAATAATTTTAGCTACCATTTGCCCCTATTGCAGCTCTATGCACTCTGGGAATTCTCTCAAACAGCTTCATTAAGTATTCACCTGGGAGGCGTTCCCATGTGTGCTGGGCAGTTGTTGGCAGCTTTAAAAACTAATAAAAAATAGGCAGAGGCTATTTGTACTAAGAGCAAATAGCAATAGATGCTATTTACACTAAGTGTAAAAAGCAACAAAAAGCATATTCTTTGCACTTAGTGCAAATAGCTTTAGATGTAATTTGCACTGTAGTGCAAATAGTGGCAGAAAATCTTTTACACCCCTGTTTAAATACTAACATACAGTATAGTGGCATCACTGCAGCATTTTTAGAGTTTATTTGGAGTCCAACATATACATTACACCAACCCCTAACCCTACCTTACAAAAATTAACAATGGTTTAACCACAGTAACCATAGTATCACCATGGTATGTTTCTTGTAAAATCATTGTAACCACAAAAGTAAACATGGTTCAAATGAACTATTAGTTACTGTAGTAACACCACGGTAAGTACATCAGAACCATAAGTTAACAACTTTACCTTGAAATTAAAATGAACGCTTAATATTATTGTCTTCATAATGGGCAAAACATACAAACCTGTTAACACCTGAATAAACATGTCCCCTTCAAGAATACTGGCAGTTCAGTGAGCGTCTGTGTTTTTGGTTGAGTGCAAATTAACGAGAGTTAGTCACAAGGTTTCTTTATCGCATCTGTGCTTTGTGTGATTAGAATGAAACATTTATGTTTTTCTTGTATATGAACAACAACTGATTGTACAAAAACAGGAATGGAATAAAAAGAGATATTATTCGACAACAAATGGATTGCCTTGATCTTTGTCCACAAATTACATTAAACAAACCAAACAAAACATTACTCTCAAAAGGCAGTGAACTTAACTTCTTAGCAACTATACTACTGGTGTGTGAAATCTGAACATTTACCAGCCAGTGTCTCATCATTGATTAGTTGCATAATGCAAAATTTGGTTGCATATGCAAGTGATTTACGTGCATCAATCTTGGGATTTAAGAAGCAATATCGGGATAATTCTAATGAAGATAGCGATGCATCAGAAAATCTGTATTTTTACCCACCCCTAGTAGGAACAATTTGTATTTGAATACAAAATGCTGTACATTTTGAGCGTTTAAGCCTAAAACATTTCATCAACAGGTTTATTAGATCATGAGAAACATAAATGCTGTTAAGTGTGTCCAAACTTTTGACTGGTACTGTATATAATCAAAGCAAAAGATGTGGCCAACACTTCAGCAACGGATGCGCCATTAGCAGTGACAGCCTGACCTATTTAATCAAAGTCAGCGAGAAGGTATCTGACCAAACTTTACACAAAAAGTTAGTCAAATCCCAGAGATTCTGGGGTTTGTGATAAGCTCTCTCCATCTGAAGTGTGTATCTGATTTATAAAGAAGCTTCGCTGAGTCTGCTTGTGTCTTCAGAGGGACAAGAGCTTAATTAACTTCATATCTGCCTTTGCTTATTGTCACTGCCACTCACTCGCTCCCTGATACACACAACAATATGAACCTGTATATGTGAGCAAACCTGCCAATGCAGCAAGTATGGAGAAACACATCAGCATTGCAGTGGCTGATGTGAGACCAACGCGGAAGGTGCTTAGTCAACAGATAACCCTGACTGTGTGGACAGGAGGCCACCGCCTCTTTCTGAACTTCTATAAGAAGATCAATTTTGTCTTTGCATCATACTGTGATTAGCACAATTTCGCCTTTAGGACTCAAGCAAATGCCTAGATCGTCCGGGAAAGTAAGACACATGATCTGTCAGCACTTCCACAGGAATAGAGATATTAGTTCTGCTCCAAAAGCCAGTGAGATGCCTCGCTTCCTATTGCCTTTATAGGCAGTTGCCTTCAAAGGAGTATTCTTACAATCATGGAACATCTTAAGTAAATGATTTAGAATGCTCTGAATAGGTAGCAACTTGCATCACAAATAGTACTTGCAACTGATTTCAGTATGCTTCAATGTTAGCATGTTGCTAAGCTAATGGTTTGATAATGATAATAAATGGTGAATTGCACTGAATGAAATACACATTCATTTACAACTGAGTTGTTTTTTTTTCTGAGCTTCGACTCACAGTGTTTTCACTAAATGCAATGCTGTCATAGTATTTGGCTAAAAGGTATTATAATTAAGTTGTCTACCTTTTGGAATAAGTGTTGCATCAGGAGTGTGCCAACGATGCCTTAAAATGCTGCTTCCATAGGCAGCTCACAAGGTTTAGGAACAAAGCACTAGAGCAGCAGTCACCAAATAGCAGACTGTTGTCTGGGTCCAGACCTTGGATTGGTTACATCTGGACTGCAAGACATCTAGATATTTGCTGCCCCATATCACAGTATCTATACTTCAAGCGATCAGCGTGACAAAACAACAGAGCTGTATACAGCGCAAGCGCTCAGGCACAGATAGCACTGATCTTTCAGTGCTGTATCCTTGAATACTATTCTCTTTTACAGAACACGCTTCATTTAGGGGCAGTGGTGGCTCAGTGGTTGAGGCTCAGGGTTACTGACCAGAAGGTTGGGGGATCAAGCCCCAGCACCACCTAGATGCCACTGTTGGGCCCTTGAGCAAGGCACTTAACTCCAGGTTTCTCCGGGGGGATTGTCCCTGCAATAAGTGCACTGTAATTCGCTTTGGATAAAAGCATCTGCCAAAATGCATAAATGTAAATTTATACTCTTTTGCGCACTGCACACAGAGTTGCAACGTGTTATTTTAACAACAGTAGACCATAGCGGAGAAATACAGAGAGCAGCAATATAGAGGGAGACTGGCATCTTTCGTGAAACACACTGCAGAAATCGAGAATGAAGCAAAGTTAATTAAACTTCATGTGTCTGAAATGAATCTGACCGCAGCATATTAATCATGTCTTTCACAAACAGATTATTTTTTTGTGAAAATTTATCAAAAATCATCTTTCGCATAAATGGCAAAGAAAAATAACCAACAATGTGACTTTACTAGTAGCATAGTGGAGTTCTCATGAGAATGTTTCCATTATTATTATTCAAGTCTGACCATTTATAGACCTACTTAACTTTAGCTAATAGTATTTTGTATTTTGAAGAATATCTAAAATATCTAGATATATCTAGAATATCTAAAAACATTCAAACACAAATACTGGACTGTTGTCATTCGGCTTCAAAATGAACAATTGATTTTATCTTTTAATATGTATAACAAAGTGCTCTCGATTGATGAAATATTTAAATCTGTTGGTAGAAGGTCCCCCAAACCCCACTACTTTGGCTTTGTCTCTGGAGCCCCATTGTCCTAATCCATGCCCAATTTTAAAGACACTGTTTTGACTTTGATGTTTTACAAAGTACTATTACTGCCAACTTGGAAATTTACAATTAGGCCTACTATTACATTTGTCATTTGATAGCTATACTGACTACTAATACCATGTAAGTTATTGTCCAGACCTTTGCTGGGAAGGAAATCTAGAGACCAGACCTCTTGGAACTTTAACTGAATACTCCCTGCATTAGAGACACTGCAAAAAAAGATAGTGAAAAAAGGGCAAAGTGGCATTGCTGGAACTCAAACTTAAGCAACATCAAAACCATGCTGATGGGACACACACCCCGTCAATCAGGTTATTTTGCACTGGCCCCATGGAAAATGTGGTCCCTCCGCGCCTCTGCTCTCCACATCAGCACAATGTTGTTCATTGTTCAGCCGCAGAGAGTGCGAGAGAGAATCACTGTAATTAAACCAGACCCACTTTTAATTAAATCGTGTGTTGGTTAATTAGGAAAATTATCTGTAAAGCAAATTCCATCTTTACAGATGTTCTTGCTGTGCCTTTGCAAGTACATAGAACGAGTTAAGAGGCAGGGGGGACATGGCAGTAGGCCGCAATCTAAAGGCTGCTCATCCATTGCTCAAATGTAATTTCGGCCCATTGTCCTGCATAGTGGATTTCATTAGGCAGAATTGAAAGTGCAATGCAATAAGAGGCTGGCTGTTTCTCAGGTCTCTGCTTCCTGAGTCCCTGGGAGGAAGATGGGGGTTACTAATCTCATTGATTGGCACACTTGGTCAAGGTCTGCGGCCTGACAACAACATTGCACATAATACCAGATCTATTTTTTTTTTTTTAGTTAGCTTCCTATGCATTTTGTCATTTGATATTTAACAATTTTGTAGCCTGGCAAACTTAATAATTGTCACAGTTTGTCTCCACAGTGTTCAAAGACTCTTATTTTAAAGCTTTCTCCCACCAAGCGTTAAAATAATATTATAAGTTTGTTGTAAGAATATGTTGCTTATTTCCCTAAAAATGAGTTGAACACACCCCTTAAAAAATTATCATCTAAAAGAAGATATAAAAAGGAAAATAACAAATTAAATCTCTTTAAAAGAATAGTTCACCCAAAAATACAAATTAGCTCATCATTTACTTATTATATTATCCTTATGCCATCTCAAACTCATTTGACTTTCTTTTGTCTGTAGAACACATACAAAGATATTTTCAACGATATATGCTTACCTGCCAACACTCCCAATTTTACCAGGTTTCTCCCGTTTTTCCACCCCTCCTCTTTATGTAAAACACCATTACATAAACAGCACACTTTTTTCCCTCTTTGCCTACTTCTTAACACAATCATCTTAACACAGGCGAACTGCAGAGCTATACCCAGACCCATGCTCCGTATGCAGGAATAATCTGCTTGTATCTCCCATCTAATCAGTTTTCATGTACGGCTAAAGCTCACTTTATGGACATGTCTATTTAGAGGGTGACAGTTAAATTACTGCATCTGTTAATGGCTTATTTCTTCTGATTTATATGTTGCCGGGGGAAAGAGTGTATCCAGGCAACCACAAAGCCTAGAAACAAAAGGTCAAAGCAGATACAAAAGAGAGAGCTGGTGCATCAATATTGTTACAGAGACAATGAGTGGAGACTAAAATGCTTTAAGAAAGCGGGAGGGCTCTACATTGACAAAAGAAATCCTGTTGAATACCTGCCTGTTTGAAGCACAAATTGACATTGCTGAATTTTTAAATGGATCAGTGAAGTACAGGTTATAAAAATTAAGAACAGTAATAAAAAATATAATATATATATATTTCATATTTTTTATTACTGTTTTATTACTGTTATATATATATATATACACACACACAATGGCAGCCAAAAGTTTGGAATAATGTACAGATTTTGCTCTTATGGAAAGAAATTGGTACTTTCATTCACCAAAGTGGCATTCAACTGATCACAATGTATACTTTTGTGCATGAAACTGTTGTTGAGCATGAGGAATTCAATGAAGCTGTCTGCTAAGGACATGTGAGGCATCTATTTCTCAAACTAGAGACTCTGATGTACTTATCCTCTTGTTTAGTTGTACATCTGGCCTTTCACATCACTTTCTGTCCTTGTTAGAGCCAGTTGTCCTTTGTCCTTGAAGACTGTAGTGTACACCTTTGTATGCCTTCATTCCTCAAAACAATGGTTGACTGATTAGCCGATGCAGATAATTACAAAATTCAGAATATCAGACGATTTATCAGCCTCGGCGATAAATCGGTTGACTTCTAGTGTTTTTTTATGGGTTATGCTGTGAATTTTAAAGCGAACATATTCTAAAGGTACACTAATGTATATTCATTAATGCTTCCTTTGCTTTTCATTTATAATAGGCACTCTTGGTGACTGGCAGTAAACTTAGACATTTTATTCAATATTTGCTTTATCCTGCTGTGCCAATAAAAAACACATACATGTGGATTCTAATGGCATACTGACAGATCATATCCAAGCAACATGCAGAGAGTGACAAAAGTGCTGGTCATGAAACTATTGGAATACATTGTTAATGAAAAACTGAATAAAGACTATGAGCCATATATAAAGCAAAGCTATCGAATACCATTCTGCTTCACAACCACAAACACCTGCTAAGAGAACTGTATTCAACCTTGACCAATGCTCATCACAAACTAAATGTCAGGGAAAACACTTGGTCAAATGTTTGGAGACTTTAATTGATTTTTTTTTTCATCTCTCCATTGGTAGCCTAACTGCAGACCGCCTACATGGCCCATTGGTGTAAGGCCAACCATTGCAGTCATCTCCACTCTGACCCCGGTCAGATAGATTAATTTTGATCAGTGGGTGATCGGCCCTTTGTGTACCAAGGGAGGTCTTTGTTCACTGTTGCACATATGAACTACCAATTGGTCTTAAGCCAGCTGACAAAGGTAGATTTTGTTTTTAGATATCCAGCTGTCCTCATGAAAGATGCTCAGCCATTTTTGCCAGTATCAAAGACACACTCGCTCTGACAAGACAAATGCTGGAGACCTTTAGAGGAGCATGTTTCCACTGTCTCAGAAACACCCCTGAGTGCCTTTTCACAGCAGAACCAAGCCAGTGCCAGGTTATGAGCACAGCTATTAAATGTTTCTATTTACAGGTTTGTATCGGTGAAAACAACTGTTTAAGAAGATGGAGTATACGCCATTGAAATAAAAATGGTTCTCTCAGGCTTTGACTTTAGTGTAGATGAGTGATACAGGATTGGTTACCCCTGCTATAGTAATTAAAGGAGAAAAAATCAAAGTTAAATTTTTGCATATATTTGTGTACTATAGGCAGTGTTGGGTGCAATACTGTATGATTAAAAAGTAATTTGCTACTGTAATTATATTTTTTGTCAAAAAGTAGCATAACACATTACAATTCAAATTGTAAAAAATAATGAATCATTATACTGATAAAAATTATTTTTATTTTTATTAGCGGCTTGTACCCGTGAGCTAGCGCCATTGGAAAACAACGGCTGAATCTTTGTATGATTCACAGCTCATATCTCCATCTCAGTGAGTTAAAGAAAACACACATAAAACACACGAGATTCATTCTTGTACAGTGCTGTCACTTTACATGATGTAATAACAACTAGTTGTCCAGTACGGTTCCATTCACAAAGCTCAGGTTTGCCGGGAAGGCGGTTGTAAAACCTGAAAATTTGCGGGTGTCAGTTCAGTTAAACAGTGCGGTTGTCACTCTCGTAAATAACCGAACTGTGTGTAAACATAACTGCAGTAAGCACTCAAAACAGGACTGGCAACCGCATTCTTCTATTGTGTAAATGTGCCAATGCGGTACCCATAAACATCTGCGGTTCTGTGTTGAAGTGTGTGCTTGAAAGTGAAACTTAAAAAGTGATTGGTCTGTGGAAAATGTCTAAAGAGAGCATGTTTGGTCAAGTGAGGTGAAAATGGACTATGAAAAGAGCTTGTGAATTTGTCTGTCATCTGTTCCGGGATACACAGCCTATAATGAAAATAAACAATAATTTGCAATTTTACCTGCCTAATAGTTTCTGTTTGTTAGCTCACTAGTATTGCAGACGGTTATGCCACAAGAGGTGGAAATCGTGATTGCCGTTAAAAATACAATACATTTTGCAGCCCTATTAAAAATAATTACTTAAAACAAGTTAAGTGGAAAATATTAGTACTTGAATTTTTTAAGTGTATTTTATGACGTTTTTAAGTTTGAATTAGAATGGTTGGTCAGTGAAAATCAAACTTTGTATGAATAAAAATTAGGCATCTTGTATTTTTTTTATTATTTATTTTTTAAACCTCTACACCGCTTATTATTGTTATTGTTAATGATCAATCGATTTTCATTCATTAACGTTAACAACTGCCAATTAATAAGTCTTAAAATTTGCAGTCATTCAGTTAAGGTCTTCACGCTTAAAATGAAACATTTTGTTTTATTTTATTTAAGCAAAAACCTAACCTTTTTCAAAATATCTCTACATTTTCAGTTGTAGAATATATTGTAAGCTAACCTTTAAGATAAATTCTGCCAT
The DNA here is from genome assembly GCF_025860055.1 of Xyrauchen texanus. NCBI lineage: Eukaryota > Metazoa > Chordata > Actinopteri > Cypriniformes > Catostomidae > Xyrauchen > Xyrauchen texanus. The sequence goes on from NC_068292.1 coordinate 34,106,267, forward strand.
TTACACTGCACACAAATACCAGTTTTCTGTACATTCACAATGACCTTTGAAATAAATGGCACACCCAGTGGTGAGGTAATATTAACGTTTCCTTCAAATGCTAGTTCCTTTTGTTTTCTTAAAATATGAGTGCTGCACTTTTTTGAAGAACATAATGAACATGTTTATATGGTAACAGTGCTATGCTGTGTGCCCATGCTTAATGCATCTGTATTAAAACAGAAAAAGATATACAATCTGGACCACTGAATTTACACATGCCAGCTATATATAAATTTACATATGAATACTGCTACGTTTAAAAAACAATTATAAAATCAGATAATTGTCAAGTACATTATTGAGCCTAACAAAAACTCGATAGTAGATACACATCTGATTATCATTTTTACTGTGCTGACTGTTGTGTAATTTTAGTGATTTTGTAACAAAGTCGTAAACTATAGAAACATGGACCTGGGTCTTTTGCATATGTTTCATGAGCAAGTTAATTCATGTGATTTGTAATGCATTTGTATTGTTACATAGGGATTGAAAGAGATTGCCAATTTGATTCATTAATTCCTCCAGACAGATTCTTCCTCACAGCTAAAACATAATTATTTCTCATTTATCTCCCTATACAGCTTCTGAGATAACAAAAGACAACAAGCACCAGATAACAGCACAGCCACTAAGATAAAATGATATTTTACAAGAATTAGTAAAGAGTAATTTGGTAGAGATGGATTCAAGAAGGAATTTGAGTCATTTAACTGAATGTAGTCACGGCCACTTTGCTGTTTCCATGTAACATAAGAATGGGTCAAGATTGGGAACTCCAGCAAGTCAATGTCAGAAAATACACCAGGAGAGAAGGAAGCAAGTGCAGTAAGGGCACTTTAATGTGAATCAGGTAACAGTACAGTTCAACCAGCAGGCAAAATCCAATTACTGGTAGGCCTACAGGCATATGGTCAGGCAATTGGCAAACAGAGGTAACAGTGCTAGAGGCAAACTCATGGTCAAAACAGGCAAAAGTACTATAACAAGAGATCAGGCAGACTATGAAGGCTGGGTAATGTCTTAGACAACAGTAATAGAGCACATACTTGGCACTGACAAAACATGACAGGGTTTCTTATAAAGGGTGCATCATAACTGTGGTGATGAGGTGCAGGTGAGGCTGATCAGAGTTCAGGTGATTGGGATCGAGGTAGTGCATTGTGTTGTGGGAATTGGAGTCCGGGGCGGCCATGTTTGGAGACCGCATTGCTTGCTGGGAAACTGAGTTCATGACAGTCAACCACACTGTAAAATAACATTCATTATTCATAAAAATCCTGCTAAAAGAAATACTGGCAACATTGTTGATTACTATGTTAGAAAAAGCACCCATGCATTTATGGTCCTCTTGACCTGATGCAAAAGATTAGCGGTATTGTGATGTCGCGCCATTTACATTTTTAGTCAACCGTATTTGTCATTAGTAACTTTACTTAAAAATATTTTATTAGTATTCATATTATTTAGTCTATTTTGCATTTATCATGGGGAGTCCATAATTCCAACGTGATATTTTGCATTTATAATTCTATGTTGGTGTGTCTCTGTCATTCTTTGAGAAACAGCTAAAATACTACTGTATTTAGAGAAAATGTCTTAATTTCTGAAATAACTGTACATTTCATAAATAAACAAAGGCATTGTATTTTGTGATTTCAAAAGTATTTATTAAATTAATATAAATTACATTAAAAACGTGTTCATCAAAGTATGTATCATGTAGCTACTTATTATTTATTACTTGTTACCTGCTATGCAGAGACACAATAAATCAGGCATAAGCTATGCTGCATTTGAGTCAGTTAAATAATAATAAATACAACCCCAATTCCGAAAAAGTTTGGATAGCAAAATGACGATAAAAACAAAAAGGAATGATTACTAAATTATATTCACCCTTCGCTATATTTAAAGCACTACAACTAAACATTATAGGATGTTTTACCTTGTGAATTTCATTGATTGTTTTTGTTTTTTTATATATACAGTAATTTCAAATAAGATGATTGCAACACACACAATAATAACACTTATTAATCATTTAGGAACTGAAGACACAAGTTTGTTAATTTTAAAAAGTGGAATTTCCCCCCATTCATTCATTATGCAGGTTTTAAACTGTACAATTGTACAGGGTCTTCATTACCATATTGTATGCTTCATAACGCACCACACATTCTCAATTGGAGCAGGTCAGGACTGCAGGCAGGCCAGTCTAGCACACGCACACTCTGCTTATTCGGCCAGTGAAATGCCCAAAATCCTTCCAATTTGTCTTTGGGGAACATTGTTCCCAAAGTGCTGGATTATTTGCTGAAGCATCTTTTGGCAAACTGACAAGTCTCAAATTATCCTTGCTCTTGAAGGACTAGGCTGATTTTGGAGCCTCCTTATATACTATGGCACGATTGCCTCACATGTTTAACATCTCCTGTTTCACATTGCTTTATCATTTTAACTTGTCAAATTTTTATTAGTCTTAAATTGCTCCTGTCTCAACATTTCTGGAGCGTGTTTCCATCAGATTGATTTGAAATGACTGTACATGAAAAAAACAATGAAATTAACAAGGTAAATCATAATCTAATTTGTAGTGTAGTGTTTTCAATTGAGCAAAGGGTGAATATAATTTACAAATCACACATTTTTAGTTTTTATTAGCATTTTTCGTACTGTTTCAACTTTTTCGGAATTGGGGTTATAAATATTGTGGCATACTTATTGCTCTGTGATGAAAATTTTATAAAATTAATAAATAGCTAGACCAAGACATTTACGTGCTTCAAAAGTTCTGAGCTTAAAAGTTCTGGCCAATATTCACTTGCATTTAATGGAATGAAATCTGGTGTTATGCAGAATTAATAAAGTCATACACATCTAGGATGGCATGAGGGTGAGTAAATACTAGGCCTGTTTGTTTATGGAAGACAAAATAATCTCAAATCTGACTTAAAATTTACAGTTACAGTGAGTTTTTACAGTGCATACAGTGACTTTTGATTCACTTGGGGAAAATATCTCTCTTTTACAAGGGAAAGCAAATGCTTACTGGGTTGTTTTGTCCATGAGCTTGTTTTATAGTTGTCTAGTTCACAGTACTCATCTTACAAGCACTGCTGATGATTCAAGTGGTGCACTATAATGCTCATACTCGAAAAGTGAGGGTGAAGTTTAAGAGACCTATTCTAGGGGAGTCGCGTGATGCCATGCGAGGTTCAGACGTGTGAACGGCGAGCTCTGCGCACTTTGCTAGTTTTATTACTTTTTGTGTCATAAACTGGTAAGATTCAATACACCCTGATTCTTAACTGTTCTAGGAAGACACTATGTCAAAGAATTAAAAATCCTCTGGCTCTGGAGCTATTAAAAGACACTTACGTGCTCAAGCTGAAGCCCATGAGCAGCAAGCCGGTGAAGGATAATGAAGTGAAGGAAATTCGGTGTCAATTGATGAAAGTGTTGGCAATGCTGACAAAGGTTGTTGCTGACTTGGAGGATCTTGCTGTAATACGTCGATTCCTAGACGGGTTCTTCCAGAGTCTGCTCGAGATAACAGGCCATAAGCTGGAAATCGAGCGAGCTCACAGAATTCTGTCTTTGAGATCCGCAAAGGGAGACAGGCCGGCCAAATTTCTGAGATCATCCTATAAAGATCTCGTGTTTCCCGAGGCTAGAAGAAAGGGAAGGATTTCTTGAAAGAACCACAACATTTTCTAGTTCCCAGTCGTTGCACATTTTACAGGAGAGAAACGTGATCGATTCAAGGAATGCAAGAAACTCTTACATCAACAGAAGGTAGCTTTTACACTGACGTTCCTGGGAAAATTGAGAAAAGATAATGAGTGGTGGTGGTGTAGTGGTCTAAACCACATAACTGGTAAACTGGTAATCAGAAGGTTGCTGGTTTGATCCCCACAGCCACCACCATTGTGTTCTTGAGCAAGGCACTTAACTCCAGGTTGCTCCGGGGGGATTGTCCCTGTAATAATGGCTCTGTAAGTCGCTTTGGATAAAAGTGTCTGCCAAATGCATAAATGTAAATGCATAAATGTATAATAAGGATGGACACAAAATATTTACATGCCCAAAGCAAGCGATGTCCTTCATTAAGTCAATGGAATGAGTAAGTTCCATTGTGTTACTCTCGATGCAGCCATGTGAGCTTGACTCACTGATCATTCACTTGACTGTCCGAGAAAACTGAGCGCCTTTTTTGTTTCTTTTTGTGCTGGTTCTGCCTAGCGGCTGGAGCTTGTTTTGTGGAATAAAACTCCTTCAGGACAGTTTGTCGATGAATCTGCACATTATTTGTGCTTATGCCTTCTATGGTCTGGAGTTAGTTTTGTGGAATATTTCTTGCAGAATTTTGGAGTGATTAGGTCATTGAACATTCATTTGACTGACCAAGGAATCTGAACAGCTTTTTTTTTGGTTCTGCAAGCGGCTGGAGCTTGTCTTGTGGAGGAACACACCATCAGGACAGGTATGTGGATGAATCTACATGCTCTTTGTGCTTATGCCTCCTATTGGCTGGGGTTTGTTTTATAGATTCTTTTCTGTTGTATGATTCTGTCTCAGAAAATTTGTATAGAAGCATCAGACCTGAGCAATCCAATGGCAAAGTTGTCGCGGGGGCTCTCGTAGGCGTACACAGACTGCTCGAGTTTAGAGGGATGGATGCCAGTTGGTGCTGTTGTGCACGGGGTTAATGTGACATTTTTCTTTTTTGTTCTGGGGGATGTTCTGGATTGATTGCTGCACTAATGTTGGAATGTGATCGTTATAATAAAATTTTTGACACACAATCTATTTTTTCTAATATATCAAAATATTGAATGTTAATATGAGCAGATTGTCTGGAATGTGAATGGGTTGGGACACCCCATAAAAAAATGTGTTTCTTGTTTCTTCAAGAACCACATATTTCCGCACAGGAAACTGAACAATTTGGGAAGATATGGGTTGGACACTTTTTCTGTAGTGCTGGCTCAAGTAAGAGCAGGGGAGTCATTATATTCATAAGTAAGCATCTACAATTCAAATGTCTCAAACAGATTAAAGATCAATTAGTATAGTCATTATTGTTTTAGAGGTTGAATTTGGCTAATATGTACACACCTAACGCTGATGATCAGGGTTTTTTTTATAGATCTTGAAGGGATGTTGCAAGCCTCTGGCAACCCTCAAGATATTGGGAGGAGACTTTAATTTTTTGATGGACTCAAGTCACAGTGAAGCAAAAGTGAGTAAGCCCCCAGTGACACTTCACAGGATGTGTAAAAATCTTCCAGGTATTTGGAGACTTTGGAAGACTTTGGAACCCATCTGGAAGGGACTATACATTTTTTCATCAGTCGATAAGATTTATTCTAGAATAGATTTTTTTATATCTAAGTCCCTCATTTCATCTGTTGTTGATTGCTCTATTGGAAACATCTTAGTCTCAGCTCACACCCTGGTGAGTTTGGAGGTATTGGCACATACAGAGAAAAATAAATCATAGTGTTGGCACATGAATGTATCCCTTTTGCAAAACCCTGAATTTCAAAAATGTTAAAGGCCGAAATCAATGTTTATATGGAGACCAACTGGTCCTCAGTATCCTCTGTGGGCATGGCTTGGGATGCACTTAAGGAGGTTCTTAGGGTTTGGATAATATAATATGTTTCATTCATCAATATATCAAAAGCACGAGAACTCGTGGAGTTGGAAGGGAATATTAAAAGTGCAGAGGCAGAGCTGAAGCACCTAATGTCATCTGATGGCCTACATCAGATATAACACTAGTTTGTTGCGGAAGGTGACATTTTGGCTATTCAGGGCAAGACAGTCATACTTTGAGTAGGGGGACAAAGCAGGAAATCTTCTGGCTAGATATATAAAGCAGAGAGAGTTTTTTCAACCATTCCCTCAGTGAAATCTGCTGGTGGTGAAATTTTTACCTCGGACATTGATATTGATAATGCTTTTAAAGAATTGTAGATTGATCTCTATAGCTGCACGCCTTCGTCTACTGATGAAGATATTAGAAATTTTGTGGAACCATTAGAACTCCCTAAACTGACGACTGAGCAGAAAAATTCTCTTGATTCTGAGATAACCTTGGAGGAGCTTGGCAAGTTAATTAAGGCCTTGCCTACAGGGAAGGCTCTGGAGCCAGACTGCTTTGCCGCTGAATTTATTTGATTTTATGCTACAAAACTGGCTCCACTTTTGTTATAAATTTATTCGGAATCATTAAAGAATGGAAAGCTTCCGCCAACCATGACACAATCCCGGATCAGTCTGATTCTTATAAAGGACAAAGATCCAAGCGAGTGTAAGAGTTTTCGTCCAATTTCCCTGATCCAGCTAGACGTAAAAATATTGTCAACAATTTTGGCTAACCAATTAAATTATGACTTATACATATAGATCGGGTGGGGTTTATTTGGGTCTGCAGCTCTTCTGATAACATTAGGCATTTCATCAATATTATGTGGTCATTGGCGAATGATCAGATTCTGGTCGCTGCCATCTCACTTGATGCCAAAAATGCATTTTATATGGTTGAATGGGATTATCTTTTTAAGATTTTGGCAATATATGTGCTTGGGAATACTTTTACTGGCTGGATTAGATTACTTTAGATACCCGGTAGCGGCTGTACAAACACATTGATTCATTTCTGATTATTTTACTCTGGATAGGGGCACCCGGCAGGGTTGCCCTCTTTCCCCATTATTGTTCTGTCTTGCCCTGGAACCATTAGCAGATGCGATAAGAAAGAATTATGATTTTTCAGGGGTGGTGGTGGGAGATATGGCACATAAGCTTTTGCTTTACGCAGATGATATTGTATTATTCGTCTCCCACCTCACTAGATCTATGTCTGGCCTCCACAGAATTATAACTCCTTTTCTAAGTTCTCAGGATACAGAGTCCGTTGGTCCAAATACAAAGCTTTGGCTCTGACAGCATACTGCCCAGTGATGGCTTTCCAGCCAGGCATCTTCCAGTGGCCCAAACAGGGTTAATTTTGACCCCTTAATAAAAAGGTTTTCGAGCGATGTGGCAGGTGGGCTTCATTACATTTATCTATGATTAGTAAGGATAATGTTATTAAAATGAATTGTATTCCAAAATTCAACTCTCTGCTACAATCTCTTCCTGTAGATGTCACCCTCTCTTATTTTACGAATTCCTTCATTTGGAATGGTAAGCGTCTCAGGTTACATTTCAATAAGTTACATAAATAGATAAAGGTGGGCAAGGCCTACCCAAGATTTCTTTTTCTTTTTCATGCATTCTGTCTCAGACATTTGGCTCATTGGTTACTTCCATTTGAGAGAGCCCCTTGCTGGTTTTGTATTGAACAGGAAGTTAATACACCTACTTCGCCATTGCAAAGCCTTTTTATCAAACTAACTGGAGAAATTATGTTACACCCCGTTATCTTGCATTTGCACTCAGTATAAAGAAATTCAGGTTGCAGCTTTCAGTGTACTTACAAAAGAAATTACTGGGCAATATTAGGTAAATACATTTATACTTTTTGTACTCAATATAGGTTAAGGTTAGGGTTGGGGTTGGGGTTCGGTTTAGGGTTAGTACCTAATAATTCCTTTAGTTGTTGAAATTATGTAGTGTAGAACAGTAATTTAAAATAAAGTGCTACCAAATTTCCTAAAAAAGCCATTTATATCACAATTAATGTCTACATAACTAATTTCAAGGAATTAAGCATGAGCCTACAAATAAAAATCATTTTCAGACTTAAAATAGAAAATAGAAAACAGAAAAACAGAAATATAAACTCAATTCAGTCAAGTGTGTCCATTAACTTTGACTGGCTATATCAGTTTTGTAAATTAATGGATTTGGAAATTATTTATGAGGGATATGAAGGTGACACCATTATTTTCCATTAGAATTTTATCTCATTAATGTCAAATGTTCTTAGATACAGTATATGTAGTACTTACATTCAAAATATATGTGGGTTACACCACACTTAGATGTAATTCTTTTGTTCAGGCTGCCTTTTTGCATTCACTGAGTTAAAACTTTTGTCTTCTTAGACAGTTATTCTCAGCACGTGCAGAGTTTTCTGCATGCATCCAGGCATTGTGAGGTTTAATTGGGAATTTTATGTCCCCTGCAGGTGATTTCAGGCATATTATTTCCTTCTCACTGACACCTGCTGCCCACCAAGGTCATCCTCATAGGAAGCATGACCACAAAAGAGAGAAACAACAGCAAATCACAATTAAACGAAATAATGAGATTTCACTAAGTATAAGCACTGGAAAATAAATAGTGGCTCTTTTATTACTGCTGTAGGTGTTACGAACATGATTAATTCAAATTAGAATAGAAATGATACAGTTCAAATTAGCTTGCCAATATGAATGTCAACACATGATAAAACTTAAGCATCGACTTTGGAGCATGCTGTAGCAATTAGGCATGTGGTGACAAGATTTACACAACAATGCTGTTGGTGAAACATTCATTGGATAATGGATTGGTTTGAATTGGATTAAAATTGAATTCATTATGGGAGTTGATTGAATCAACTGAATCAATTAAAGATCTCACCCCTCGTAGAAACACAATTTACATTCTAAAATTTCCAGTACAGAAACTTAGATTTTTGTTTTGCAGAACACAATGCATTTACAGCCCTTCATGTGATTTGTTTCTATGTGGATTTCAATGTGTGTTGGAAGAGAACTCTTTGCCGACCTTTCCAGCTCCCCTAAAGCCTTGGTTGATCAAAATGGCTTTCAACAGTTTCCTGGGTGCCGGAGCTAATTGAATCTAAAAGACTACAAGTGAACCCGAGACCGTGGTAATGAGCGCCGTTCAGACTGAGCACAAAGGCTCAAGAGAAACTAGTGGGCAATCTCTCAGACAGCCTCCTGCCAAAGGAGAGAGAAAAGGGCAACAGTTTGCTCTCTCTGATCACCAGCAAGAATTTCAAAGAGCATTCTGAGTCACAGTGGCCTAAAACAGAGTGTTCTGATGTTTGCCAGGAATTCACGCACTGACAAGGCTGAAAGGTTAGACTGATATTACATGCCCAAGAACACCTAATAGTGAATATTTTTGCAATTCTCTACACAGTGGGGGCCTGACCTTGTAAAATATTGAAATGCTTGTTATTGCTGCCACACCAAGGAAACTGGCAAAATTAACCTTTGACTTTGACTCACAGGGCCGGAACTAGAAATAATTTCATGGGGTGGTATGCAGACTATGAGAGGTGGCAACACCAAAGCAAGCGCAAATGCATAGTTCTTATGGGTCAAGGTAAACCTCATTGTAGAGGTCTGCAACCCAACCTTGGCCCCACGGGACGGGTTCGTTTTTCCAAGTAGGGCTTCAGGTTCGGGTTTGTAATTAATGAAAAAATATACAGGCTTACCAAACTTGTTTTGCGCACATGCTCTCAATCACCAACATGTGCATGAGCAAGGGGCCGTTCACACCTAACATGTTTTTGCATGCGTCTGTTCTGTTTTCCCATTGTTACAAAGATTCAACATTCTAAAAAGTTCAGGCTGCTTATAGGGGACTGTTGTTTCATATTATTCCAGATTATTGCACCAGCAATTCTTTTTTCCCCTTCTGCTCTAGTGTACTGCTGTGCCTTGTTAAAGTGGTGTATGTTTACAGTTTCAGTACTGTTACAAATGTTGCCTATATGCTTACATAAAATATATACTATTACAACAGTACTTGCTAGAAGAAGCAATTTCATTTTCGGGACAGGTTCAGGCTTAAAATCTGACAGTATCTTTTGGGCCGGGAATGGTGCCCAAATGTGCCATACGGTCTCTGGTATGGGTCAGGTTTCATTTTAAGGCCTGTGCAGATCTCTATTTCATTGCAACAAGGACTAGTTCATTAATTGGAGTCACTGTCAAATTATAAATATCCATGAATTTGCAATACAATTGCATTTCCACAGGAACAACATGGTAACCATGTTGCTATTGATTTGCCAACATAAAAAATAACAAATCTCCAAGACATTGTCTATTAAACACATCAACAAATTCTAAATGGTCCTTAGCTTGACATAAAACTGGCAATCTGGAATAAACTTCACCACTGTATGCAGGCCAAATTGTTTATTTTAAGTGTACCCATGGATGGAGAGGGCAAGCATATCCCATATTATTCCGCTTATAAAGTCCTGTAGACAGATCATCTTTGTAAAAGCTGGAATAAGCCATATGAATGTGAACATTAACACAAAGTTAGATTAACATAATAAACTCTAGGAAAATTGTACTTTGGGTGGCAGTGCCGCAAAACTCATGAATATGAATTATTTTATGCACAAAAAAAGATGATTTTAAATAAAAATATTTAATAATTTTGATAAACAGTCATTTTTAATTGCCAATTCAAGCACTCAAATAGATATTTCATATAATATGGTAATTAAATCACTACATCTGCCACTATCAGTCTGCCAATTTTGTTAGTCAGTAGATGAACACATAGATCAGCAATTTAATAAAGAACTTGACTGATTGGTCTAGTCGTTACTTTTTGCATCTAGTTTTTAGAGGTTCTGGTTTCTAATTAACCCAAATATCTTTTTTTATTGTAATAAACCAAGATTGCATCTGTATGTCAGTGGATGGTGTTACACTTTAAAAATAAAATTCAATAAAAGATGTAGGGAGACGGGAGTAGGGGAAACACAGACACATTTATTGACTGTTCTGTATTTGAAAAAACAGCTTACTCCGAAGTTCAGACAGCAATAACCACAAACTCTCTGCTCCAGATGCAGGAATTTGCATGAGAGCATAGGTGACCAAGATGGCACAGCTCGCGAACACCCGTCTCCCATTGCACAACCCAGCCATGGAACACTCAGTTTATATAGGAAGGAAATACACTGTGTGTCAATGCTCCCCATTAACAATCTCACCTGGTTACCCCACAACTGATAGCGATTAAGAGAAGTTTTGCCAACTCTTGCAAGACAAATAAGCATCCACAGTGGTGAAAAGAGTACCGTAAACAGTAAAAGTACTTAAGTATAAGTACTGCTACTGAAGAAGTAATTCACTTGAGTACAAGTAAAAGTACTCAGAAATATTATGACTCAAATAAGAGTAAAAAGTAGTTTGCTGAAAAAATACTCAAGTAATTACTTTATAAGTTACTATATGAAAATTATATTATGTATATTGTGGCAGCAGGGGTGTCAGCATCAGTCCGGAGAAAGAGAAAGCGGTAAGGGAAGAGGGGAGGGGGAAGAGACAGGGGAAAACACAGGGGTAGGGGAGAGAGAGTAGGAGGGCTCTTCCAACCTCGGGTACGCCGCCATATGGCCCTCTCCCAGTTGGACAGCTTCCTCCAGCGACGCCGGGCAGTGGCACTAGATTCACTTCACCATTCATTTTGGCAGTTGATGTATCAGCTGCTCCAGCACCACCTGATTGACCACTCCCACGATGTCACAATCCCCTGCCAGCAGCCATTTCCGGCAGGCGTATCGGAGTCGTTGGGTGAAGGCAAAAAGGCCAGTCTTCTCCAGCTTCATGGACCGGAAGAGCTGGCGGTACTGCTCTGGACTGCGGCCAAACTGCTGCAGAATGTAATTCTTTATATCTTCATAGGCCAGGATATCTTCATACCATTTTTTCTCTCTCCGGACAGGCGCTTGACCATGCCACCACTGCCACAATAGTGTGTATGCTTCCATTTTTAAAACACAAATACAATTTTGTTCTTGAAAGAAATTGATGCTTCCTTTAAAAAAAGGATGCATTAAATTTATCAAAAATACTGCCGAAATCATTAATTGAAAATTATATTTTTTTCCAATTTTTCTTTACCCTTGATGGCAAATATTATTCCTTTCCACCTATTCCTTACAAACACATTCTAAAGTGCTAATTTGGTACTCAAGAACATTTTATTTTTCAATTGAAAATGGTTGCGCTACCCTGTGGAAATCACAATATGTTGAGTTTTTTCCCCATTTGCTGAGGTATTGAGTTCTTACAAGTTGCTTTACACTTACAAGTCAAATTTTGGTTTTAAAAATAGGCAAAAAGTAACACATTTCTCCTAAAATTCTATTTTCTCATAAAGTGTATTGTTTTAGCGAGATAACCACAGGATAGAGAGTGAAGTTGAATGTTCAACAAAAAGACAAGTAAATCACAGTCTCTTGTTTGAGAAACAGGCTCCTCACAAGTCCTAAACTAGCAGATTTTAAGTGCTAAAAACCTGCATTGCTGCACGAGATTCAACTCTAAACTATATGCAGTGTGACTGAAACACATGCTTATTTCAAGTTTATTCTCAGTCACGTATGTCCAAGTATTTTGGCTATTAATTTAACAAACTGTACAAAATAATATAATGCAAAATCATAGAAGAGGAAATTTAATCCTCTATGATAATGCAGCATTTATCCAGATATGGAATGAGATTATTAAGCAAACTGTTATCAACTCCTACAGGCAAAAATAACCATTTCACACGGTTGTTCTGTAATGTATATTGTATTACAGTTGTAATAATAAAGTCTTAATTAACATTATGTTGTTTTTAACATATTGAGATATTTTTATTCATTAAATTATAGCATTTTGTTACATTTTGTTTTGTGATTTCTCATACATTCCTTATATAACATCCATTCCTTGTGCACTTTTGGCCTCTAGCAGGTGATGCTTTTCAGAAAGTTAAACGGCAGCACCAGGCAGGGAAGTACAGTACAGCACCGTGAGTGAGAGTGTTACCCGCTAGGACAGTTTATTTTGCACAAGATGGGTGAATGACTACAGGATTTAATGCAGGAGTACAATACTGAACTGATGTGGATTGAAAGAAGGGACACCCCGTCTTTGCCCGTGATGGTGCGAAGAACCAGACAGTGGGAAAAAAACATTATATTCAGTGAAAAGTCAAAAAAAAAGATTACAATGTATGTAATTGTAACTACATGAGATATTATTAATAAAAAATGGGAACTTATGCGTGGGCATTTTTTGCCCTCATATTTAGAATTTTGGGTATATTTTTGTCCATTTCGGTGTCTTTTTTGTCCCCGCTAATTTCCGATATATTGCCATTGAATCTCTCTAAGGTATATAAAAAGCTTGTTTTAGACATATAGTAAAAAGTAAGCAAGGTATCCCCACATATACATCATACTACATTGTGTTAATGTTTGACACAGTTAAAACATTGCCTGCTTAAAAAGTTTGATCAGTTGTTAAAAGTGTTCAGATGGTTCCCTCATACCTGAATGAACAGCTCCTTTCTAGAATAAAATGAAATATGCAGAAAACCACAGTATTACAGTTCTTGTGAGGTGACAGGGCTGAGAGTCTTGGAGAAGCTGGGGAAGAGATGACACCAGCGACAGTTTAAGCATGCTGCTTGGATACAACGTGATTTTTCTTCAATGAGTGGGAGGAGGGGGCGGGATAGGTCCACATGGGGATTTGTGGGAGGGAGAATTACACTACAGCAATTATATTATTGTGAGGTTGTGAGCAGACAGTGTCAGTCAATGCATTGGAGAATACAGCTACCATAAATATAAAAAAAGGATCAAATTTTCCTAACAAGCAACCATAATTTTTAAAACAAGTCCAAAAAAATCTAAATCACACATTCCAGTGCCGGATCCCCAATTAAATCATACACAGATCAGATGAAATGGAAACTCCTACTCAAGAACTGGAGATGTTTCATCTGGATTACACACATACCTGATGAAAGCTATTTCAGAAAGTGCTGAGGACATGTCTCAACTGACGGCGATAAGATTTTGAATTTTTTTTTATAAAATAATCTCTTACCTTTTTTCTCCACATTGTCATATTGTTGTTGTCGTAGAGGAAATAAGCTGAAAAAAAACCTAAACCCGCGAGTCCCCAAACACTGCACATTCACTGCTGCATCAAGTACACGACTGGCTGCTGCTGTAACCCATCACGCCATTGGCCACTTCTTTAACATATCATGCAATTGACCACTGATATATTTTCATGTGATTAGCTGCCACTGTAATCAACAAAATCAGTCTGTGTAGTTATTTGTGCATCTGGTGACTGGAGTCTTCATATTATGCTGTACATTATTTTACACATACTTTAAACAGTAGGCTACTACTAATGTATTTTTAATGCATATTCAAAGAATTATTATTTGCCAATAGCATTTTATTTAGGAATATACACATGGTCCAGTTCTGTAATTATGTTGTGATTCTGTCTAAACAAATGTACAGATATCCCTGACAATAAAAATAATTTCACGCATCCTTGCATATACAAGGTTAATTTTCAACCAACATCAGTTACTATGAGTCAAACCTACACAACACAATCAACTGACCTTTTCCAACAACCTCTACACGAGTTCCGTATAAACCGTGAAAGTAACAAGTCAGGCTTTACACCCTGCACCTGCTCTGCTCATAACTTGCTGGCAGGGCTAGGCAATTTGGTCTCAGTCATTGATGATGGAAAGTGCTTTCCAGGGCAGAGAAGCCTCTAGAACACTTAGCCACGATAGACTGAGGGGTGGTGATTAAAATCACATCAGTACCATGGAAACAGAGAGCTATATTGCTCCCCCTGGCCAAATTACTATGCCATTTTAGGCTGTATTTTACACCAGACAATGTTATGCACATTTTAGTGAGGGCAATTAAGGCCTGATATGTGCTTGTATGCAGGCAGGGTGAACCCAGTAAAGGGAATACAAGTGACATAGGGTTTTTATGTGCATGAAAATCTGAAGAGTCACCTTACAAATGTTCAGGAATTGAGATATTTCTCTGCAATGTTGTAAATTCATTAGAAACCAGAAATGGATAAGATACTACTCCGATATTAGGGTTATTAGGATAGTTAATGACTCTCTGTGGACTCATTTAGATGCAATAATTGACATTTCTTATTCAAATGTGAAATTCCATTCATTTTCTGAACCTAAAATATTAAAATAGAATTATAGTTTACTAAATAAACTAAATAAATTGTATGCATGAACCTGAATCTATGATGAATTGTGGCCATGTAGTTCTCATATGAATATTTGTATTTAAGCATATGTGATTACTTAAGCATATGTGAGACAAAAACTTTAGAATTTGTTTTTGTGCAAAAAAAAAAGGTAAAGATAGATGCCTGTTGATGAGTCTTCATTGGGCAAGGTATGCAAGATCTCTTGCAACAAGGCCTCTTTTTAAAACTAAACACACATCTAAAAATGTGGAAGTAAATTTTTAACTGACCATGTGTTACTGTCAGAGGTCAAAAAATATGGCAAATGGGTGAACTGGAATGTAATACTTTGAACTTTTAATTAACAGTCTGTGTTAAGTCTTTAATTTGTCTTTAATTAACATCTTTATTTTAACGTCACACTTTCTTTTCTTAAACCTCAAGCTGTATATTTTTTTGAGAACGAGTATGAGTGCCGATACTTTTCTTTTTTTTTTGTACTCACTGATGCTGAGTCCGATACCTGTTTTATATATATATATATTTGTTTTATTTGTTTATTTATTTGTTCAGGGAAAATTCACAATATATGTATTGTAACAATATTAGCTTGATACTAAATTTCAACTGTGGTCCCTGGGTGGTAGTTACAGTACTGTCCTAGAAAAGGAGTGTGTTCTCACAAATAAACATAAAAATAATAACAACAACAACTACCCTACTTAAAATAAAACATTACATCATTACATCAAACAGGAAGACCCAAAAAATGACAAGCGAGTGCACACAGTCGATGCTGAACTGCCTGAAGTTGTTCAGGCGGAGAACGGCGGTCCCACTAAAACAATTTCAGAGGCTCCTGGGGCATATTCCGTCCTCGGCGGCAGTCACGCCGCTCGGGATGATGCATATGAAACCGCTTCAGCCCTGGCTTCAGACTCGAGTTCCTATATGGGCATAGTGCTGTGTGATCATGTGGTTATCTCACCGATCTGCCACCTCTTGTTCAGCCCTGGACAGGGCCATGACTGCGTAGGCATATCAACTGGCTCGAGTTGCTGGCAGTGTTGCTCGCCCTGCGGAGGCTTCGGCCATTGACCCAGGGTAAGCACGTGATGGTCCGGATGGACAACATGGCGAAAGTAGTGTACATCAACCACCAAGGCAGCGTGCGCTTGCGTCGCATGTCGCAACTCGCCCGCCATCTCCTCCTCTGGAGTCAGCAGCGACTCAAGTAGTTGGGAGCCACTCACATCCCGGGCGACCTCAACAGCTTGGCGGACCAATGGCGCCTCTTTAGCAGCGGGCTGGGCAACACCCAATACCTTCGCAAGGTTCTATAATCTCTGGTTTGAGCCGGTTTTGTCCTGTGTGTTGTCAGGTACGAACAGGTAAGTTTACGGGATAACTGGCCGGGCATACTGCTATTACCCGTTGGTAAATTCGTGTCTTCCTTGGGCAGAGTTCCCTATGCCACCGGTCGCGGTGTTTATAGTGCACCATCCCCTCTGGGTAGGACCTATCACAGGGACTTCTCCACATGCAACACTGCAGTCAAAACTCGTTAAGGCTATGTGATGTATTTCCGCACAATTATCTCCCCTTGGGGCAGGGTGTGGTCTCCGTGGTGTCTTCCCCTTTGGAAGGGACACCTCCCAGAAGTGTACATTTATGGCCCCCAGCTGAACAATTCTTTTTTGCGGAGAAAAAAGAAGAGAACAGGCCACGGCTGGGGCAGCCTGTCCCCATTTTGGGCAATCAAGTTGTCCCAGAGGTGCGGGGGACCATCCGACTCTCGTAGGAGTGTTGGGGGAGGTTCCGTGATGGCTGGGTGCACTGTCTACGAGGCACACAATAGTTTGCTTGTCTCGCACTGCCAGTCCATGTAACACGGTTCAGCTAGTTTTGGCATTTCTTATAGCGACCCCTAATGTCACAACATCGACACAACGTTGAGTGAGTGACAGATAGGAATGTCCTGGTTGCTTTCGTAACCTCCGTTCCCTGATGGAGGGAAAGAGACGTTGTGTCCCTCCTGCCACAACACTGAACTACCTGCTGAAATGGCCAGGACCCTGTCTGGCTCCTCAGCACAAAACCTGAATGAGTGGTTGTGAGCCAGCTCCTTTTATACCCATATGTCCGGGAGTGGCATGCAAATTCTACTTGCCAATTCCCATTGGCCTTTTCTCAAAGATCAGATGTGTTTGGTGCTCCCATCTGTGATCCCTAGTGTCACTACATTAACACAATGTCTTGTTCCCTCCATCAGGGAACAGAGGTTATGAAAGTAACCAGTCATTTAGTTCACAAATATCACCAGATTTATGAATTGGAGAAATAACAGTTTTTTTTAAATATTAGGAACAATTATTTCTTTAACAGTTCTATTTATCAACCTTGTGATAGAAGCACAAAGAGACATAGCATTCCTCTTAATTAAATTAGAATAAATACCAAATATATCTTTTGGTATATATCTGTGCATATCTGATCATGCATATTAGTCTGTTTTTTGAGCATTACTCGTCGCCGTCTACATTAACTTCTCCACGTCTGCATTGTCACTGAGATTAATCTTCAATTCTGCTGGCAGAGATTTTACACAAACTGTTGTCTTCTGGACACCACTATGATCTTCGCTGGAACAATCATCCGCTACCACCTCTCTGCTCTCCCGGTTCACCATGACCCCAGATTCTCTTCCCTTCATGAAGCTCAGAGACACATAAGAGAAGATTAAAAAAGATGCATATCTGTGCTCTCTGTAGCATTTCCATGACATTTGCATACCTGCACAGAGGTGACTTCACTCCCGCCATCATCATCATTCTTGTAGTTTGAGTTGAGTTTGCGTGCCATATCACAGTTCCTCAAACTCAACAGGCCCTGACAAACCGTTGTAGAATAGTTAAGAGCACCTTTCACAAGATCTCTATTTAAAATACGGACTTGCACAGATGGAGCTTCCTCCATTTCTTTAAAACGTTTGGTCTCCATTCCATCAAAAGGGCCAGGACAAGGGTGAACATCACCAGACAATAGTAAGTACAAACAAATAAATAATTACTGCCATTTGTTTGATGCTTTATCCCATAATTTGTCTGTTTGACTCGAAATCAGATTTTGTGCCGATCAGGGGCGGACTGGCCATCGGGAGAACTGAGCGGGTCGGTGTTTCGGCCATGCAACATTTCGAATGGGCCACAAAACGGCAATACGATATGTACTTTATCCACCATTGGCACATTTTCCAACTTTATATTAATGTTAAATCAGTGATCTGGAACGATTTCACCGTGACTCCATCTGACCAGCTTAAATACGGGACAAATTACGTCACGTACTGATTCGATACAGGATGCTTAATTTTATCTTTAAATACGGGACGATCCCATTTTTTGGGTGGACAGGAGGCAACCCTATTCTCATCAGATGGTATAGTTTTTTTGGTATTGGAGCATTTTTACTAGTACCAGTACATGAGCGTAGTTTCTGACATCCGAACCAGTATCAGGACATCCCTAATCAGTGTGGTTCTCTGATATCTCAACCCAGCCCAGCTCTACCTAATATAGGGTGAATTAATTATAGATTTTGCAAACTGGGATATTTTTTATAATTTCTTGACTTCAATGACTTCTTTCACAGTGAATTTACTTCTTTAATTTACTGTGATCAGATATTTAGTGTCACAGACTGCCCTTATTCACCCTACCAAACTAAAGTGACCAATGATTACACGGCACTTGAGATCCTACAAAGTTCAATTATCAACATTAAAAAAAAACAACTCTGAGCAAGTTGCATTCCACCAAGGCTGAAAAGGGCTGATCCAAACTCACATCCAATGCCAAATGTGTGAGTAACACAATTAGTCAATTACATATTCATTTGGTAGACTTTTTAATCTAAAACAATTTACAGCTCATTCAAGCTTTACAGTACATTTGATCAATACAAGTGTTCCTTGGGAATTTATCCTGTGACCTTGGCATTGCAAGCACCTTGCTCTAACAGTTGAACTTTGGGAACAGCACTCATATCATGTTGCACAAACATCCTAGTGTTTACTCGAACAGTTAATAAGGCCTCAATGAGCGACAAGATCTCAGAGTTAATAAAAAATTAAAAATGAATGACAGCATTCAATTTCAAAATGCATCTATAATAAAGTGAAGCAAATGTTTTTCCAACAATCCAATTTTCAGTGCGTGTTGACTTTATTCTGTGTCTGTCAGCTCTGTGCCTATTATTATTGTCTTGTGTATTCTCACTGGCAGCCGCTATGATATGCATGGTCTGTCTGCGGGTGTTTTTATATGAAGCTGCTGAGTTGTGAGTTGGGTACAATAATTGTAACAGATTATTCTTTTAATAGTTTTCCACAAATCAAATACAAGCACTTCAATGAAGAAGTCACATGCTGGCTCTTTTGACCTTGTAAATTATTAGACATGTGTATCTAATAATATCTAGACATATCTAATTCTGCTCTGCTCTAGACTGGAGAGCTGATGATGTCATAACGCTGCAACTATGATTCTGCAAATTAAATAAAAAGTACTATATTGATCAAGGACAAAAAGGAAAACTGTTTGCTGGATGACCAAACAGCAAAATAAAAGAATAGCATACTTGTTTCAGTATTGTGCCTAGGGGCTATTTGAAGCTTGTGTAAATTAATTCAGTAAGGGGGATGAAAGTCATAGAAAGGTCAATGCAAAGGTCACAGCCTTTCGTAGATCTGAGCAGTCAAACCAGCTTTGATCTGACCCTTTTGATTGAGACTGAATTAAGCTGCTCTCTGATGCCATGTCAGGTTTATAGTGTAACTACACAGTAGACAGTCCAGAATGCATCTTTTCTCTGGGGACCATCACTGGACTGAGGGTTTTACGTTAACAGCACTATTAGATACTGTGACAGCCTTTATAAATCTTTTATTCAGTTCTTAGGAAGTGCTTCTTTGGTACTTCATGACAGATTGACTTTGGTTTAAGGTGGAGATTTATATTAAAAAAGGACTTGAAGGTGCTGTAAGCAATTTTTTTTCCCTGGAAAAGTATGCAAAAAACATTCCTACTCCCTTAAAGATATTAATAAAATAAGTGTCCTGAGATATCTCACTGGTCTCTGTGACAGCTGTAGAATTTGTAAACAGCAAACAAATATGTGTTCGTGGACATTGATGCTTATCACCTGTCAATAATTTAGCTTGTTGTCATAGTGTTGTATTTGAAGTGGATCACTAAAGCTCATGAGGAGTGGTGGTGGCGTAGTGGGCTAAAGCACATAACTGTTAATCAGAAGGTTGCTGGTTCGATCCCCACAGCCACCACCATTGTGTCCTTGAGCAAGGCACTTAACTCCAGGTTGCTCCGGGGGATTGTCCCTGTAATAAGTGCACTATAAGTAGCTTTGGATAAAAGCATCTGCCAAATGCATAAATTTAAATGTAAACGATGTTTGTCAGTTGAGGGTGCTATTGTGCTGCTGTTGAATTTGACAGCCCTAGGAACAAACAATGCTGCTCTTTTGCTCAGTTTTGATCTCAAAATTTGGAGGGCGGGGTTTTGGAATGAAAGGGCATGGCTAATTCAACGGCTCAGTCACGTGAATGCTTCAGAATGCTAAAATCACTAACAGCACCTTTAAATATATTTCTAACCCACACCTAATTTAATTTAACCACTTGTGCCGTATGGATTAGTTTTATGCTGGCTTCGTGAATTTTGTTCCAGGGTGTTTCTTAAACTAAAAATGCATTCAGTAACTCCAGGTAACCATGAAAGATGAAGACAGTTTAATTGCTACAACATGATTTATTTGACAGAGCCTGAGGCAGTTACAATGTCCTATCCACCTCCTGCAGCACTGCTGAAAGCAGAGGAGAAAAAGTCTAAATGGTAAATGGATAATTTTTTTGAAAATAAATTATCTCTTCACATCAAATATCAAAAAATGGTTAACAAAGGCCTAGCTATTACATACCTTATATTTTGTAAACATAATAAAAAAAAAAGAATTGTCATAGTTTTTGTTTCTTTTTTCTTTTGTTTTTTCTTTTTTTGCCTTTTTCTTTGCTTTGTTTTAGGATTTTTTTTTTTTTTTTTTGCTTTGCTTTACTCTGTTTTCTTTTGTTTTGGCATATACTGTTCATAAATGTCACATTAATGCTTTGGCAATGCACAGCTTTTTTCAACCATGGCAATAAAGGTATTGAATCTGAAATAAAAATATCCTTCCATACAATTCTTGAGAACTACTCAAGGCTGGCCTGCAGATCCATAAAACATGTTAACAAATGACGCCTGTCGAGTTAATAGCCCTTGAGAACATTCTACTTTGACACATCCTGCTAAACATAGGAGGAGGGAATGGGAAGTTGAAGCCTACCGTACAGCAGTGTGACAGATGATCAGGAACTCTGGGGGAGTCACCTTTGTGGGCTGCGTGGAGAGCCTGGCTAAGAGGCATTCACAGTAGCATCATTTCAGATGCTTAGCACCATGATGATGGGGGCACATATGTGAGCACCTCTCCTGTATGGTAATGTTCTGAAGAGGAAAATGCTGAGGACACTAAAGAATGCCTCATCTCTTGCGACTCACAGGTCACTGAATCTAAACCAACGCAAATCAACTCTATTTGGGTATAACAGGCTCAGAGCACAGATTCTTGAATACAGAGACAAAACAGGCTAAAAAATGAAAAAAGTTCATGTACAAAAGTTATTCATCTGTGTTTGGCTGCTTGTTCCATTTTTTCACAAATATGCATTTGCCTCGCCTACACTAAATGTGGGTGAAATCTTACCTTTGATAGTGCCTGATTTTATATATATTTGTTTAAATATCGGTCAATGTTTTGTCCACTTGGACAGTCATTTGACTAAACCATCATGGTTGTCATGGTGAAATGCTGGTTTCAGTCCTCATTCACCTGACAATGTCTCTCCTTTCAGGTGGGTTAAATTAGAAAATATTGTTCTTTATAAGTTGGCTGCAGACAATAGGCTTGATCAATACACCTCTCCATCAGTCTGGTTGAGACTCTTTACTGTGAATTGAACTTTTTTCTTCCTTGTTCAGCTTTCCCTCTCACCTGTCACACACTGTCACTGTTCAATTCAGCTGCATGCCTGTCAGTAATGTCTGCTTGCATTTATGCTTAAATCCGTAAACATAGCAATAGTCTGACATGAAGACTTCATATAAACACATGGGTGCTGACTGATGAGGTATGAATCCTCCTTGTAATTCTTTTCCAGCCATGCAATAGAACTGCATGGAATCCTGACAAATTCTGTCAGACATATTGTTGTTTCAATAAGATATGAACCCAGAATCCTGTGATTGCTGGAGATGACTGTTAGTGTATTATCGAGTGTTCATGCTAGATGCATTTTCTTTGGCATCATATTGCAAGTCCCCGTGAAATATTCACTTTTGTACAAGGAGAGGTTCCTATATGAGCAGTGCTGATAGGTCAATGGCACTCAAAGACCTATTTGCATTTAACTCTGAACACCGTGACCTTTTGTGGTTTCTGAGAGGCAAAGAATCATGGCCAGAATGAGATTATCACAGATTCTAAATAAGAGATGAGAAAATGATGTCCTTTTATATTGAGTACCATGTACAGTCTATACTGAGTAATGACAATGGAAATTTTGCCCATTTAACCCTAATGCAATGTGTTAAGATTACCCATGAGATAATTGGCTATTTGCATTGGGGTTAATCTGATGAAAACATGGCCAAGACACATTTCACCCCAAAAGCAAAACAAAAAAATTATAATAATAATAAAAATAATAAATAAATAATAATAAAATATTTTTTTTAAAATTAAGGAATTAAATAGCTTATAAATTATATAGAATAATTATAATAAACAAAACTGTTTCAAGACAATTTTTTGCTATATGACATTAGTTCATGAAAATTAAAATTAGGCTTGCTTGAGCATTAAGTGTCCTTTCAAGTTCTGGCTTTCCTGCATGGATGTGTATTAAAATGTAAATTGGTATTATTAGTTAGCTTCAACATAATGTATGATGCCCAAAGGCATAGGACGTCTTATTCATTGTGAAACTGTTTTCTAAATGGCATGAATCGCATTGAAGGCCCAGGCTTTAAATGCATGACCCGCCACTGGTATATATATATATATATTGCCATATATACACTCACCTAAACGATTATTAGGAACACCTGTTCAATTTCTCATTAATGCAATTATCTAATCAACCAATCACATGGCAGTTGCTTCAATGCATTTAGGGGTGTGGTCCTGGTCAAGACAATCTCCTGAACTCCAAACTGAATGTCAGAATGGGAAAGAAAGGTGATTTAAGCAATTTTGAGCGTGGCATGGTTGTTGGTGCCAGACGGGCCGGTCTGAGTATTTCACAATCTGCTCAGTTACTGGGATTTTCACGCACAACCATTTCTAGGGTTTACAAAGAATGGTGTGAAAAGGGAAAACCATCCAGTATCGGCAGTCCTGTGGGCGAAAATGCCTTGTTGATGCTAGAGGTCAGAGAAGAATGGGCCAACTGAATCAAGCTGATAGAAGAGCAACTTTGCCTGAAATAACCACTCGTTACAACCGAGGTATGCAGCAAAGCATTTGTGAAGCCACAACACGCACAACCTTGAGGCTGATGGGCTACAACAGCAGAAGACCCCACCGGGCACCACTCATCTCCACTACAAATAGGAAAAAGAGGCTACAATTTGCAAGAGCTCACCAAAATTGGACAGTTGAAGACTGGAAAAATGTTGCCTGGTCTGATGAGTCTTGATTTCTGTTGAGACATTCAGATGGTAGAGTCAGAATATAGCGTAAACAGAATGAGAACATGGATCCATCATGCCTTGTTACCACTGTGTAGGCTGCTGGTGGTGGTGTAATGGTGTGGGGGATGTTTTCTTGGCACACTTTAGGCCCCTTAGTGCCAATTGGGCATCGTTTAAATGCCACGGCCTACCTGAGCATTGTTTCTGACCATGTCCATCCCTTTATGGCCACCATGTACCCATCCTATGATGGCTACTTCCAGCAGGATAATGCACCATGTCACAAAGCTCGAATCATTTCAAATCGGTTTCTTGAACATGACAATGAGTTCACTGTACTAAAATGGCCCCCACAGTCACCAGATCTCAACCCAATAGAGCATCTTTGGGATGTGGTGGAACGGGAGCTTCGTGCCCTGGATGTGCATCCCACAAATCTCCATCAACTGCAAGATGCTATCCTATCAATATTTGCCAACATTTCTAAAGAATGCTTTCAGCACCTTGTTTAATCAATGCCACGTAGAATTAAGGCAGTTCTGAAGGCGAAAGGGGGTCAAACACAGTATTAGTATGTGTTCCTAATAATCCTTTAGGTGAGTGTATATATATATACACACACACAACTATATCTATATACATCTTGATAATACATATATTATTTACATTTTTATTGATTAAACATAGTACAACATATAGTTCCATAATTTAAAATACTTTAAACAGAAATCACATTACAGTAATGCATACAAATCCCAAAATAACTTCATTTTCCAGAAGAAAATATAACGTAATATTGATTCTTTTGAGAAGAAATATGACATGTTCTTGACAGGTTTCATGATATTTATACCCATTCTCGCCAACACAGCAGGCACGGAATGACATATTGAAAATCGATAGACATTCTCAATCTCTTAATTTGTGCAGGACACATAAAAAAATGTGCATAAACCCAAGAGAGCTAGGCCATTCATGAGATTTACTCTAAGCAGGGGGATTTCACAGACTAACTTTGTGTCCAACAAACAGAATGTAGCTGGCAGTAATGTGTCCTATCTGTTTGTGAGAGAGACTCTGTGTATTGACTGGTAGAAACACTTAAACCTTGCCATTTTCCTTTGCTTGGTTTCTTTTCCACTTTGTCGATATAATTATTCCATTTATTCAGTCAATTCCAGTCTGATATTACTACATTACCTGCTCTAAAAGAGAATCTCCCAAGTAAGAATCTGAATTCCGATAAAATGTATTTCAAAGACAAACTTACTTCATAAGAACAGGTCATAATGTAAATGTTAGAAAGGTGATACTGTAAGTGTAAACATAATAAATCATGGTAAATGATCACATAAATCCAATATTGTGACAGTATACTGTATCATGCTGCTGTTCTTTGGTGATGCAGTAGTGAAGGATTTGGGCAAGCCAACCAAAGGATGCTGTTTCAAACCAAAGAATAACTGAAATACCAGCATTATTCTTTTGTGTCACAAAATGTGTTGTATGGTGACTTGGATAAAATAAAAAATTAAGTACAGAACCCAAAGTTTAGACACATTCCTCATGACTTTAAAGACCCTTTAATCTGGTGTTTGCCAAAAAAGGCTTTATAGACAAATATAAATATCTGCTGATATTAATGTCCCAGACCCCGCCCCCATAAGAGTTAAGAGACTCCCCCCCCATAAGGCCAAAAAATCTATCTAATATTTGCGTATCTATACATTTTGTTCATCAGGGTACACGGTTATACTGTGTTCCATTCAAGTTGGATGAGGGATATTCATACTTGATATCTCCGACCATAAATGTATTCCATTCCCCAATATTAAAAACTGCAATGCTCCTGTTAGCTTAGCAGGGGTTTGACTCCCATTAGAGATGTCTCCTAGCAACCCAAGAGATAAACAATGCTGCAGCTAACATTTGTGCTTCAGGTGTACGATTATCAAAAGAGATTATAATTTACTTTATATATGTATATTACATTATTATGCTTTATACATCTGTTTCTGCAGGCGTTTGTTAAACAAGCTTTACTATCATGTAATGTGGAAACAAACTAATTTATCGATATTACTTAAAGTGAATGTTTATCACTTACTTTGCATATCTCCCTGAGCGTCGACATGTTTGTGTAAAATCATGCCCTTGCATCTCATTTCTGCACGAGCCTACAAGTTGTAATTCTGACTTCAAGATGCATTCCATTGCACTTTTCCTAGTTGGAAGTTGTAAAATCCGACTTTCTGAGTTGAATGGAATGCAGCACTACTTTTCAAAACAGATCCGACACTGAATTCTCAAGCAGCCTAATTTACACTGATGTTGCTATAACAATGCAAAAATCCCTTACCAATTGAATTGAAGCGAAAATCAGTCCTTCTTTCCTGTTTAATAAATTAAGCAATCACACGGTCATGCAGAACATCTTGTGTTTTTAAATCCATAAGGATCTCTTTCTCAATGGTGATAGCGGCAGTTATGACAGCCGACTGTTAGCAAGATCTCACGCTCTTCGCTTTCACTCAAGGCCAGCTAGAAGGCCTCGACCAGGACATGTCCTAAAGATCACACCCACCAAGAACAAATAAATCAATCTGATTGGCTGATGAATCTGACAATCTGATTTTAGTTGCCCATTCATTTGCATTGTTGAGGGATTCTGAAGAAATTCTGAAGGCCTGAGGGGGGTGGAGCTCAGACTCACGCGCTGCTTCGGCTTCGGGCATGCGATTTTAAAACAGTTGTCACACTTTGCTTGTAAGCATCAATGAATATTCTGACTGGATAAACTTTTAGTTTTAGTTAATTCAAAATGGAATGTGATTAAAAATACGCAAAAAGGTGATTGAGAATGAAAGTATGAAAAATATTTATTTATTTGGCATGTCAAGGCAGCAGAGAAGGCTTTGCTGGCCTTGAGAATTCATCAATGCCTCACAATAATGGTAAAATATAATTATTATTTGATATATGATTGTTGGTGCTAATAAATTGCTGACATTAAATCATCTTTTATCTTAGAATTCAACCGCCCCTAAAGGTTAATTATTAATTATTAATTGCACACAGTTAATATGTACATATATTTGCTGGTATTTAGCTAACACCTTGCTAGCAATGATCAAACAGCTTTTAAGTTAATACATGTGTGCTATGTGGAGAAATATCTTTGTCTATTTATTATGCTGTTAGGGTTAAGTAAAGGGGGGTACAACTGTAAAACCTGATCAGTTTCTTTCTTTCTTTCTTTCTTTCTTACTTTCTTTCTTTAAGTGTTTTGTGTAAATAATAACTGTCTCCACAAAAAGTGAATAATGATATAATGTAATGCAGGAGCAGCATCAGTGTTATTCTTGGAAATAACGTGATTTCCTGAACTGCAGCCATCTGTTGAGTGGGAGGTGCAGCAGCAATTAAACAGGCTTAATGAGTGAGCTGCAGAAAACACCCAGCTTTTACGCAAGAACATCCAACCATCTCAGACTGTCAATCAAGCTCAGCATCAGCGCAAGACCTTCCTCTGATATAGAGTGTGCCAACACTTGCTTTTATTTCAGCACCGCTGTCAAAACATGGAGCCAAGCTCACAGAGAACTCAGAAAGTAAGGAATAAGTAAAACAATAATTGAATGTGCATTAAGTCTGCAGTTCTTGTAGCTGTAAGTTGAGACTGAGGTTGATCACAAAAATTGCTTTTGTACAGTGAGGCCTTGAAGTAGAGTATTTTTACAGTTCTGATCTAGATGAAACACTAAAGGGTGTACACTGTACTCCCAGCAGGGAGGTTTAAAAGCACAGAGGTAGCGCTCGTCTGTGACAGCTGATCTCCTCATGGAGCTTTTGGGTCCATGTGCTGTGATTAAGAATCTTCTATGTTACACACTGCTAAAATCGACTCACTTTTACTTTAGTTTACCTAAAATAAGGTGACCAGATTTCTGAAATGAAAAGCGGGGACATTTTTAGTTCAGTGGTTAATATGCCATTGAAATTTTGCGTTACTTATCAATTAATTAAAAAACAGGGACAATTCGGATGTTATGTATTATGACTATGGTGACTGTAGTAATGTCATGAACTATAGTATATCATACTCTGCTGTATATGTCTCAATGTAATTCTGAAAGTGTATAATTTTTAATTGTCTTCTACATTTACATATATGCATTTGGCAGACGCTTTTATCCAAGTGCACTTATTACAGGGACAATCCCCCCCAGAGCAACCTGGAGTTAAGTGCCATGCTCAAGGACACAATGGTGGTGGCTGTGGGGATAGAACCAGCAACCTTCTGATTACCAGTTATGTACTTTAGCCCACTACGCCACCACTACTCTTCTGTTACATATGAGTTCATTCTTTTCTACACTGTATGCAGTTTAAAAAATGTAGCAATAAAAAATGTAATTAATTTTGTATTCTTATTTTAAATGCATTAATTTTATATAATACATAGCAATTTAACTTCATTATAACATAGTATGTTCCTTACCTCGAAGCTGATAATGATGATACATTTCAGTTGCGCTTGCTCTCTGGTCCAGTTCTTAATGGCAAAGCGAACAAGTAATCAGGAAAGGAAGACGAATGACCTAAAGCTGCTATAGCAAGCAGCCCCTTCTTTTGATCAAAAATAAACAGCACACGGTAAACCTGGTTGTCGGTAGGGTCCGATAGCGGCTTTCTTGCCACGTAATTTCACTTTGCTGACTGTTTTGAATGCGCAGTAAAAACAGGGACATTTCCATCTGGGGACAGACAGTCAAAGACCGGAACTGTCCCCGGAAAACGAGGACATCAGGTCACTCTAACCTAAAATTAAAATCCTGTCATCATTTACTCATCCTCATTTTGTTCCAAACGCATATGACTTTCTTACATGGAAGGAAGAGGTGATGGAGACAGTTAGGAATTGTCAGCCTTAGTCACCATTCACTTTTTACAGCATAGAAAAATATGAGTTTAAGTGAATGGTGACTAAGTCTGTCAGTCCCTGTCATTCTATCTAACATTTCCTGTTGTGTTTTACCAAAGAAAATCATACAGTTCAACATAATCACACTAGAATGAACATGTTGCATG
Source organism: Xyrauchen texanus (assembly GCF_025860055.1). Taxonomy (NCBI): domain Eukaryota; kingdom Metazoa; phylum Chordata; class Actinopteri; order Cypriniformes; family Catostomidae; genus Xyrauchen; species Xyrauchen texanus. The sequence goes on from NC_068292.1 coordinate 34,135,191, forward strand.
AACCCAATCTGCGGAATTACTGACAAATATCAGACATCTTTGCATCAGTTTAAATGTATTTAACTTTTCCTGTAGTGCTGCCCAAAGATATGATGTTCAAATGCAAGTAATGTTAATTCCCAATTTGAAATAGTACAGTAGACTGGTCTAAATGATATAATATGTAAAATAATAATCTGTAACGTGTAATTAATAACAAACAAGATTGCATTCCAGGGGTCCAAGTTTATGCCAGGGTTCCTCTCTAACTGTCATAAGGAAGACAAGTTGCTACATTTTCGTAGTATCATGGTGGACCAACACAAACAAATGCCAAGCAGCCATCAGATAAGGCTCCTCAGACAACTGCCAGACACCTCTTACAGGCAGGGTTGGGATGGTTACTTTTGAAATGTATTCCACTACAGATCATAGAATACATGCTGTAAAATGTCATTTGTAACATATTCTGTTAGATTTTTCAAGGTCAGTAATGTATTCTAAATACTTTGGATTACTTCTTCAGCACTGGTTGATTTTTTTCACTTGTTTTGACAATAAAAACTCTGCCAGTACTGTAAGACAAAATACACATGTTAAAAATGCATTCTCTGAAAAACCAAAATTTCTTATGCAGCTTTGTTTCTCAAACAAAATAATCCAAACTGATCTTGTGTTAAGGATTTTTAGATATTTATTATGGAAAACATTACAAAACTTTGTATCAAGAATATTATTTTTACCCTAATATCAAAGGTCTTACAAAAAAAACAATTATGATCCAACGTGAATTTTCTGTGAAAAAAATATGATTGTGCCTGATAACATGTGCATGTAAAATGGCTAGAAATAGCATTTTAAATTTTAGCGTAAAGCTGACAAATTACACAAGGTTTATTTATATTTCTTCTGCTCCAAACTTACTTCAAACGTACTTCTCTGTCTGCTTGAATGAATGAAACACATCATAAGAAAATGTTTTACTGTGGTTCAAACACACGTTGGATTGCATCATTTATATGGACACATTTCTTCCACCTGAAAGGACTAAATATTAAATGAAACAAATTACAATAAATTGCAAAGTAATCTCTTCAGTAATCAAAATACTATTTGAATGTAACTGTATTCTAATTACAATTTATTTAAATTGTAACCATAGTGGAATACAGTTACTTATATTTTGTATTTTAAATACATAATCCCGTTACATGTATTCCATTACTTCCAAACTGTGCTTACAGGGCAGGTTCTTCCAATGTGGAGGATCCACCTCCACATTGGAAGAGACTTATCATTGGCCTACTGGTGGTTTCTTAGCACCAAAATCCTTTGGAACATCTCAACCCAATCCTAAGGTTTAAGCTACAATGGCCTTAAAATTCCTTAGTAACTCCAGATGCAGCATGTTAATGTAGCAGTGGTGTAAACAAAGAGAGGCCACAAAGAAATACAAATGCATCCATACATATGTTTGAAATCCTTAAAAAGGACACCATCTACAAAACGTCAACCACATGTTTGGTCACAGAATTGTTTACATTAATTGCTGTTGTCTGATCAACACAGTAGTTTGCACAAATTGTGAGCTACTCATATTTGGACACTTTACTTTCAACACAATGTCAAGAGTATTTTGGAAATGGTTTAGAAAGTGAACAAAGAATACCAGAATAACCAGTGGGAACTTTTACCATTTCCAAGCTTATCATGCAATCAAGCGGAATGTAAGTATCACTATCCAAAATTCTTTCCAGAGACATTGGCATTAGCAAATATTACCAGTGTATGATTATCTCATTTTCTGCAGAAAACTGTCCTATTTTCAACAGGGGAATGACAGAGTTTAATTTGTTTGCCCCAAGGTTTTCCAGCACAAAGTCAAATAATTATGACCTCTAAGGAATCTCCCAGAAATCAACCATTTGAGCAGTAATCACAGCCCCCAAGACACATTGCCTATATTTAAATTGGCAGAAATAATATTGACTACAGACCACAATAATTTCCCAAGGGAAAAAATCGTAATATAAGGAATAGTGCACCCCAAAATATGTTTTTTTAATATTTCACCCTCATGTCATTACAAAACCACGTGCAGTTAACATGAACTAAGAATGAACAATTTTATATTTTTGAACCTTTTTTCAATACATAATTTATTAATCTAGGCTTATCAATTTCAAAATATAAAAACAAAAATGTTATACATGTTTGTTAACATTAGTTAATGTTCTTACACTTAACACAAACTGCCAATGAACAATTGTATTTTTATTAACTAACTTTAACTAAGATTTACAAATGCTGTAAAAAAAAAAAATGTTTATTGTTTGTTCATGATACTTAAGTCATTAACTAATGTTAAAGAATGGAACCTTATTAGGTCCCAAGACCCTATTGTCCTTTTAAGGATTATTTGGGGTTTAAGCACTGAATGTGCAGAGGCCATATTGCTCTTCTAAGGATTATTAGTATTAGGGCCCAAGCACTGAAAGTGCGAAAGCCCCATTGTTCTTCTGAGGATTTTTTTTCAGTGTGAGAGCCCTATTGTTCTTTTAAGGATTATTATTATTATTAGGTCCCAAACACTAAAAGTGCAGAGCCCTATTGTTCTTCTAAAGATTATTATTAGGGTCCAAGCACTGAAAGTGTGAGAGCCCTATTGTTCTTTTAAGGATTATTAGGGCCCAAGCACTGAATGTGTAAAGACCCTATTGTTTTTCTAAGGATTAGTATTATTTGTATTATTATTATTATTATTATTATTATTATTATTATTATTATTATATAAGGTTTCCTGTACTTTTGGGATACATAACATGCGTGAAAGTTTTCACACACATCAGAGTCGCTGGCCATTAGGGCTTGGAAAAGTTGCAGGGGGAGACATTTTGAACTAATCTTTTATATGACTCAGAAGAACGAGTAGTCTCAGAGTGATAAGGTCATTTTGCGTTAGCTGCTCATGTGCATTGCGCAACCTCCGTTCGTTTGTTCAAAGTATTTGGTCCGAGTCGTTCTTGACAGCCATATGCATTGCTCACACAGGAAAAAATTCTCAAGTCTCATTTATTTATATAGCCCCTTCAACTACAATGTAGACCAAAGGGCTGTACATCCAAAAACAAGAAAAAAACATACATACAATATGCAATGACAAAGTCAAGAATTAAAACAAACAGAATACAAATACGTTTTCACACGAATTTTAAAAACCTCAACTGACGGTGCAGTTCTAATATCAGGGGGAAGAGCATTCCACAGTCTAGGGCCAGCGACTGAAAAAGCTCGATCTCCTTTAGTTTTAAGTCGAGTTCTTGGAACAAAGAGCAGTAGACAATTAAAAGACCTTTGAGATCTACTAGAGTTCATTAGCACCAAATCCTTGATATATTCCGGGGCCAATTCGTGAACAGCTTTATAAACATATAACAAAATCTTATACTGTATCCGATATTTCACAGGGAGCCAATGAAGCCTTTTCAGAACAGGAGTAATATGCTCCCTCTTCTTAATACCAGCAATCAGCCTCGCTGCAGCGTTTTGAACCAACTGCAATCTTGAGATAAGAGATTGACTAATTCCTACATATAAAGAATTGCAGTAGTCCAAACGTGTGGAGATAAATGCGTGAATCACTGTCTCCAAATCAGGAACAGACAAAAAAGACTTCATTTTAGCAATAGTCCTTAACTGATAAAAACAATTTTTTACCACATTTTTAACCTGATAGTCAAACATAAGAGCAGAGTCAAAAATTACACCTAGATTTCTTATTTTAGGCTGCACATATGTTTCCCATATACCTAAAAAATCGGTTAAACCTCTGTCAGCCTTCTTCGTCCCAAACACCATGACTTCAGACTTGCTGGCATTTAACTGTAAGCAGTTTTGCTGTAACCAATTAGTCACCTCCTGTAAACAAGCAACCAAGGATAAATTAGGGCTTGATCCTCCAGCTCCAAACGGTAAATAAATCTGAATATCATCGGCATATAGGTGATAAAATATACCATATTTCCTGAATATTTGACCTAGAGGCAGCAAAAACAGAGAAAAAAGAATAGGTCCCAAAATTTAACCTTGAGGTACTCCACAATCCAGAGAAACTGACCCGGAGGAAAAATCCCCAACCCTAACAGAAATTGAACGCCCCCTTAAATATGAGGAAAACCAATTTAAAACCATCCCTCTCAGCCCTACAACGTGTTCCAAACGATTAATAAGAATATCATGATCAATTAAATCAAAAGCTGCACTAAGATCCAACATGATTAGTGCCCCAGTATTGCCCGAATCTGCAATAAGTAATAGATCATTAGAAACTCACAGTAAAGCTGATTCAGTACTGTGTCCTGCCCGAAAACCAGACTGAAAGACATCTAACACCTCGTTTCTAGCCAAAACAGAACTTAACTGAGATAAAACTACCTTTTCTAAATTTTTAGAAATACAAGGCAGCTTTGAAATGGGCCGATAATTATTAAAATCCAACGGGTCAAGAGTATGCTTTTTAAGAAGGGGCTGAATAACGGCCTGCTTAAAACTTAACGGAAAAATGCCTGTATAAAGACTGCAATTAACAATAGCAGTAATACAAGGCCCAGTATAATCGAATGTCTCAGCCAACAAATCAAAAGGCAAAACATCCCAACTAGGAGCTGGGCGTTTCAACTTCCCAATAATAAGGCTAATATCCTTGATTGAGACCAAATCAAATTTATCAAACGTGCTAACATTTTTTAAAGTGTCTCCTGTCAAACCATTCCAGTCATGAAAACCAGATCTAATTGTGTTAATTTTATCTAAAAAAACATTTAAAAACTTCTCACAACACTCAGTAGATGGTAGTATTGAGACAGTATTTGAGTTAAAAAACCTATTAATAGATTGAAACAAGATTTTAGGTGATTTTGAATGCTGTAATATAATTTTAGAAAAAAATGCTGATTTAGCGTCCTTTACAGCCTTCTGGTATCCCATACGTAAATCACGTAAAATCTGTTGCGAGATCATAAGTTTATCCTTTTTCCAAGCCCGTTCTGCTCGCCTACACTGCTGTCTAAGAGCCCGAGTTTGTTCATTTAACCACGGCTGATGATTGACCTTACTATGCTTGATCTTATATGGAGCAACAGTCTAAAACTCCAGAACACACAGAATTAAAAGCCCTAAGTAACTCATCTGGATCTGCCGTAATAACTACAGACTCAGACCATGATACATCAGAAAGAGTGATAAAAATATCACCAAACGCCTTAGGTGTCGACTGATCGATTGTACGAGAGCGCATATAAGAATGCTGATGCTCCACCTTCTCAATTTGCACATTTACGTTAAAAGTAACAGGCAAATGATCTGAAATACAGGCATCATTAACAACAACATCACAGATAGACAGCCCTAAAGAAAAAACAAGGTCCAAAGTATGTCCTTTTTCATGTGTGGGACCAAAAACATGTTGTATAAAATTGAATGAGTCCATCAAATCAGAAAATTCCTTCTCCAAAGGCTTCCCAGGGCAACAAATATGAATGTTAAAATCCCCAGCAAGTAAAATATGATCAGACAATAATAAAATAGTAGATAAGAACTGAATAAAAACTTGGCTATACTTTGGAGGTCGATAAAGAACTACTCCCAAAACAGACTTAGCTATAAAACTCAAGTCTTAATAACTGAACCTCAAAGCTCGAATAACATGCAGTCGATAAACGGTGACATGTATACTGCTGCTTACAAACAGTAGCTAAACCCCCACCACGACCCATCAGTCTCGGGGTATTAATTAACATATAATCAGGTGGACAAATTTCCTCACAAGGACTACCCTCATCCCGATTTAGCCATGTCTCTGTAATAAATAGGAAGTCCAAGACATTCTGCAATATAAAATCATTTAAAATGAATGTCTTGTTTGAAACCGAGCGCGCATTTACAAGCGACATAAAGTCTGTACAACCATGGGGGCCGCTGTAGTAAGGCCCGACATAACCGTCCTAAGATCAATCAAGTTGCTCAACTCTGCACCTCTGACATGTGATGAAAACTTTGCATCCTGATAAAACCACAGCGCTGAAGAACCTCCATCCGGATACACTGGCAACAAATGCGAACATCGCCAACCCCGCAGATCCGCAAAAAATAGAAACAGAAATGATTAGTTCACATATACAGACGTCAGAGGTGAAATTATCTTTCTGTATCTCATAATTTGTCCTTGGCTGCATAATAATTTTTTTCTTAGGACAATAATCAAAGTTTGTGTAAGTAGACATGTTGGGGGGTCTTGAATTAAGATTAGTTCATTTTGCTGAACGAGACTGAAAGATCCAAGTCAGAAAAATGATCCGATCTTCCCATCAGTACTGGCACTGTCTCTTCTCCTTAAATCCTCCCGCCTCCCCTCGCTGGAACGCGAGGGCGGTGTGGCATGCAGGTGGAAGTTATTTGACACTTATCTTCCCGGCTCCACCATGCTCACCATAAAAAGCTATTTAAACTGTTGCGTATGAATAATAAATGCAGTCTAAACGTTAGTTTACTTCATTTGTTTTGAAAGAGAACAGAGAAAAAAATTGAAAAATGAAAGAAACTGAGACCTATTGCTACATAATTGCAACAAAATTACAAGGCTAAATGACTTCTGTTCCCATTAACCTTAACCTACCTTAACACCAACTTAACATCTAATGCATTGAATTACATTTGTTAATTTAATTTAAAGCAATTTTAGGGATATAATTATGGTACATTTCTTCATTACAATATCATCTTCAGATCTACATATTTTTTCAATAAATAATTATACTATAGAAAACATTTCAAATTAATCACTTAGCAATAAAATAAAATTTAACAATTAAAAATGAATATATATATTCATTTTTGTACATCAAAACATAAATATGCTTTTCTGCCCAATAAACAAACACATTCAACAACACTCAACAAGCTTGCTTTTCAGTATTCACTGTGGCGGAGTCACACGTAGCTCCATGCATCTTTCTCTCCCCATCAGCTGCTGTCTTCTCTCCCTAAATACTCCACTCAGGTGGAAATAATTTTTCCAACACTTCATCTCTCCGGCCCCACTCTGCCCTGACACCGCTCGGCCATGCCCTGCTTACCACAAGATAGATAGATAGACAGACAGACAGATAGACAGACAGACTTCCAAGAGATTACCCATCACTACAAATCACTATGGTTTTACAACAGTAAATGGTATTTGTAGTAAAATCATAGTAAAAAAATAACATAGTTAATGTCATGGTTACAATACTATAGTAAAATCAAGGTTACTATATGGAAATTACAGCTACTATTGTAAAACAATGGTTAATTGTAGCACAACTATCATTTCTGCCAAGAAAACAATGGTGACAGCAGTCATTATTCCTTTAGTCATGAAGTACAACAGTATTACTGAATAAAACCATGGTCAGTGTTTTGTGTCCTTAACTAACAAAAATGTTCTAATTACAAACTCAGCATTTAACTTAATGCCTGCATGTATGCATCAACATAATGTGCAATTCATATTCAGTTCAACTCAACATATATTCAGAAGTTGTACATCACTATAGAATGAAAAACCTTGCTGTAAAAATATATGCTAGAAGAGATCTTGTGATGCAACATGAGTGTTTCAATAATGCGTGGAAATCCCACGTATTTATCAACAGAGTAAGGGCAACATAACTGTGGCAATGACGAACTAGCAACATGTGCTTGTTGAAAGATGGAAGGGATTGTGTCTGTGCAGTTTTGGGCTTAACTGTGGCTCTGTGTGCACCACGTCTATATACTCCCAGGTGATGTCAGCATAAATAAATAATCAATCATAGATGTATTTACCATTATATGGCACTCACGTCAAGCAATGTCTGCAAAAAGTAACTGTTTTTTAAAAGTTTTTTGACCATTGCTGTTTGGACTGACTACAAAATGAAAAAGTTCCCAGACAGGAGACTTGAATGATGCAGGGGCTTCTATCTTGCCGCTTTTATTCTCAGCTTGACATTTTCAACCTCACACTAATGAGTGCAGAACTGTGAATCATCAACTGATTTAACAAACTAGCAGTTAATAGGACAACTTGTTTTCTCCCTATAGAAAGTTAACCCACGTGAAACATGGGCAACGTTTGTCCATCTACAGAGCCATACAGGTGCATTAGCAGAGGTTACAACTGTCCATGTCTATTTGGTGCTTTATTTTCTTTGCCAAAGTGTATGATCCATATGCGTCATTAAACAAGAGATGAACCATGGAGCAAATGCTTGCCGAACCCTGGGTGGAGAACTGTGCAGTTTACAGAGAACCGTTACACCCCAGATAGATAGATAGATAGATAGATAGATAGATAGATAGATAGATAGATAGATAGATAGATAGATAGATAGATAGATTCACATTTATATTATGTATAAATGTATTTGAACAAATAGCATCAAAAATATTTACATACATATAAGCTTATGCTGTATAATAAACTTCAGGAGAATAAAGCTGCTAAATCACAGATTCAAAAATATTAACAGAATTGAAACTAGCAGGTGATAACATCTAGGTTACTATTGTAACCTCTGTTCCCTGATGGAGGGAACAAGACGTTGTGTCGAAGAAGTGATCTCTTGAGAGCCTCACGCATCTCTGAACTTGAGAAAAGGCCAATGAGAAATTAGCAGACAGAATTTGCATGTCCCGCCCCCGGACATACGGGTATAAAGGGAGGGAAATGCGTCAGTCCATTCAGGATTTTGCCTGAGGAGCCGAAAATGATGTTCGGCTGTAACAGTGGCTCAGTTCAGCAACGTGGCCAGGAGGACACAAAGTCTCGTTCCCTCCATCGGGGAATGGAGGTTACAATAGTAACCAAGACGTTCCCCATCTGTCGCTCACTTCAACGTTGTGTCGAAGAAGCGTCACTAGGGGCCCAATTTTAATCACGCCATGCTCTGAACCGTGTACGTATGCTGTTGACGCAGATGCGGGCAGGCAGTTGTGTTTGGAGACAGCGTTCTCTTTCTGCTGTCCACCAAAGCAGACAAAAGAGCTGCTCAGAACATTTAAAGCTCTGAATGTGGTCCACATAAGTACGCAAAGCGCACACCGGACACAGTGATGAAAAAGGCTGGGACTGCCTCCTCCCAGGGCAGCTTCGCTTGCAGGTTCACTTACTTGGTCCCTGAATGGGGTCGTAGGAACCTTGGGCATGTAGCCCGGTCATGGTCTTAGGACAACATGGGTGTCTGCCGGACCGAACACCAGCCAGGTGTCGCTGACAGAGAACGCTTGCAGGTCCCCAACCCTCTTGATGAAGGCGAGTGTGATCAGAAGGGCCATCTTCAAGGAGAGGGCCTTGAGCTCAACTGAGTCAAGCGGCTTGAAGGGGGGGTCTCTGAAGGCCCGAAAGGACCACTGAGAGAACCCAGGAGAGGCTTGGCCGGGGAAGATTCAACTTCCGGCGCATCTAAGGAACCTGATAATCAAGTCACGCTTACCCAAGGACTTACCGTCCACTGCGTCGTGGTGTGCCGCGATAGCGGCTACATACACCTTCAAGGTGGAGGGGGACAGCCTCCCCTCCAACCTCTCTTGCAGGGATGAAAGCACGAACCTTGTCGCGAAAGCACGTCCGCTGCGTTGTTGAGGCTGCCCAGGATGTGAGTTGCACACAGTGATCTGAGTCGCTGCTGGCTCTAAAGGAGGAGATGGTGGGCGAGTTGTGACATGTGATGGGAGCTCACGCTGCCATGGCGATTTATGTACACTACCATCGCGGTGCTGTTTGAACAGATCAAGAGGTGCTTGCCCCGAATTAGTGGGAGGAACCTCCGTAGGGCAAGAAATACAGCCAGCAACTCTAGTCAGTTAATGTACCAATGCAGCAGGGGCTCTTTCCAGGAGCCAGCGGCTGCGTGCCCATTGCACATGGCGCCCCAACCCCGCCGGGACACATGCTGTAAGGGGACTCCTGTCCGTAGAAAACAGAGGTCTGTCCAGGGTTTGAATCTAGTGGCAGGCGAGGTGATAAACACACGGTGTGTGCCGCAACGCGGCGCAATGCCCATCTATAGACTCAAGTCCGGGGCCAGTGTTGAAACAGTCTCATATGCATCAACCACAGCAGCGCAACCGGTGCGGAGGATGCCATATGCCCCAGGAGCATCTGGAAATGTTTTTAGAGGAACCATCGACAAGGTGAGGCATTTCAGCACTGACTGCCTGCACTCGTTAGTGAGGCACGCTACCATTGAGACTGAGTCTAACTCCACGCCAAGAAAAGAGATACTCTGAACCGGGGCGAGTTTGCTCTTTTCCCAGTTGACCTGAAGCCCTAGGCGGCTAAGGTGCCTGAGCACCTGGTCCCTGTGGGCGCATAGTAATTCTCGGGAGAGAATTGAGGTAGTTGAGTATGCAAATGCCAACTTCCTCTGGCAGGGCAAAGGCTGCCTCTGCGACCCTTGTGAGGACGCGAGGGGACAGAGACATGCCGAAGGGGAGGACTTTGTACTGATACGCTTGGCCATCGAACGTGAACCGCAGAGAGGGTCGATGTCGAGGCAAACCATTGCAAACCAATCTTGATGCCGGACGCAAGTTAAGATGTGTCTTTGCGTGAGCCGTCAAAAAAGGGGTCCTGCGCCTGGCGAACTTAATCGCGTAGCCGAGTCAGATGGTCCTGGCTGACAGGACCCATCCTTGTGGACCACTGGGTGAAATGGACCCATGGTGCTTGGTCCCATCATCGCTGATTGCAGCTATATTTGTAAAGTGTTTCTGTTAATTCAGGTGGTATTTAGAAAAAGCATAATCGCATTAAAAATAGCTTATTCTAGTTTTAGTTGCATCTAGAACAGACATCACTAATGAAAACATATTTCTGTACTTAATAGAAGATAATGTGAATATAATGATGCTTATTCTAATTGTTGTTTATACCAATTGTGAATTAGACTGTATCAGCAAAATGATATGCAAAGTATGAAAACTCTAATTCTGCATGGAATAGTGTTATAGACAATAGTTGCATTGACAATAGTTTCTTCAAAATCATTTTAGGTTTTATCCACAATGATAAGATTCACCAGTGGAAATAGATTTAGCACATATGCATTTATTTATTAAAATGTATTAATAATTAATGACACAATTACATGTAATAGCATTTGAAATATACTTTGAATAGTATTTGAAATAACTTTGAAAATAATTACATCATGTGAATTATATATGAATTTAACTTATTTCAATAATTCCAAATAAAAGACCAGTAGCTTTAATTTTACAAGATGTTCCTCTTATTTTATGGTTCTGTGGAAAAAATGGCAGAGGAAAGAGATAACAAAATAGAAGACGAGGATGAACGTAGAATGATGAAAATGCCTTTCAGAGAGCCATGACAGTATATCTTAAAATACAGGGGCAGTGAATCTTCAGTCTGATATGTTCTGTGAAATTCCATTTAAAGTCTGTTTTATCACATGTACAAATGCACTGATATGGCAGGTACAGGGAATCTGTCAGATCACAATAAAAAGCATTTTCACTATATAAAAAGAATGCTGCAAATGCATTTTCCTGTGTTGGGGAAGATTACAGCCAATGACCAGACTGTTAAAAGACTTACTTCACACCAGACTGCTCTTTAGAATATCTTTCAACATCCCATTAATACATTTGAAACACAATTAAATTCTGTTGTTATATGACAAATGCCTTCACCTGAGTCTGAAAGTTTAAATCTTTTTCATATGAGCAATGACAACTGTAATTATATGCACACTTTAACATGCAAACCAATTTGTTAAAGCCTTTAAGAGTGCATTTGAAGGAATGCTGATATACTGTTGAAACTTCAGAAAAAAAAAAATAGAAGAATAAATGTAAAGGTTGTCAGGATGATTGATAATGAATACTAATTTATTACTTAATACTTAAATAAACAGAATTTGATTAAACAAATCTTCAAGGAGGGATGCACCGATCCGATACCTGGTTCAGTATCGGCTCCGATGCTGAAGCTTTTACACTGATCGGGTATTGGTCCGACGAGCCCGATCCAAATCCAATACTATGTGTTAGTCATGTTCATTACTGTCAAGCTCAGAACATGACATAAAAGAACCATAAAAACAATATTAAAGTAGTTCATATGACTCATGCATTTTATTCAAAGCCACTTCAAGATGTGCGATAGCGAATGAACTGTGCACTTGCCTACACATACAGGACTTCCTGGAGAGTTCAGAATGTCAAAATAAAAGCGTGAGGGTTTAAAAGTTAAAGGTGTAAGATGTACTATATTTTACTATTATAATATATTATTATTTGCTTAAAAATGATAACAATATTTAAGTTGAATGGGTTCCAAAATATAATTGTTTGACTGAAAAATTAGCTGATATCTTACAACTAAAATTAACAAAAAGATATCTGAATCCTTTAAAGTCCAGATACAAGTTGAAAAAATTGTGCAAAAAAAAAAAAAACTGCTTCTTTTCAACTGATGCTGGAATTACTGTTAAATTTGCTGCTACATTATCCAGTATACTAATAAATAATTAAGTGTTTCTTAATAAGCTATACATTTATATTGAAATAATGTGTAGTTAGAGGTTTGTGTTTCTTTACATATTAAAGAGCACACCCAATTATTTAAAAACAACACTGGTATCGGATCAGGATCGGTATCGGCCAGTAATGAAATTTCCAATATAGGTATCGGATCGTAAGAGAAAAAGTGCTATCGGTGCATCCCTATCTTCATCTTACTTTACCATATACAGTACCATATACTGAACTTATGCTTAGTTCTTAGTTCTTGTTTAGTTCTGTAACAGTTTTGTTACAAAAAAAAATTATTGAGATGAAATTAATCTAAAATTAATCACGGATCACGCATACACTTAAGAAAACAGTTTAATCCAGGGTTTTAGCAGAAAGCGGCATTCTGAAATGTCATTTAAACAAGAATGCTGATTCCTCATGCCGTTTAAGGAATTAATAGAAAGCGGTTTAATACACCTAGGTTTCTCCCGGAGAACGCAGATTATTTTGGTCATGTAAATGCATAAAATGCATTCTGATGGGTGTTTGATGTGTGCACGTGCAGGAACAGACCAGGACAACAAATGTCATAGGACGGTGCCCAACAACATCTCAACACAGTGGAAAGATTTCAACATTTCTGGGAGTACAGTGGGAAAATCACATACACATAAACTATACCTATTTATACACACAAATGTAAAATATTGACTGTCCCTAAAGTCTGCATATATGCGCCCATGCATTGGGGGAATCTCAGAGGTTTATGTAAGAGGGAAACCCCCACTTCTGCATCCAGTTCAGCTGCAATTTGTGATAGTAAATTAAGGAAACAAACACAGCAACAACTCTGGAATATCTGGAAATAAAGCAAATCAACAGAGTAAAATAATGATGTCTTCCTCTTATGATATGCGTGTTTACACAAGCGTCACAGAAAAACGAACGCTGTTTTCTAGCAGTAACCCACTTTCTTGCAATAAGCTGCTTTCATGGTGTCCATGTAATTGTAGTCAGTCTTTTAAAACATTGGATGTTAATGCTCACCAGGAAAGATGTTTCTCTCCAGAATACATCTCCAATTACATCTTTATTGTGTTTCAAACTAGGCCTAAATATAAAACATCAAGCTTGTAATAATTCATTATTATTTCTGTGTGCATTTCCAGATTTGAACATCTTTTCTAAGCTACATTAGATAGGTTATTTGGCCACTAAAACTTCAAAATGTTGCCTTACATCTGTGTTTACAGAATGCTGTGGGTGGACATGAGGGAAGTTGAATAATTGCCCTTTGGACAGGATATTATATTTTACAGGAAATGAAAAACTCAGAACACAAAGATGAAAAATGTAACCTCAAAGATTATGTTTCAACCTTCACATTTTCTATACAATGTCCACGTAGGTTTCTAAAAGCAATAAGAAGGACCCTTGTTCCCCATGTAAACAGATTTAACAGACTTGCGGAGCTGATTATTGGTTACATTTCCACTCTGTTGACTAACGTACGGTAATGGAATATTGTATCTTTATGAAGTCCCTTTTAAGTTAGCTTCCATTTTCCAGGTAAAAATTGGACTAAGGCTGGCACTGTTGCTCCTCATTACCACCAGAGCCTGGGTGAATAGCCCAAGAGCAGGTCTGTGACTAATTTGTACAGTGAACACCGCCGTTCCACTCTCCTTTATTAACATGAAAGCTTTTCTGGCAGATTGTGCACTCTGAAGAGCTTCCGCGCAAAAGCATCCATTTATAGCTTTAGTGACTCCATTATTCAAACACCTCGGGAAGGTAGAGACGTCATTACTAGTAATTGACTGCTCACTTTATTTTGATTTTGTAGAGTTAGTGTAAGATGATCAAGAACATTGGTTTGGTAAGACAGTGTACTTGTATATAGTCGGGCATCACACGCACAAATTTGAATAATAAATTGATTTGCTCTACCAACTGTTTGTTCTGTTCATTTTTGTCAAGTTTGTTATGTATATAATTTCTGAAGCCTTTTTAATAACATTTTCTATAATCACATAGAACAAGTCCATTTTAAAACAATATATATATATATATATATATATATATATATATATATATATATATATATATATATATATATATATATATATATTTATGAAGAACTCTACATGCTTTTTGTCATACAGCACTTGTTTATATGCTCTACCTGAGCTCAAACCAGTTTTAGGATGAAGGGAGTGACTACAGCATCTGAAAAAGAAATCATACATTAAAATAACATTGCATGATTACAATTTTGTTCAAATATTTATTAACAGTGTTTTATTTTTCATGAACACAATATGATCTGTAATGTCAAAATGAAAAGCTGCACACAAATAATTTAGTAAATGTCATTAAAAAATAAACATCTAAGAGCTAACTTAAGTGAATAACTTAAATTCAGCTGTCCAAACTAAAACAGTTGAGTAGCCTAGAAATTAGATAATTCCTCACTTCCCCCACAACTTCCCTCAAATCTTTGTTTAAGCTGCTAATTTATATTTTTGGGGAAAACGTTTTGCAAGTTTTATTTTTACAGCATGGAAAAATGCATGAGCATATTCTCTCAATGCTTTCAAGGTAGAAACTGCAAGAAATAACAATATAGACATTTTTCATGGAGTGAAACAAGTGAAAAAAAATTATTATCTTCTTTATTCCTTTAATGTCTAAAAGAACAAGATGCTTTTCTTCTTAAAGAATTGTTCAAGTTAAAACGATTCAAATTAAAACTCTATTATCCTTTAACCAGATGTGAATAAATGTATTTCTTCTGCAGAACACAGACAACGATTTTTAGAATAATATTTCAGCTCTGTAGCTTCTCACAATGTGAATGGTGACCAAGTAAATTCTCCATCCTGCCCAATAGGTGGCGATATGAACAAAGAATCTGAATTGTGAAAAACAAAACAAGAAGAAGAATGTGAAAGTGGAGACTGATAGTAAAAAGGACTTAAAAATTGATCTGTTTCTCACTTACACTTATATTACATCTGAAGATGTGGATTTAAGCACTGGAGTTGTATGGATTGATTTTATGCTACCTTTGTGTGCTTTTGGAGCTTCAAAATGTTGGTACCTATTCACTTGCATTGTGAGGACATGCACAGTTGGCAATATTCTACTAAAAGTCTTTGCTTGTGTTCAGCAGTAGGAAGAAAATCATACACACCTGGGATGGCTTGAGGATAAGTAAATAATGAGAGAATTTTTACTTTTAGGGTGAACTATCCCTTTAAGGACTTGCAAGAAAATCTGAAGCAATTCTTAATGGCCCTTCCTATAGTTCCAATCCAATGTGATATAATATACATGTCAATCAAAATATTTAATTGTGCTGGAAGTTCAATATTCTCAACTCATACTGGTATAATTAAACTTTTTAATTTATTTATTTCAGCCAAGACCAGCCAGTCAATTATCAGACAATTATAGCACAAAATATTTTTTTATTACTCAACACATTTTTTTTTTCTTAACAATCTTGTTTAGTTTTTATTTAGATGTTTTATTATATGTTCAAGTCATTACCTTTGTCTCCCTAAACATACTGGGTCTCTAATGTTAATGAGTAAAATTAGGGGGATAACAATTAATGTATACATTAGTACAGACAACTCATGGGATATGCCAGAATAAATGAGCCACTCCACTTCTGCAAACATTAGATCATTATTTTTAAACACAAACTCCCTATAGATCAAAAACCATAGTAGTTTACAATTGTTTGGCACTGTCCCACTCTTTTCAGTTAGACTAAAATCCCTATATAATGAACTTGGACACATAATTTGTACACAATCTGGCTTCTTGTTCTTTATTATTGTAAATGTTTTGTCTCGTGTCTCAATTGGACCTGCTGAAAAGCATGAATAACCATGATTTATGCTGGTCATTGCTGGTCCAGCATGGGTTTTTGGAGAAGCTTGCTCACTATAGAAGTCTGGCAGGTTAAGCTAGTTAAAGGAATAGTTCACGCAAGAATTTGCAATGTTTTAGCGCTAAAAACGCAAATTCTCTTATAACGCTAAAACAATGCAAATTCTTGCGTTAACTATTCCTTTAACTAGCTTAACCTGCCAGACTTCTATAGTGAGCAAGCTTCACCAAAAACAGATGCTGGACCAGCAATGACCAGCATAAATCATGGTTATTCATCCCCAAAGTTTTTTACCGAAAAATTACTTTCAGAAGACTTGAAATATGTTGCACAAGTTTCATGGAAAGCCTTTATGATATGTTTGGGT
Source organism: Xyrauchen texanus (assembly GCF_025860055.1). NCBI lineage: Eukaryota > Metazoa > Chordata > Actinopteri > Cypriniformes > Catostomidae > Xyrauchen > Xyrauchen texanus. The sequence goes on from NC_068292.1 coordinate 34,152,002, forward strand.
CCTTTTTTAAGCTTTATAGTGTGTGGACTGTATTGCAAATTTAGAATTATCTTTATAAAATCATCTCCTTTTGTGTTCCACATAAAAAAGTACGTTTTATAGGTTTAGAATGACAAAAGGGTGTGTAAATTATGACAAATTAAATTTTTGGGTGACAATTCATTAAGACACCTTGATGGGAAACTAACACAACAGCATATCACATATGCTGCATGGTGACCAACAATGCTTGTCTTTTTGAGTTTTTCAGTACATCTGTCAACAAGAGTGCATGAAATAATGCGTGTGTGTGTTTTTTTAGGAAGGTGTTAAAATAGGGTAACATTCATCATTGACTAAAGTAGATACTGATCAATTTGGATGGGCCGTGGCCAGGTGTCTCTGGCAGGCCTCAGTGTCTGAGATTGAGACTGACAGGCTTTAAATCAACGGCTGTCTGTTGATGTCACAGGAGATGGATTCGAGACAGATTTACCACCGGAGTGGACCAGGAGGCTGAAGGGAGGTAAGCAAGCACAGACAAAAATGCTGAGTGAGACAGAGGGAGAAATCCCCAGGGTGAAATGTAAAAAAAAAAAAAAGGCTTTTGAAAGCACTAATTTTTTCCTCCCTTTGGAAAGATTTAGGGGGGTTGAAAACAGACTCTTTGACAAACGAGAATCAATGAGCTTGCAAACCACTGCTAACCTGTACAACTGTGTAAATGGATGTATGATGCTTTCCTGAAGGCTCTGTCACATTTATCTTTGCACAGAAAAATTTACGAAATGGGGCATGAGCGCATGTTGAGTGAGTGGAAAACCAACAAACTGCTGCATGTGCCAAGCAGCCTTTAATAATGCTGCTCATTATACTCCGGGAGAGTGAAGTAATAATTAAACTTCTATCAGGAAGACTTGCAGACTTGAGTGAAATTTAAGATTACATTTATTTGATGAATATAAAACAGTAGTCGGAACTGTCATATCCTGAAGTCCCATGCTGCTTCAAACGCTCAATTATTATCCCTGTCCCTAAGAAACCAAAACTCACAGGACTTAATAACTATAGACCTGTCTGTACAGACCATCTGTTGTGACTATAGACCAGGCTTTATAGACCATCATTTGAGAGTCTGGTGTTGGCTCACCTGAAGGACATCACTGGACCCTTTCTAGATCCCCTTCAATTTGCTTATCGAGCAAACAGGTCTGTGGATGATGCAGTCAACATGGGATTGCATCATGTCCTGCAACATCTGAACAGACCGGGGACGTACGCAAGGATCCTTTTTGTGGACTTCAGCTCGGCTTTCAACACCATCATCCCAGCTATTCTCCGGACTAAGTTAAACCAACTCCCTGTTCACATGTCTATCTGTCAGTAGATTACCAGCTTTCTGATGGACAGGCAGCGGCTTGTAAGACAGGGGAAACTCACTTCCAGCACCTGTACACTGCATTGTTGCCCCCTATGGATGTGTGCTCTCCTCACTACTCTTCTCCCTCTACACCAATGACTGCACCACCAAGGATCCCTCTGTCAAGCTCCTGAAGTTTTCAGACAACATCACTGTCATCAGCATCATCCGAGATGACGATGAGTCTGCATATAGAAAGGAGGTTGAACGGCTGGCTGTCTGGTGCAGTTAAAACAACCTGGAGCTGAACACGCTCAAAACGGTGGAGATGATTGTGGAATTTAGGAGGAACACCCCCAACATTGTCCCCCCCCCCAACATTCTAAACATCACTGTGGCATCAGTGGAGTCATTCAGGTTCCTGGGCACTACCATCTCACAGGACCTGAAGTGGGAGACCCACATTGACTCCATTGTAAAAAATGCCCAGCAGAGGTTATACTTTGCCAGCTGAGGACATTCAACATGCCACAGGCGCTGCTGATTCAGTTCTACTCAGCAGTCATTGAGTCTGTCTTCTGCACTTCAGTAACTGTCTGGTTTGGTGCAGCTACGAAATCAGACATCAGAAGACCACCCCTTCAAGAACTATACACTTCCAGAGTGAGGAAAAAGGCTGGTGAAATCACTCTGGACCCCACTCACCCAGCCCACTACTTAGTGAACTGTTGCCTTCTGGCCGACGCTTCAGAGCTCTGAGCACCAGAACCGTCAGGCACAGGAACAGTTTTTTCCCTCAGGCTATCCATCCCATGAACAGTTAAATTGCCCCATTGAGCAATAATTATGTGCAATACACAGTTTAAGTCTATTTATATTATCCAACATATCCACTTCTGCCATTACATACATTGCACTGTACATAATATACTGTATTTTTGTTCTTTATATAACGGATTTGTAATAGATTTGCACTACATGTGTGTATGTGGGTATATATGAAGGTAGACTTATAAATCAATGGCTTACATGTGATTGGCTAGGAATTACAGAGCTAATGGTGCGATAATGTACAGCTGCTAGTCTTCTACTACTACGCTGTGCTTATATTTACCGCTAAACTGATTTCCTCATCCATTGTAAATATTCAGTTTAGCTATGTACAGATCACTGCCCACTTTTTTTGAACAAGTTTTACTGCACTGATTTATTACTTATTAATCTTTGTTTCTGCATCTAGCTCACAATCTTGTTTTAATATAGATTGGATTGTTAAAAATTAATATTTTCCTCTGAAGATTAATTGTACTAATGCATTTTACAGTACTGTAATTATACCAATGCCCCCCAAGCGCAAATGAAGAAAAGGATCTAATTGTATTGTCACCCTAACGAAATGCGCTGGAACGAAGGTCACGTGCATACCCTCCGTCGACGGAAAGCACACTCATGTAACACCACCAACAACACTCATGCACCCTATGTTACATTTCTAGATGCAGGCCTGCAGTACATCCAGTTCTGTTGTTCCTACTTCAAACAGAGGTAACGGCAACAAAGGAATTAAAATATTAATAAAACTTTATATTGAAATGTACAATTTGGCACCACTTGTGTCACTAAATGGAATTACAACAAATGGCTTTTCAAACAGGTTTCTCGAACAATTCCTCCATCTGCCATTGGCAGCCAAAATAGTCCTGCAGAAAACTCACATATGTTGTAGCACTCGAAACCAGACTCCAGTATTTTCATGGTCTTGGTCTTGTCATGGACTCTGACCTCGATCTTGACTCGCACTCGAACAGGTGTGGACTCTGAGTTATCCCAGAAGTTGGCATGTTGGACCACTCAGACAAAATAGATCATTGTTAAAATTGCCAGAGAGAAACATATTTTTTACATTCTATGGGAAGTTAACCAATGAAAAGCTTACATGTAGTTGTTTCATACCATTGGTTAAGTCAGTGTTGCTATGTTGGGCTAGTTGGAACACTTAAAGCTAGGTTTTAAAAGCGCCACACAGTTTACAAAGGGCATTGATTACTTTTAGTTGTTTGTACATTGGAGAAAGTATTTCAACATAAAAAAGACAAATATCACCTTTAGGACAAGGTGTTGAAGAGCTAACTATAAACAGATGAAGAAGAAGAACATGCATACCTTTGATACATTTAGACAGTACCTATCTACTTTTAATATTACAGTTAGATCTGGCTGACATGCTCATTTAAAATAAACAAATAAAAAAGGCCATTGAGAACCAAAACTGCCCAAGGGTGCTATTCTGGACCATCGACCGTCTCCAAATCCTTCTCATAGAAGACACAGTGACATAATCTTAGGCTTTAAATGTGATAAATTGGCAGTGTTCCTCAGAAAAAAGGTATTGACAATTAAGTCGGATCTAAGCAGAGCGTTTCAAAATGATTCATTGGAGACAGTATTGTGTCATTTGCCATTCTAGTTATTTTAATGGGGTTGATCCATATACAATAAGGATAGTCATTCTGTTTGGGCCTTGTATTCAGTCCCTAGTTTCTAGAGACAGTATATTTCCAGAAGATGAAATCATTAATCTACCAAATTACAGATCCTACCTCAAAGCTATTAATTTCATTTTTAAGATACTTTTTATTTGACACATTAACAGACAATTAATGAGTGAAAAAACATCTAGGTTACGTATGTAACCTCCGTTCCCTGATGGAGGGAACGAGACGTTGTGTCGAAGAAGCGACACTAGGGGTCTCTCGAGTGCCGAATATGCCTCTGATCTATGAAAATAGGCCAATGAGAATTAGGCAGACAGTATTTGCATACCCCGCCCCCAGACATACGGTATAAAAGTGGAGAAATACGTCGAGTTCATTCAGGAGTTTTCTGAGGAGCCGGAAATGGTCCGGCCACCATAGTGGCTCGGCTCAGCAACATGGCCGGGAGGATACAAGTTCCCCGTCTGTCGCTCACTTCGACGTTGTGTCGAAGAAGCGACACTAGGGGTCAAATTTAAATAACGCCATGTGCTGAACCGTGTACGTTTACTGCTGACACAAGAGCGGGCAAGGATTTCACATGCAAAGGCAACCAGTTGTGTCAGACTGCACGTACCCATCCCCAATGCCCCATAAAAGTTGTCGGAATCCTTCTGGTTACCCTAAACAGGGGAACAAGGCGACGCTTGCCAACCTGGGAACAGGCCGAACCTAGCTGGGCCTCTTTTCTTTCTATGTTTCTCGCATAGAGCCAAATGCCTGGGGCCCTTACACGCATTGTGGGAAGGGGGTCTTACCCAGTTTCCTATTCTTTCAAGGGAAAAAGACCCCTCGGAGACCACACCTGCCCAGGGACGGGGAAGTAAAAGTGGCGAAATACATCACATGGGCCACTCAGGTCACATGTGGAAAAAATGTCACGGTGGTAGATCCAGCCTCAATGAGGGGGGAGTTGCTACAGCAGGTTGACCGGAGGGCAGCTGGAACTGCCTAAGGGAGACACGGGTCCACCCGTAAGGGGACCGTACCGTGGAAAATACACACAGGAGGAGTCCACGCAGGAGTCCCGACCTGTGGAGCACCTATTCCAGTACAGGGTAGATTTGAGTACCCGCAGTGGATTGGGTCGGCGAATTCCTCCACCGAATTGCGGACCCATAGGGCTAGGGAAGAGTCATGGAGAGATCCCAGGAGGGGAACAGGCTTGGCCGGGAAGGATTTAACCTCCGGGCGCCTCTTAGGAACCTGATGATTAAGTAGTGCTTGCCAAAGACTTGCTGTCTACTGCGTCGTGGTGGGCTGCGATAGCAGCATCATACACCTTCAAGGTGGAAGGGGACAGACTCCCCTCCAACCTCTCCACTAACATTGAGGCTGAGTCTAACCGAGAAAAGAGATAATCTGAACCGGGGTGAGCTTGCTCTTTTCCCAGTTGACCTGAAGTCCCAAACGGCTGAGGTGCCTGAGCACCTGGTCTCTGTGAGTGCATAGTAACTCTTGGGAGTGGGCCATAATGAGCCAGTCGTCGAGGTAATTGAGTATGCAGATGCCGGCTTCTCGGAGCGGTTCAAGGGCTGCCTCTGCGACTTTCGTGAAGACACGATGGGACAGAGACATGCCGAAGGGGAGGACTTTGTACTGATACGCCTGGCCGTCCAACGCATCCTTCAGGTCTACCGCTGCGAACCAATCTAGATGCCGGACGCAAGTTAAGATATGTTTTTGCGTGAGCATTTTGAACGGGTTGAAAACTCTCAAGTCCAAGATCGGTCGTAAGCCACAGCCTGGCCGTGCTGGCCCAAAGGCGGCAGCCCAGGGGAGTCATCAGTGTCAGACGCCACGCTCTCCGGCCTTTTTTGATAGATCAGAGGCATATTCAGCGCTCAAGAGAGTGTCGCTTCTTCGACACAACATCGACATGAGCGACAGACGGGGAACACATATTATCTCATATTTTGTTCAATAAAAAATATTTCTTAAATGTATTTTAGCAACATTTTGTAAAAAGGTTATCTTTCTCAAATGCATGTGACATCAAATAAACAGAAGTCATATCAGAGATAATCCAACAGTAATTCAAAAGGAATCAGATTAGATTCCCTACAAATTTTATCTAAGGAATTACATTATTAATTACACTTTTAATTATGTAATCTGTAATCTGTAATCAGTACCAGATTACAATTCCGAAGTAATGTACCCAGCACTGATTGGCTCCATTCACTTCCATTGTAAGTGCCTTACTGTAACCCAGATTTTCAAGTTATCAAGTTAACACAGTTTTCTTTTAAGTCTGTATAACTATGATATTTTGGTGGAAACTATTCAGCAATGCAAAAGTTGAGTTATAACTGAAATTAGGTCTTTTAGTCTACGATCTGTACTCTGGCAAACAAGTTTGGCCCACCTATGCTCAGAATCAGAGGAAACAATTCAGTGTTTCAGAAAATTCAGAGAATTTGAAAATGCACATTTGGCTTGACCAATAAAATTCTTTTTCTCATATTTTGTTCCAAATTTTGTACTTCAGGCCTGTTGGATGTTTATGGTACAATGGCAATCATTCAAGTAAATGCCTGAAGGTGACTAAATAATCTCTTTATTTCTAGACAGACAGACAGACAGACAGACCGATCAGTGTTAAATGCAAATTATCCCAATATCCCATTGTTATGACTGTGGGAAGCAGGAGAAGGCAGACTGATGTTTAGGATCCACACACAGTTTATTAATAAGCAAAAACAGAAATAAACAAACTCAGGAACAAACGAAAAGTCCACGATGGGAAAAGACTAAACTCAAACACAAAATACACACAGGTGAACACAGGTTGACAAAACATCCACCAAGGGCAGGGTTACGAACGAACGAACGAACGAACAAACGAACGAACGAACGAACGAATGAACGAACGAACGAACACGAGTGACAAAGAGTAAACATATGCACGGACATGAAACATCAGCATTCAACTTACAACGATAGACAAGGAGTGGAAAACACACAGGGTTTATATACACAGACACAGGAGGATCACAAACGACAAACAGGTGCAAACAATGACACAATAAAACAAACACAGGAACGTGACACCCATACATCCCTTTTTTGCCACATGCAAGATAAACATCCAGCAGTATTTTTTTGTTCAGTCTGTCTCTGCTCATTTTAGCATGCCTCATTAGCTTGAGGTGGTTTTAATAAGGATACCATGTTCTCCAGTGATTCACCACATGCTTTGTAGCACATCTCATCAGCCTTTCCTATCATCCTTTTAAAGATCTATTTAGATGTAACTTCAAATATATGTTGCTTTACAAAAAAAAAGAAGAAAAAAAGGCTTTAATGTGGGCTTGGTTATTGGTCCGAAACAGTTCACAATCTGAACTTGTCATGATTACTACATTTCATTTTTTAAAGGGACAACTTTGAAAACAGACGTCCTCATGAATTAATTAACTGATTATAAAAAATTAACCAATACAAAATAGACAAAGCCAGTGGGTTATGTTCCTTTAATTATTTGAAATTTCTCTGCTGTTTTTCCCCTCTTGGCTGTTTGTGTGTGTTTATGTTAAATTTTGTTTACAACATTGAACTAGATTGACCCTGTAACTGGATCACAAACCAAAAGAACTGAACATTTGATTGCTCTCTCTGATTACTAAAAAACAAAACAAAAAAAGAAACAAACATATTGGGTAAATAATGACATAATTAGGTTCGGGACACTGGCCTGCCCTGTGCTGACATGAAATTAATTTCCTACATTTGTAGAATGATCACATTATTCCTCCCACCAAATTCCTGTTACTGCAATCCTGATGTATTATCTTAATCAAATAATAACACACACTTATTTTCACCTGCATTAACAACTGAATAATTGCTCCTTGGTTGAAATTGAAACAGAGTCTGTCTGTCTGTCTGTCTATCTATCTATCTATATATGTCTGTCTGTCTGTCCATTTCCATTAACATTGTGTAGCCATTAGGCTTTTAAATGAGTTTCAAAAAGCCATAAATACGACACCTTACCATTTATTATATAGATATACTTTTTATTAGAAATATGACACATTCATTTTGTGCTCTGAAAACTGTACAATAACAAAGAAACCCCAGTGAATTTAAAAAAGGGAGCGTGGAAAGGCAGGGAGGGGAGGGTAAAAGAGGGGCAATGGTGAAGAATTCAGGCAAGAACGTATCATCTGGAGTGACAGTCAGTGATACGGAAAATACACACTGTTACATGAAGTTACAGAACACTGATATAGTCCAGTAACCCGATGAGATTTGGGGATCTCAGAATCGCAATAATATCTAGAATAATGATAACGATATTCCCCAAGCACAGTAAGAAAGATATTTGTAGGCTAAAATTCATTTTTGTAGAACTCTTTTGGAAATAATTACAATGCTGTACAACAGGACTCTTGAAGATTGAGTCTTGTGCTTTCTGTGTGTGCAACCACAACCTGACCAGAGAATATCACCCATCTGCAGTTTCACATATAAGACTATTTATAATATTATATATTTATTAATATTTCCATTTTCTTTTTCAAATATTATTCAGTACGATTCTTTCCAGTAATTCTGATGAAAACACCAAGGCTTAAACTTCAAGTAAATTAAATCATGTTGGTTTTGCACAACGAATGCACAAACCCACCAACTCTGGTCCTGTTAACTTCCTGCCAACTTCGTTACACAGGAATGCACTGGTAAGAAGATTACTCACTCTGATGTCACTGAGACATTGACCAACAGAACAGGCAACTTTAACTGCCGTCTTTAAAGCGTCCATGGGTCGGTGCGGTGCACGGAACAGCACAGTGTCTAAGTTGTGGGCGTGAGTGGCACTGCTGTGGGCGATCCTGGCTTGGAGGTGTCTTCTTGCCATGACAAGAGGGCATTTGATACAGATTAACAGTCATATGCAGATGGCTTCGGCACTGCATTGTGGCTGAAGGACAACTCAACGATCACATCGCTCCACAAACCCTAAGCGTATGCATGTGTTGTGTCACACTAACAACAACAAAGAGAATAATAATAATATTTATAATTATATATTTTCTTTTTCATTTGAATTATATGTTTCTCCTGATTCCTGCTGGGCAGTTTCAAAGCTTTCTGTAGTTTTAGGTCCAAATCTGTCATCCATAATGCAGTCTTTATAACCTTTAAAGGCAGAATAACTAATATGTGTAAGAAATTGAAGGCCACTCGCTAAGGCTCGTCTGCTCATTGCCTGAATTTCGGTCCTACCCTTCAGTGACTCACTCCCAAAGTTCCCATGGCAACATCCCAGAATTCCAAAGAGGGTCACCACTCGACTTGCCCAGTTCAGCCATTCTTGGTCATGCCAGATTATTACCATGGCAACAGGCTCAGACCTGCTTTTTCAAAAGAGTATGATTTGCTTTGACATTAAGGAAAAGGCCATTCCAGGATAAAAAGAAACAGAAAAAACAAATTGCACAGCCATATTTTCCATGTTGCTTTCTCTTTGTTTCTCTCACTCTTTCAGTGTCTTTTGGATATACTTTCTATTTGTTGTCCTGTTTTGTTTCACACACTTTTGCATACACATCATTCCTTCTCTTTATCCCTTTTCCTTGCAAGTAGAGTCTGTTCCTCAGAGTAGCACTGGTGGTCTCTCAGACCTCCGTCTGCAGGTCCATGATCTCCTGGCCCACCAGAGGGATGGTAGCACTGGCCTTCTCCCATTCCACCGCCTGCATCTCAAGGGGGGAGGCCTGCAGAGGTTCTAGCTCCTTACGCACCCATGATGGTGGGGAGTGGGTCTTCCTGATGCCCTCCCATACTCGCTTACTGGGGGTCTGTTGCTTGTCCTGGATTAATGAGAGGAGGATGCTAGGGTGAATCTCATAAAAACTATAAAGAAAGGTCTGTGTAATAATTTACCCCAAATCAAAAGTAAAAATTAAGAAATTATATTTTGCATAAGGATACTGAAGCCCATTTTTTTAGGTCCATTAAGTTTTTATTTTTTTTATTTTGGCATTATGACATTATACTGGTGGTAATCCCCCATCCCAATTTTCAGTACCATACTGTAATCCAAAAAAACAAAAAACATCTCATTCTGACTTCTGTACTGTACTAGTAGTTTAGGCATATTTTATTAATATATTTAATTTATAATGTAATGTTAATAATTATTATTTTGAAGAGTATAATTGTTCATATAAAATTATTAGTTTTATATGTTTATAGTTTTAGTTAAAATTATAATTATTATTGTTTTCATTAGTTTTCCTTTTATTATTATTCTTCTACCGCTTTGAGTCTATGGCAGCCCATAGAACTGCTTGCGGGAAAGTTATAAAATTTGGCACACAAATAGAGGATAGTCTTGATATATGTTACCACAGCAAAATTGGTATCTCTACCTCAAACCCTGTAGCACCACCAACTGCCCAAATTTGCTCTCACTATTATGTTAATAACTTTTGAACTGTGAGTCAAAGAAACTTAATTCTTCTTTCCTCTGATTCCTTGGCTCAAGACGATTCGATTGCATTCTATGATTTTCCGCCATTTAGAATTTTCTGAAAAAACTAATTTTCAAACTCGTCCTAGGCCGTTTGTCCGATTTGTATGAAAACTGGTCTGTATCATCTAGAGGAATTTTGAAAAACCATACTAGGGTATATTTGCGTAACGCTTTAGCGTATTTTTACCAAACTTATTATTTGTCATAGGCACCATGACTCGAGGGTGTCTGCTCAGTTTCAGAACCGTGCCACCTAGTAGTGAAAAAAGCAAATTTTTGCTTATAACTTCTGAACAGTTTATCATAAAATCATAAAATTTGTCTGATTAGATTAAATTACTTTTTCGAACTCCTAATACACTGTTCATCGGACTGTAACCAAAAACATGTCACAAAGCTCCTTTTGCTGTTCATGGTGCCGATAATTGGCTTGACCCTGGTATCGCTGCTATATTTAGTATTATTATTATTATTACTACTTATACTACTACTAGTAATGATAATAATAATAATAATATTTAGACAGGATTTAATTCTTTGAGTTTTAGAATGAGTTTTTTTTTACGCATTACAGTAATGAGATTGATTTTCTGTATTTAGAAGTGATTAAATCTAGTAATGAGAGTTTGAAATGGGAAATGTAAGGCATATATATATATATATATATATATATATATATATATATATATATATATATATATATATGTATTTTTTTGCCAGTTAACAGCAAATATAGGAATAGGGAAGTGTGAGGAGTAATAAATGAAGAATCATACACTAAGGTTGGTTTTATCACTGCCTCCTGAGGACACACTCCATCTCTTCCCAGCCTTCCCATCCACTGGAGGAGAGTCTCTGTCCTTCTCTGCATGATGCAGCTTCCTGTTTAAGTCCTGGAACATGTCCTGATGGCGCTTCCGTGTATGCATGATTTTCTGTAAGATACAATATGACTAAAAATAGTGGTATTCCTTTTTTTCTCACCATTATATAATGAGATTACACTCACCTCAAAGTCCAGCTCTGCATAGCGTGATTTTCGTCTCTAAAAGAAAAAATATGAAGAATGACATTATTATTATAAAGTTTCCAATTTGTAACAATACAGGAAAAACTGTCAACTTTGACAAAGCTTGAATGTCAGCATTAAGGGTTTGGTTGGATGCATGGATGGATGGATGTAGAGGTCTACATTCCCACAGAAATCCTGCAGGACCCGATTAGATTTCTTGTTTCGAGGCTAAATTCTTGAGTTGAAAATGGGAGCGGCAGTACTTCCATGAGATGCAGACGGCGGGCGGTCAGAGAATATTGATGTGGATATCTTTTTTATTATTATTATTTAATTCAATAATAATGTTTTTTTTATGACTTATTTATTTTTTATTAGAATAAACATAAAATATGACTTAAAAATGTGCATATACAGTAGTATGTTCATCAAATTATCCAATATTTTTGGATATATGGATATTTATACTTTGGAAGAATGGCAGAGCAAAGCGTGGACACACTGGCTGAGTTTGGAATGGCATAATACCCATACTGCTCTTACTACTTCTGCCATATGTGTGTATGGCAGAAATAGTATATGCTTTGAGAACAAATATGTCATCAAAGGATGTGAAACTGCGATTTGTAAAATGGTCAGTTTAGTGTTAAAAAAACCACCTCAGGCAAGTCAAATGGGTATAATTTCACATGTCATCTGATAATATTGCGTGCAGATCTCTAGATGGATGGATGAGTAGATAGATAGATGGATAGATGGATCGACAGACATACAGGCAGAAAGACATAACAAGCCATATCATTTTGACAAAAATTATCTCATGATTTACTTACACTTCTGGCATCCCAGATGTGTATGACTTTCTTTGTTCTGCAGAACACAAATTAAGATTTTTAGAAGAATATTTCAGCTCTGTGGGTCCTCACAATGCAAGCGAATGGGTGCCAAAATCTTGAAGCTCCAAAATCCACAAAAAGGCAGCATAAAAGCAATCCATATGACTCCAGTGGATTAATCTATGTGTTTATCATGATTTGATAGGTGAGGTTTGTGTGAGAAACAAAAAAAAAATGTAAGTCATTTTTTAATCATAAATTCTCCTCCCAGCCCAGTAGGGGGGCAATATACAAGAAGAATGTGAATCACCAAAAACGGAAGGTGAAAGTGAAAAATATTGATCTGTTTCTCATCCACACATATCATATCACTTCAGAAGAAATGGATTAAAACACTGGAGTCATCTGGAGTACTTTTATGTTGCCCTTCTGTGGATTTTGGAGCTTCAAAATGTTGTCACCCATGCAATTGCATTGTATGGACCTACAGAGCTGAGATATCCTTCTAAAAATCTTTCTTTGTGTTCAGCAGATGAAAGAAAGTTATACACATCTGGGATGGAATGAGGGCGAGTAAATGATGAGAGAATTTTCACTTTTGTGTGAACTACCCCTTTAAGGCAGACTTTGAGATGGCATAAGTGGTTGTGGCGTAATGGGCTAAAGCATAGAACTAGTAAGCAGAAGGTTGCCGGTTGGATCCCCACTGCCACCACCATTGTGTCCTTGAGCAAGGCACTTAAGGTTGCTCCTGGGGGATTGTCCCTGTAATAAGGGCACTGTAAGTCGCTTTGGATAAAAGTGTCTGCCAAATACATAAATGTATTGTATTAATTTTATATTGCATGTTTCGTCTGAGCCCCTGGCATGAGTATGCATTAAACAGCTTGTGACCTCATGGCCTTTCTTTAGCCAGTCTGTGAGCATCTGAGGGCATTCTGACACTCTATCTGAGCTGTGCTCGGCTGCAGCTGTGGACCTGCAATGCATTCTGGGAGCATGGCCTTAGGTGAGGAGAAATACATGCTTGTCATCTGCTCAATTTTAAAACATGAGCAAAATCGGACCTTTGCCAAAACTTTCCCTTTCCTATGCATATGCAAAGAGGCACAAAATATGTAACTTTCATTCATTCCTTCTTTTAATGCATTTAAAGTAATTTTTTCATGCTATTAAGTGTTTTGATGTGGCATCAGTTTTTGTTGAAACTAAGTGCATGTGCATTGCTTGATGTCAGCTTGTTATGTCTCCACGCAGACACTTCACTCTCCACAAACATGCATTTTCCCCTCTGCACATAAATTAGGACACTCACTCCCTTGTGGCAAATACAACAAACATTGAATTCACAGCCTTGTATGCAGATGGGTCTACAGCATGTCTCCTTGGACCAAAAACCAAAGTGGTACCACAGTAATTAGGAATAATCATGGCTGAGAAAAGAGAGTGCGCAAGACAACGATTTAAGAAAGAATGGAATGAAAAGAAATCATGATTTAAAAGAGAGGAGAGACACCTCAATTTTGAGCAATGTACACAGAGTTGATAGATGCACTCCACATGCACTTACCATCTTAGCACTGTTAGCCATCAAATGTTAATGGATCGTCATTTAGAAAGCAGCTCTGTGAGTGGGGCTTTGATTAATTTAAGCTGTGATTCCTACCATAAAAAACGTAATCCATGGTCTACATTATTTAGAAGACATGAAGTCAAACAAGCTTATCTAAAGTGTGGAAACAGGTGCGGACTATTATGGTGGTGCTGAGTACCTTAGGGTTTGTGATCACATGCTGATCATCATGACTTACCTCCAGAGAGCTCATAGACAGTGTGGAGATGGTTTCACTCTTAGACATCATGCCCGAGTTGCCAGAGTCCCCTGGCTCACATGTGTTGCTGTTCATCTGGGACTCACTGGAAATGTTCTGCACTGTCTGCACAGGGGAGTCCCTCTCCGAGCAGGAAACGCTAACTCGCTCTGTGGGAAGACTCTTCAGCCCAAAACCTGATACGGGATCTGCACCAGCAGTGTTGGCCAGGTGAATGAGCCTGGTCTGGGGTAACTGTTCAATGCTGATGTTGTACTTGGTGGCTTGGTCCTCCTTGCTGCCCTTTGCTGGTCTCAGGGTGTTATTATTGTTGGGTAAGAGTACATAACCCTGACCTGATCCTGCTCCTTCGGGTCCACCAGTGTCTCCTGGAGCTCCGTCCAACTGCTTGAAGAGCTCTCCGTCACAGATATAGATCGATTTGGCTCCAGGCAGCTCTGTGCTGACCCCAGCGATGGCTCCCTTCTCACGCCGCATGGTGAGCGTGTGGCTGGCATAGTCGGCAATGTTCTGCAGGTGGACTTTTGCCAAGCTGGCAGGAAGAGTATTGAAGTTGGAGCCTTTCTGCACTGTGATTTGCTGTGAAGCTACTTTCTCCTCACCTTGTAAGGAGGAACGTTTCAGGGTGCCTGCAAATCAGAGATATAAAGCCTTATTAGGTGAAAGGACAGGGGTAAATTTCATTGCCTTTTCACCTTCTGCCATGAGCTCAAATTTCGACATAATCTGTCTTAATAAAACTTTGCTGCATCATGAAACACAAACACATTCCAGAACTAAACAACAAGACCAATGGATGCTTTTGATGTACAAAAATGATTATCTCTTCACTTTCAGTAAATGTTTTGCCCATACAATGAAGGTGAATGTTGACTGAGACTCTCATTAGGCCTAACATTTCCTTTTGTGTTCTAAGGAAGAAAAATTTAATATTTGGGTGAGCTATCACTTTTATTTATTTTTTATTTAGGGTAAACATATAACAATAATGTATGTGTCATATTACCCTGCATTAATTAAAAAAAAAACAGTCACCACTGCTGTTATGGGTTTCTAATACAGCTGCTCAGGCATTGACAGTGAATTTAGCTTCTTTCTCTCTTCTGACTGCCGTAATCTGTGAAGTTGTGGAAACGTAATAGTGCTTATATATTTTTATTTTCCTTTTGGAGCAAATAGGACACAATATATATATATATATATATATATATATATATATATATATATATATATATTTACTGTGGTCTTCCATTCTCTGCTATAAAAGTTTATCCCACTATAGTTTACAACCTACTTCAACATTTTAAACCCAAAAGGGTCCATTGGTCGGTAATCATTTGCTGCACTTTGAAAGGTCAGCAGCAAACAAAGGCAAAGTTGAAATTGTTTAAACTCAAAGAGTTACGTTACAACCTTTGATAGCGCAACACTTTAGCTTGATGCTTCGCTCCATAGATTTCAATGCATTGGGAAGCATAGATGCCAGACATGTGAATAGGCCTTTAGAGTAACTAAATAAACAATCTGATGGAAAGCTTTATCCTTATTCCTTCACACTTCAAAGTGTGCAAAAATATCACTCTGTCATCACACAAGTCTCCATTTCCAGATGCTGGCTTGATATGTCTTTTGGACACAAATCCCATTTCCGATAGATATCAGAGAAGAAAGCTGCTATCTGATAATGAAATGTCGGGAGGGACTTAATTAGGACAGGCCGGCAGATCTGAGGCACAGCAAGGGAACAGACGAGTCTATTTATCTGCATTTTGCTGCTTGCCAGCTAGCAGATCACGTTCTGTATCTCCTTGAAGAAAATGCATTATGGGCCCTGTAATGTGGCACTTCTCTTGTCAAAACAGCAGGCTAGAGATCTCAAGGGGATGCCACTAAGTGAGTGGAGCTCTTTTGGAAGAACCAAGTCCCCTCAGTAAATCACTGACTCTAAATGATGTTGAAACTCACCTGAACGGCAAGCCATGTCCACATCCTTTTCAAAGTCAGTCTGGAGAAAACAGGGATAAAAAACACTGTTGTACCAAGACAGAAAGTTGCCAATTATGATTTGTGTGTAATAGAAAAATGAATTTAACCTTCATGTTCTGTTTAGATAGATATTCCAGTGTTTATGAATGGGGTTCCAGAGACCCCAATGATGAACAAGTAAAAATAATCACTGTAATTGCGAAATTATTTTCCCATCTTTAAACCTCAATTGTAGCACAAAAATAGGCATGAATCTTTCAGAAATGTGACAGTGACTTTGCTTCTGATTGGGGTCAATTTGACCAGAGCAAAAATCCAATAAAACATAATGAAACATATCAAAATAGGCAATAGGCAAGAACAAAATTCTACTGTGTGCACCAATCAAAAAACCTTAAGATGTGAAAGTCCTTAATATTTAATTCCCAAGTTCTTTGAGACCCCAAACAGAAGTATGGATGACATTTGAAGCATGTAATCAGGTTAAAAGTTCATTTTTTTATAATCACTTCTCTTTAGATTATAAAAGAAGTATCAACCTGATAATGTCTTAAGTACTGCATGCTTTAGTTTATTGTTATGTAGCAGCAAGTCACCATCAACTGAGCATGGCCGTTCTGGAAAGATCCTCCAGAGTCACCATTTCCATCTTCTTGGCGATCAACGACTCGACACTTCACTGCCTCTTGGACCTAAACAGATGTCAAAATCATGTCTAAATATCTTCATCTAAAATGGGAAAATCTACCTTTCAAAACAGATAAAAAACTGTAACACCAGGGTTTTGGACACGTCCCCCCACCTCTCTGCGTAGAATACAATGCACCATCACAATGACGAAGCCTTCAAGGGAATCAAAAACAGCAAAGAGGATCTGAAACAGGGCTGAACGGCGGTCAGTAATGGCCAAAACTGCCGACATCCAAGTGAGGGCCAGCAGTGGCAGTACAACGCAGGAGCTCCACAGTGACGCCCTACAGGATAGGTGCAGAATTATTGTTAGTAGGTGCTTAGTGCTCAAAGTATAGTATACTGTATCACCAATGACATTCAAAATGACAAAGAGGGCAAAACTAAAGTATAAATGCTTCTCTTTCTCTAAAGTGACTTCAGTTGATATTTAGATATGTTTCAGTAAGAGAACCACTTAATATCTATAATGCATATTACTGATTTCCTGGAGGTCAGATGAGTCTTTCACATGTATGAATCTGGTGTTTTAATAAAAGCATTAATATGTGAATCCACACAATTAACAGCTCAATATGTTTGTTCAATACAATTCTATACATGAGCTAAATTTGCCCTT
The DNA here is from genome assembly GCF_025860055.1 of Xyrauchen texanus. Taxonomy (NCBI): domain Eukaryota; kingdom Metazoa; phylum Chordata; class Actinopteri; order Cypriniformes; family Catostomidae; genus Xyrauchen; species Xyrauchen texanus. The sequence continues at coordinate 34,169,337 of NC_068292.1, forward strand.
TTTGTTGATTATACTCTGCAAAATATCAATATACTTAAAACAGGTAGGTTGATCACAGTTCACAGAATATGAAAACAGTTGCAACAGGTAAATAATAGCTAAAAAAATCCAAGAAAAAAGAAGCAATGGAAGATGGAAGAAGAGAGGGACAAATGTCAGGGTGAGAGATGAAGGCATGAAGACACACAAGTGGTCTTTAGAGAAAAACTCTCCATTGTTTGTCGATTTGGAGTTAAGGGCCAGCATGCTCGGCATTATTTTTTATTCCTCTCTTTATATAGTTTATTCTTTATCTGCTTTGGTGTTCTGCATTTATGACTATATAACACACAAAAACACACACAAACACACACACACACACATATATATATATATATATATATATATATATATATATATATATATATATACTGTATATTCTCCCATACAGACACATACAGTCTGATAAATGGCTTATATACTATAGATACCTAAAGACCAGCTTCACTTAATTGTTTATTGGCTTAACTTTAAAAAAAAATCAATACGATACACGTCTCAAAGACATCTGCTTAATCTCTTCTTGACATCTGAGACATGCTTATTGACAGATGTCTTGAGGACGTATTGCAGATAAGCAAACAATATGTCTTCCAGATGTTAATAAATATAAAATAGATGTCTGGGTGATGTACGCATACTTTCAGGGTAGATACTTTTGAAACCTGACATAGAGAGTCTACAGTACAGTTTGACTAGGAACAAATATACCATGATATTAAATCCTTCCAATATCGACCGAATCAGACAGATTTTAATAACTAAAGGAAAAAAAGAAAACAATTACGGGCAATGCTGAAATGGTTGCAGATTTATTGTGCATCCCAAATATACACAGTCTCAATAAAGACCTTGTTGTCTGAAGAGGGGATATACTGTAGCACTCTGCAAGCAAATCTAAATACAAACGTAGCCAACCCCAGACATCAAAACATATATATATATATATATATATATATATATATATATATATATATATATATATATATATATATATATATATATATACATGTACTGTATATATAACGTACAGTACATGTAAACCTCCTCGACCTTAAACCCTATTGTCTGCTATTGTATGTTTGCAAATTGCTGCTATTCACTGGCAAAATAAATATATATGAATATATTGCAGGTTTTTTCAAGAACAATATTAAACTTTGCCCCCTCTTCATTACTCTACTGCCGCCACACACAAATGTATCTGGACTAATCCTTCACAAAAACACATGCAGACACACATACAGGTCCGTCTCAAAAAATTAGCATATTGTGATAAAGTTCATTATTTTCCATAATGTAATGATAAAAATTAAACTTTCATATATTTTAGATTCATTGCACACCAACTGAAATATTTCAGGTCTTTTATTGTTTTAATACTGATGATTTTGGCATACAGCTCATGAAAACCCAAAATTCCTATCTCAAAAAATTAGCATATCATGAAAAGGGTCTCTAAACGAGCTATTAACCTAATCATCTGAATCAGCTAATTAACTCTAAACACCTGCAAAAGATTCCTGAGGCTTTTAAAAACTCCCAGCCTGTTTCATTACTCAAAACCGCAATCAAGACTGCCGACCTGACTGCTGTCCAGAAGGCCATCATTGACACCCTCAAGCAAGAGGGTAAGACACAGAAAGAAATTTCTGAACAAATAGGCTGTTCCCAGAGTGCTGTATCAAGGCACCTCAGTGGGAAGTCTGTGGGAAGGAAAAAGTGTGGCAAAAAACGCTGCACAACGAGAAGAGGTGACCGGACCCTGAGGAAGATTGTGGAGAAGGACCGATTCCAGACCTTGGGAGACCTGCGGAAGCAGTGGACTGAGTCTGGAGTAGAAACATCCAGAGCCACCGTGCACAGGCGTGTGCAGGAAATGGGCTACAGGTGCCGCATTCCCCAGGTCAAGCCACTTTTGAACCAGAAACAGCGGCAGAAGCGCCTGACCTGGGCTACAGAGAAGCAGCACTGGACTGTTGCTCAGTGGTCCAAAGTACTTTTTCAGATGAAAGCAAATTTTGCATGTCATTCGAAATCAAGGTGCCAGAGTCTGGAGGAAGACTGGGGAGAAGGAAATGCCAAAATGCCTGAAGTCCAGTGTCAAGTACCCACAGTCAGTGATGGTCTGGGGTGCCATGTCAGCTGCTGGTGTTGGTCCACTGTGTTTTATCAAGGGCAGGGTCAATGCAGCTAGCTATCAGGAGATTTTGGAGCACTTCATGCTTCCATCTGCTGAAAAGCTTTATGGAGATGAAGATTTCATTTTTCAGCACGACCTGGCACCTGCTCACAGTGCCAAAACCACTGGTAAATGGTTTACTGACCATGGTATTACTGTGCTCAATTCGCCTGCCAACTGTCCTGACCTGAACCCCATAGAGAATCTGTGGGATATTGTGAAGAGAAAGTTGAGAGACGCAAGACCCAACACTCTGGATGAGCTTAAGGCCGCTATCGAAGCATCCTGGGCCTCCATAACACCTCAGCAGTGCCACAGGCTGATTGCCTCCATGCCACGCCGCATTGAAGCAGTCATTTCTGCAAAAGGATTCCCGACCAAGTACTGAGTGCATAACTGAACATAATTATTTGAAGGTTGACTTTTTTTGTATTAAAAACACTTCTTTTATTGGTCGGATGAAATATGCTAATTTTTTGAGATAGGAATTTTGGGTTTTCATGAGCTGTATGCCAAAATCATCAGTATTAAAACAATAAAAGACCTGAAATATTTCAGTTGGTGTGCAATGAATCTAAAATATATGAAAGTTTAATTTTTATCATTACATTATGGAAAATAATGAACTTTATCACAATATGCTAATTTTTTGAGAAGGACCTGTACATTATCAAAAGATTGGTCTACATCATCTCAGATAATAAGGTTAGAACACCAACTAACGAGCAACAGGGTAATGATGGAGACCAGACCAGTGTCACTCATTTCAGTCTCACAGTCAATTCTTAAGATTGCTTTAGATATGCCATGGTAGCCAAGCAAAACTGAAACTGACAAAAAAGGCTTCTTTTTTATAGTCCAGTTGTCCAGCCAAATTGTCAAGCTGAATTTTTCCCTCTGAATCTGAGCATAGCTGAGCCAAACTTGTCTGCCTCAGAACAGATTGTAGACTAAAAGACCTAATTTTGGTTATAACTCAACCGTTGCACAGTAGCATAGTTTCCACCAAAATACCATAGTTATACAGTCTTAAAAGAAAACTGTGGTACTAGCCACCACTGTCATAAAAAAAATGGACTTAAATAAAATGACAGAAAGATTTTGAAAGCTTCTTGAAAGAAGCTTTTTGAAGGAGACCCCATTTTAATGTATCATAATTTTACAATAGTAACAATAAGGCTAGAAACATACTTTATGCAAATATGCGTTATCAGATGTGAGCGCTTGGCCACCAAATCGCCATTGAACATGCTTAAAGCAACATTCCGTGTTTAATACAAGTTAGCTCAATTGACAGCATTTGTATGGATTTTGTATGTAAAATGGATTTTGTCTCATCCCCCATTTTCTTAAAAAAGAAAAACTCTGGGTTACAGTGAGGTTCACAATGGAAGTGAATGGGGGCCAATTTTTGAATGTCAAAATAATGTTTTTCTAAACTATCCACAAAATGTAAAAGAAAAAATGTTAACATGATTTTAGTGTGATAAAATCACTTACTAACATTGTCTGGGTAAAGTTATAGCCAATTTTACAACTTTGTTGCCATGATGATGTAATTTCAACAACACCCAGAACTCTGAAATGACTGTAAAAATTTAAATTTAAACAACTTAACAGCTCAAATAAAATTTGTTTTAACAGAAGAATTAATGTAAGTGGTTTTATAAAATTATAAGCATTACATTTCTGCCTTTAAACCCTCCAAAATTGACCACATTCACTAAAGTGTCTCACTGTAACCTCAATATTTGCTTTGTTTTAAAGAAAAGGAGGGGTGAGTCAAAATAATTTTTGTGGTAATCAATATTATGTCACAAATGCTGTTGATTCAGCTTAACTTTTATTGGACACGGAATACTTCTTTAACATGCATTCTTGCGTTGCCATGGCGGAAACAAACCTCAAAACTCGGTGCCATTACACTGGATGTGTTAATATTCTGGTAAGTTTCTATAAATATATTGACTTTATCTTCCTTGCTCAGCAATATTCTTTTCAAAATTTTGCTCCGCCATGACAGTAGTTGAAAATGGTGAGAATACGCACCATAGGAGTGGACAACTTACACTAAGCTATAGTACCCCTTGTGGCAGCATTGAGAATGCAACTCATACTTGCGTTGTGTTATGATTGCAGTCAAGCTTGCGTATCTAGAGGCATCTGCGTTCACGTACTTGCATAGAGAATTTTTAGGTCTTAACTATATAAAACAAGGTATTTTGGCAGTTACCATGGTACATTTTATGGCCTTTTAAGGCTGTCAGCTGCAATGACATACAGTAAGGACACTCACACACACATACTGTATGTAGTAATCCAAGGATTGGCTCCTATTGCAATCTGCATGATTTAGCACAGTGACAGCATTAAAGCTCTGTCTTTGTTATTCATTTCATTACAGCCAGGAGCAATAGCAGGGTGAGGGAAATGAATGGGGAGAGGAAACCAGAAAAGAAAAAGAAGGTGTGAAGTAGAAAAATGCAAAAAGAAATTAAAACAGAACCGAAGGCAGAGCATCAAAGACTTGGTAAATAATTAGCGGGACTAACATGGCGTTACTGGTAGCTGTGGTGGAAACGTCAGCCGATGAGATAACTCCGCACTTGGCACATTTGAGCGTCATATTGTACAGTGGCACTGTCATCTGACTGCAAAGTCAAATTAACACACTGAGATACACATGTATGCTGACATATAACTACACACATACACTCTCACCCACATACAAAGGCACAATTCAGGTTTCCATTCAATTTAATTTGAATTAAATTAAATTCAAATTTAATTTACGTGAAAATACATAATTTCACAAAAAAAATTCACGAACAAAACAGCATTTAAAAGAACAAAAGCGAATTTGATGCAAAATGGAATTGGAAGTTGTAGCCACTGGGGAAGCCATTTTGGCTCTTTTATTATATGTAATAAACTTTGTGGTTAAGAGGTTGCAGACACAGCACTCTTAAGGACGTCATGATTAATAGCGATCAGAGTTGTGTAAGACAGTTCAAGGAGGTCATACTGTATTAGCCAATCATTTTGAATACAGGCTTTGGCTCTGGCATTTCAGAATGACCAGGGCAACATTTACAATGCTATGCGATAATATTGGTCCACTGGTTAGTCCAGTTTTAAGCAAATTATTCAGTCACATTACTTTTTTGATGCACCAATAGAAAATTAATCGTAAAGTGTTTTCATCGTAGTTTATGCACATGTCTTTGAATTGAATTAAAAAGAAAATCCATTAAAACACCATTTTATGCGCATTTAAGAAATTGTATTCGCAGCTTGGTGTTTCCATCCAACATTATTAATGCATTATCCCAAAATTTGCATAAAAATTTGTGAATGGAAACACAACTATATACACCTGTACACACGTAGATACAAAGATCTAGCTCCTACAGAATCCCCTATCCAGCTCTCACTCAGGGCAGATCTCTGCCAGGGCTATGGGAAAAGTGTGGGAATGATGGAAAATGCACTGTCACATTAGTTTTATTTCTCAACAGGCCTGATTGCACATGTGGGACAAAGAGGTATATATGCAACGCATGTATGTATGGATTATCATAATTTATTTCAACTGACAGCCTATGTGAAAATACATGGCAATGTTCATATCAATGAAATCAAAGTGTTCTTTTGCATTAGCATGCCATATGGAATTTGTTTGATTTAGGCTGTGAGTAGTTTATCCATCCCACTCTGAATCTGTCTTTGGGCCCTGGAGAGAGACATGGCAACTCAAAAAAGCTGGCTGAGAAACATACACAAACATTAATTCGTGTTGACAGCCGAAGATCATGCATTCACAAACTCTAGCTAAATCATAGTTATTTTAGGAGACATATCCTAAGTCATTCACAACTATAACTGCCAAAATGCTGTGTGCACCTGTCTGAACTTTTCATATATCTCTGTGGCTGCAAGAGATATATATTTTTTATATCTCTTGCAGTATGCTATATTTGTTTTTACATTTCATGTTATTCCTGTGATGTTTTGCAGCAGAACTATTTGTTAAGTCTGTGGTAATTTTTTCAGTGCTGCATTACTGTAATGTTACCTTACAGACAAAAAGCATCTTAAATATGCTTTTATCGAGGCTCTCAAGAGCATTTTAATATTTGCAGACAGCTAATGAAATCAGAAACAAATATGCAGACTATGCTTTCCCTTTTTTAGTATAAATGTCACAGTCCAGTTTATAGAAAGCTTAATTAATTATTTAACAATGTCCTAAAATATCAAATGCATCTGTTCGCTTACACAAAATGACCACCTGGAAAAAACAATTAAAGCCATCAGCTTGGCAGGGCTGCTATAATGGACAGGAAGTCGAGTCTGCTTCTGGCAGACATGTAGATTAAAATCCACATAATATCAGAAATTTAATTTCAAGCAAAAGGCCAATATGACCAATAAAACCTCAATGGAGGCAGTGATATTAAAAAACAATCAGCATTTTTTTGAATTACAAGGTGATCTTGCTAGTCTTTAAGAAGAATGTGAGAGGGACTTCAAAGACAGAGCTGATTGGATCCAACCAAATATTAAAACAACTTTTCTTATATATATATATATATATATATATATATATATATATATATATATATATATATAAATATATTTCATTTACCATTCTGACAAAGTTCATCTTTCAGTTTTTCTTGTCGCAGGTGGAAAACATTACGAAAGATCTTGCTTCAGGAGGCTGACAGCAATTTGTCAAAATGCACATCTTAAACTGACGAAAATGCCATGATCCACAGGTATACGGAGACTATAAAAGTGCTGTTCCTGTATTGTGCATAATTAACAGCAGCAATTTCTAATTAGGTTAATGAAAAATGCTGTGTTTATGAATGAGGGCAGGGGAGTGAGGAAGAAAGAATAATTAAAAAAAAATCCTCCCTCCAAATCTCATTCACTTTCAGGCCTGAACATCAGCAGTAAGCCTTGAGTTACCACAGAGAACGCAGTGCTGCACATTAATCGACTGCTGCGAAATACTGGAGCAAACATGTTAAGAGTTTGCAAATTTGGAATTACAAAACTATTTTCCATTCTTACACAAACAGAAAGAAAAAAAAAACATGACCAAATCTCCAAACTTGAAATAACATCACAAGCATTCTATTACAAATTCACAAACACACACACACACACACACAAACACACACGTAGTTTTTCCATGTTTTATGGGGACTTTCCATAGACATAATGGTTTTTATACTGACAAAATTTATATTCTATCCCCTAAACCTAACCCTACCCCTAAACCTAACCCTCACAGAAAACATTCTGCATTTTTACATTTTCAAAAAACATAATTTTGTATGATTTATAAGCTGTTTTCCTCATGGGGACCGACAAAATGTCCCCACAAGGTCAAAAATTTCGGGTTTTACTATCCTTATGGGGACATTTGGTCCCCACAAAGTGATAAATACACACACACACACACACACACACACACACACACACACACACACACACACACACAAAAATACTTGTTTGATTTTGTATTTTTCTTGTTAGGGACTTTACCGTTGACATCTGTTGTTTTTATACTGAGCTAATGGTCTGTGTTCTATAATGATATTTATTATATCCTTACGTCAAATCTTTACCCTCACAGTCACTGTTTTTTTTTTGTATTTTTTTGCCTTTTGAAATTTTAGTTCATACATTATTAGGTATGTTTATTAAGCTATTTTCCTCATGGAAATACTTTACACATCCGAAACTTAATCTAAAGCACAATTTTTAATTTAACCTGCGTACTTCCATCCAAAACAATCAGTGATATTTTCAAATCAGATATCCTCTCTTCTAAAACTGAAACTAACTAAAGGTTTAAAGTTGCCAGATTATGGGAGGAGCAAAGGTTGAGGTCATCAGAGATATGGTGGGCAGTCCTGCACCTCAACCAATCAGTGAGGTGGTGGGCGGGGCAGAGAGGAGAGCCCTGAGTGTGAGCGAGGGGATGCTGTGGTAACTCTAATACAACAGCAGAAAAACACAACCGATCAGAGAGAATCATAGCAGAGACAAACACATTGTTGTTCAAATAAAATAATCCAAAAACAAAATGAAAGATAAGGACAACGGTAAGAAAACATTTGGAATCAGAAACAATGCCAGTAAGGGGACACAACAGCCTGCAGGCAGAGGAGCACAGCCCAGAAATGGAAACACAGACAGTCAATCATGAGACATAACATGAGTAATATTCTTCTTTTAGTCATAAATCCCAGATCAAATTTCAGCTGTAATGCCAGATTAGATCTTTAATTTGGTAGAAAGTATGTGATTCTTGGATAATTAACAATTCAGCTGAGTAATTAATGGTCCATAGCGCCTAGATGGACATCATAAGTTTGTGGAAACCTTATAATGAGGTCTATTATGACAATTCTCGGCTCATACTTCCGCTCCAATGACATTTTACTCACAAGAATAAAAACTTGTCAAAATCAATAGGTATAAAATGAGAATTCGCTCAGCCTGAATGCTATGAATCAGACACATGAAACCAATGTCTTATGTGAGATTTCCTTTTCTGGGTCTTGTGTCTGACCCTCAAATAAACATTTGCACAAAGAAAAGACACACATGGATTTAAACAGCTTCATATCAAGATGCACAGCAACACCTTGAAATCTAGAGAAGCTGGAGAGATGATTAAGAAAACATGGCAAATCATCAAAAGAAATGTAAAAGAAATGCAATGAGGTGGGCAGAGGTGTCATCCTGCATTTGATAGGATCAATAACCAGTCCTTTATGATCTCTCCCCCCTTTTTTTTATCTCTGAATGATCTGCTGTTCACTTCTGCCATCTTGGAGTCTTTCCTAGAGCTGAAGTGTCATTTTATTCAATGTTTCACTGTTTAATCCCTGCTAAATTTGAGAAGACAACTGCAATTAAACCATATGTAGTTTGATTCCCCCAGAAACGCTGTATCAAAACATTTCTCAGTTTATTTGAGTATTCTGATGCGCCCCAACCTATTAAAACTGGTTTAACCAATGATGTGAGTTTGGGAGCAGGACAATCTGTTTTTCTGACCAATAGGAAATAGGAGTGTGTTCAGGAAACCTGTTTAAAAAAAAAACATTATTTTTGCAATTCCATTTGTTGATGCTAGTGGTACAGAATGTATAGGCCACATTTCAGCTTTAAAGTAAAAAATATATATTTAAAAGACAATTAATGTGATTTTTCTATTTCTATTTCTAAAATCTATTTATTTTTGACTGCTTATGACTGATTCTCTCTTTATCTTCTTTTAAATCATATTCCATCACTTCATTATTTATTGTCATTCTTCTTGTCATTTCTTGTCTTTCAGAAGTTATTTTTCGGATTAATATGTGCTAATTTGTGCCTTGCTCGAGGGAGGAGAGATGTTATGAAAGGTCTGGCCACTGAATGTTTTTCCCAGGGCTGTATAGAGGTCAGCCAGTGAGATGAATGTGTGCTTTGAAGCATACCCAGCCCTCTCCTTGAGTTTCATATCAGTAATGCCATCTTTGGACACCAGTTTGTTAAAAACCAAAATCCCGATAACCATGTTAACCTGGTGAAGAGAGAGGAAAGAGGTGAACACAAATGTGCATCTCATAATTCAGTCCATTCTCACAATGGAACAGTCCTAGAGTTATATTGGTGACATTTTTAACAGTCTCATGACAATTCATAATAAATTGCATGCAATGACGAAATCCCAAGATATCGTATGACTTGGCTCAGAGAAAAAGGTATGGTTTTTTCCCCACAGAGACAAAGAAAATAATCAACAAACATAACTTAAAATTGATATAAAACAGGCATCAAATTTGATCCAGCCTCCTCTCCAATATTTTATTTTAAGAAATGAAACATCTGTGGAATAATTTGCTTACTAATTCCAGTGACGAGGAGGGTGGGGCTAGGCCATGAGTCTGCACGGCTGGCCACCAATCGGGCTAATCAGCCGAGATGAGGGATAAGACCGAGCCGGATGTGGCAGTTCGGGAGAGAGAGAGCCATTCACAGCTGCCGTGTGTGTTTGTGTCTTTTTGTTACATTATTTTGACTGTTCAGCCGGTTCCCTCCTCCTCCTTGCCCATTTTAAACCTTATTACATTGGTGCTGAAGCCCGGGAGGGAGGAGGGATGCACTGTCGTAGAGTCCTCGCCACTGCCATCTGCCCAAAGGTGCCGGAGGAGTCGCTGCCGACTGCCTGGATGCGGAAGAATGGCTGCCGTCCACGATGGAAGGAGGGGCTAGCCGCTGGCTGCCTGGAGCGGTGGAGCCGCTGCCAGGGGTGGAGGGGCTCGCTACCGGCCACCAGAATACGGAGGGGTGTTCCATCCACCAGGGGTCAGAGGACTTGCTCCGGTCCACCTGGGGAGGAGCGGCTGTCATCCGCCAGAGGGTGGAGGAGTGATCGAGGACCAGGCGACCGGCAAGCAATTTTTTTTTTCTCTCTCTACTATCTCTCTCGCTCCACCTTGTCTCCAACCCAGGTCTCCAAAGGCGGGGAAAGCTTTCCGGCAGGCATGGCCGGGAGGACAAGGAAGGGTTGTACGTCATGCCAGGGGTACCCTGGCCTGAGGCAAAGGAGGGAGGAGTGTGACGAGGAGGGCGGGGCTGGGCCGTGAGTCCGTACTCATGGTATACGCTTGATATTGCATTTATACTTCAGATCCTTTAATCTCTGAAGTTCAATTATTAAAGACGCATCAAAATATCACAATCCAATTGATAGTGGGAGGTTTCCTGGGAGGCGAACAGGTCTACCTGGGACTTGCCAAACCGTTCCCAAATCAGCTGGACCGACTGGGGGTGAAGCCTCCACTCCCTGCCGGGCAGGCGTTGTCGTGATAGCGCGTCCACTACGACGTTGAGCTTGCCGGGGATGTGAGTGGCACGCAGCGACTTGTTTTGAGGCAGGCGGGGGTGATCCTTACCCGATGCGTGCCGTGGTGCCATGCTTGTCTCGGGACTCGAGTCTGGAGCCAGTGCTGGAGTGGTCTCATATGCATCAACCCCAGCGGCGGGACCGCCGCGGAGGACGCCATATGGCCCAGGAGCCTCTGGAAAAGTTTTAGAGGGACCACTGTGCCTGGCTTGAAGGAAGCAAGGCAGTCCAGCACCGACTGAGCACGCTCGCTCGTGAGACGTGCTGTCATTGAGACTGAGTCTAACTCCAACCCGAGAAAAGAGATGCTCTGAACCGGAGTGAGCTTGCTCTTTTCCCAGTTGACCTGAAGCCCCAAGCGGCTGAGGTGCCGGAGCACCTGGTCTCTGTGTGTGCATAATAACTCTGGATGAGCCAGTCGTCGAGGTAGTTGAGAATGCGGATGCCGGCTACTCGTAGCGGGGCAAGGGCCGCCTCTGCGACCTTCGTGAAGACGCGAGGGGACAGAGACAGGCCGAAGGGGAGGACTTTGTAATGAAACGCCTGCCCGTCGAACGCGAACCGTAAGAAGGGTCGGTGTCGTGGCAGAATTGAGACGTGGAAGTACGCATCCTTCAGGTCTACCGCTGCGAACCAATCTAGATGCTGAACACCAGCCAGAATATTTCTCTGCGTGAGCATTTTGAACGGGAGTTTTAACAAGGCCCGATTGAAAACTCGCAGGTCCAGGATTGGTCGTAAGCCGCCGCCTTTCTTGGATACAATGAAGTAAGGGCTGTAGAAACCCTTCCTCATTTCGGTTGGAGGGACGGGCTCTACCGGGCCCTTGGCTAAGAGGGTCACGATTTCCGTGCGCAGGGAACTGGCATGCTCGCCGTGTACTGCGGAAAAGCGGACGCCCCTGAAGGGAGGCGGGAGCCGGGCAAACTGAATTGCGTAACCGAGTCGAATGGTCCGGTGCAGCCAGCGTGACGCGTTGGGAAGCGAAAACCACGCTTCCCAGCTCTGCGCTAGGGGCACCAAAGGGACAAGTATTTTGGACGTACTTTCTGTTGAAAGCAAGCCGCGACCGCAACGTGGTCATGGTCATGTTCTCGCAGTGAGAACATGAACCATCCACAAACGCTGCCTCGGTGTGATCGCGGCCCAAACACACGAGACAGCGCCTGTGGCCGTCTGAAGCAGAGAGGCTTCTACCGCATCCAGGAACAACACAGGGGCGGAAGGGCATCTTGAAAAAGACGCGTCCTGAAAACGACGTTCAACGCCGCTGTGTTTTGCTCTTTTAGAGAAATTCACTCTTTTAAGGGAAATAACTCTTTTAATACACAGTATGTGTGTGTGTCTGCGCTGTCGAAGCGCTCAGGGGCAACAATGCACGCCGTGCAAGTAGGAGAAAGCCGCTGTTGTGCACCGTCAAATCCAACAGCATGAAGATCGTCAGAGGAAACAGGAACGTAGTCGTGTGTAAACTCGCAGCAAACTGCAAACAGACCATCGGCTCCGAAGAAATTTTCTGAATGAACTCCCGTATTTGTGCCGCTTAAATACCCGTATGTCCGGGGGCGGGACATGCAAATACTGGCTGCCAACTCTCATTGGCCTTTTTTCACAGATCAGAGGTGGATATCGGCGCTCAAGAGAGACCCCTAGTGTCGCTTCTCCGACACAACGTGGAGAGAGCGACAGAAGGGGAACTAGTTATTCTTAGATGTATCAGCCAGTCATCGGTATCATCAGCTTTTATTTGCACTGTACTTTAAAAGCTGCTGATGATCAGGGCAGACTATTTCCTGTCAATTAAAAGGGGGCGGAAAAACAAGTTTGGGCGGTACACAGGAAAATGTTCAAAACCACCATTATATCAACGTCTGCCAAATGGAAATCCGTTATTCAACAAAAAAGCTCCTGCTATAATAAACGGTAATAGAGTTTGACACCAGATCAGGTTTAATTAATCTGCAGTGGTGTAATGAGCCAAATTAAGCACACTTAGTATTAGCAGTGTTTAAACAGACCAGCTCAAATACAAATTTGTTGGAGATTGCATATGGGGTTATGAAGGTCAAATAAAAAATTGCCAGCATCTCCACTCACTACCACTCTAAGTGCTTGCCGTTAAAGCAGTGGCTTATTTTTTGGTAAAATATTAAAAAAATGTGTGTGCACGGATGCAAGTAATGTGTAGCACTTAATCTGGATACGAAAAACTGCAGATTTCTATGAAATTTCTATGAACAGAGATAAAGACCGTACCAAGACGACAGCAGCGGCTGGACCAACAAATGCGTACAACAGTCCACCTTCCAGAGACAGCCAGCAACTAACACAAAATACAAGAAAAGAGATCAGAAAGAAGAGATGAGACAAAGAGAGACAGAATGAAAGAAAGAGAAAAATGTAGAGACCAAACAGGAAAAAGATCAAAGAAATCATGAGGATTGTAAATGTCACAGTCATGTTGCTGATTTAAAAGTCATGTTACCACATCAATGTAGTGCTGAAGTATGAAATCAATATAGGCAAAAATAGAAGGGTTTATTAAACATTATCATGGTCATACTTACTAGTTAACATTGCCATAACCCTTTGCCTTAGTGAAACCAACAGAAATTGCTACAACGAGAGCAGGTAAGCCTAAAAGAGGAAAACTGAAATTAGTAGGTGGGTAGTTGACATGACATAACATGAACAATTTGATACAACATTTTTATTTTATTTTTTTATTATTATTTTTTTACAACTTTTAAATCACTTTTTGCTTTCACTAGTTTTGCTTTCACAAGTGAATCATTAAAAGAACAAATATTCCATGTAGTGTCTCAATTAAAATGTGGTCATAAACTGCATGTGTTATGTGAATTGGAAAATTGGAAAAACAAAGATGCAAATGAAGAAATCAATAAAGACCGACAGCAAGGCAGAGAGAGACAGCCCTCACCCCAACCAAGGCAGAGGAAACGCTTGCGTATGATGCGGTTTCTAAGACGGCCAGTCACGGCCATGTAAGATTGCCACGCCTCTGTCAGAACCCAACAGAAAGAGGAGAGGAAGAAGAAGTGCAGAAAAGCAGCCACAAGTGTACAAACAACCTGAGACAGAGAGAAAGAGAGATCAGCAAATATTAGAATGGTATGTAAAAAGCAGAAATGAGAAAGGTTAAGAAGCAGATTCTGTTATGGATCAAGTTTTATTAAAACATTGACATACCTTGTTCCGTGTCTGAGTTTGTCCGATGAGGATGAGAGCGTTGGAGGAGATGATGGACAGACAGAAGTTTATGAGGATGACAGAGCGTTCCGAGCGGATGTACCTGTTGAAGAACACACTGACACACTGAGCCAACACACTTGGATGGCGTAAATTGCTTCCACAAAACAACTGCACATATATATCCTCCTAGTTCATACAAGCTTTCAACAGATCAGTTGAACCAGAGCAGACATGATTACAGTGGGGTCCAAAAGTCTAAGACCACATTGAAAATCTGGGAATCAGAATCGAATTAATTATGAAAAAAGTTTAAACAAAGAAACGTTTTGACATTAAATTAAAAAATAAATATTTAAGATTGCAATATTTCAAGGTCACTAATCAAATAAGCAAAATAAGCACGGTGACAGACCATGTTAACTCCTTTAGACAAAAGGTTACAAGGCATTTTTACTATGGTCTGAGACTTTTGCACCCCAATGAATACAGGAATTGCATCATACGATGTAAATGTTTAGGACTTGTTACAAATTCCATCACATCAACAATCTGATTTAAGGACTTAAGTCTTAGAATAGATCACATCAGTGTCCATCCACTTTTTTAGCCATCTTGGTTCCAGAAGTATTTTTCCCATTTATTTCTTCTATAGGGATTTCATAAAATCCTCAAAAATAATAATAATTCTAAGCCATTAACCAAAACAACCAGCTCCGAGGTGAATCACAACATTAAAAACGTTGATTTGAAGCCGAAAAGTATTTGAAAATCAGACAAAAAGACAAAGGTCCGAGACTGTGTACTTAACATGTTTGATGAGGGAATGGACTACAATTCGATGAAGCATTGGAATGAAAAATATAAAGCTGTTGATTTAAAGTTGTTAATTATGAGTACTGTATAGAAACAATACATTTGAACCCTTATGTTGTGTTCCGGTCATTTTGACCAGGAAAACAATTTTTCTTATGATTTTTTATTGTATTTTTACTTTAATCCTATTGGAATAAAATTACTTGACTTTGTACAAATATAGTATCAGAAAACAAAAAAATGTCACTTTGTTACACTTGTGTTCCTGGTCAAAAATTACAGGCCATTGGAAATGAATGGATTAGAATACAAAATACAGAAATATTAAGTGTTCAGGAGCATCCCAATCCTTTAGATGAGCACACAAAATTCCTTGGACACACACACACACACACACACACACACACACACACACACACACAAAGTGTGTTGAGGACCCTTTTGTGCATCGTCTTTCAATGTTCACTCTTTGAGGAATATTTCAAAATCTATGTGTTTGGGCTTGTATGAATCGGGATAGTCTGCTGTAAATTATGATATGTTATTGTGTATATTTATGTTTCAAGAAGCATTAAGGAAAAACATGACAAAATGACACTCCTGTTGTGCAAGGGAGGACTGGGAGGAGAATTCGGCACTGGATTTGTAATAAAAACCAGGGAGGGGGCTAGAGTTCATCTCCGTTTTGTGGCCTGCCCACCGGTAAAAGTCCCAGATCTCCCTATGGCCAGTCCGCCCCCATTTATGCGTGTCTGTGAAAATTTCAAACACTTAAACTCACTGCAGTGTTGCCTCTAAGTAAAACCGTTTTTCTCATTGCATTCTTCCAACTGAAACCTATCCAACAATATAACACATCGCTATCTCATCTTTTACATGATTTTACCAACTCTAAATATAATTGTTGTGTTAACAAATGTGCAAATGATGAGAAAGAAACAGTTCTTATTCATCAGCAAATTTAAAAGCATCTTTTAAGAATTGGTAAGTTCAGATTTATGCATTGTAAAGTGCAAATTCTAAGCTTTAAAATGACACCAATTTTGTTCATTAATTAATCATCATTAATTAATGTATTATTAATTTAGAATCAAATTATTATTAGTATTATTATTTAATTACATTTTTGCTTTCCACAGGGAGTGCCCCCACTAGCCCGGTATGAGCTTAGTTCAATGAATACTTATATCAATATACATATATACAGTATATATATTTATTTTTTTATAATTTGTTTTTTATATATGTTCAAAAAAGGAGTACAAAACCTGTCATAATTACTAAAAAACAAGTTGATAAAAAGATCTAATGCTATATCTTGTGATAATATATGCAATATGAGAGATTTATATACAATCATAGTGGGCTGGTAATTTTTGATCAGCTACACAAAATGTGTTAGCGCAAAATAAAGACAACACAAGGGTTACGTTTATTGCAAAATATTCAAAATATGTTCAGTACAAATATATGAGTAGTGTGAGAGTGAAGAGAGACCAACTCCATTGTGTCATTCACAGCTAGTCATGGAAGTAGGCTGTCACTGCAGAGCTCATGTGGTGTGCTTTCTTTGCCTCAATTCTCTGATAAGTGGATCTTCCACTGCTGTATCATGGGTAGTGCAGTTCGTAACTATAAATTCTGGTATTCAACGTGATTTAAAAAAACAAAAAAACAAAACATGAAGTTAAAATAACACAAACTGATGGCTTCAAAAACTACATACAATTGATTAATAACACTGGACCTCACAGTAGTTCTGTCTGAAAGGTTTTATACATTATGGTTAAAAATCAGATCCCCAATGTAAAAAATAAATGGGATTTTCACTTCCGGAACCAAACAGTTGGGTTCTATACTGTGATCACAAACACCAAAGCACTCTAAAGCCCTCTTTATAGATATAAATTGCTGTCCATGGTGCTGAAATACATGTTGCTTCTTATCCATGTCGTATCAACAGTTAAATTATGTTTCAGCAGTTTAAGATCTTTAGCTTACCTCCAAACAGACACATAGATGATGATGAGTAGCAGCAGGGTGAGGGACGAGACCCCGCAGCCCACGATCAGAGTCACTGATGGAAGCTGGGTCTTATCCATGTTCTGTCAACACAAGAAATGCTCTGAGTTAGCTCTCTGAAATGCTAATGGTGCACCAGGCTAACTGCCTGCTGTCCTCCATGTAGTTCTATGCTGAAGAGAGCAGGGGAGCGTGGGCTGCTGTCTGTGAGTCTCCAGCTCAGGAGCAAGGTGAGATGAAGGTCAAGCATTAAAGGGCTGAATACAAAGGGCTGAGAGATCCAGAGGGCTCAGCAGAAAAGCTCACTAGAGCAACTAATGAGTGTGAGCATGACTGATTATAAACAGAAAACCAGAAGAGAATCTGTGAATTACTCATACTGAGATTCTGAAACAAAACCTTCAAATATAACACATTTGCAGGCTGGCGCAACCACTGTCTTGGTTGCCATGGTGATGTGGTTGAGAAACAGCGGCCACTGCAGTGGTGTACGCAGCATTAACCATACCATAGGTGTGAGTAGTGTATGCTTGTCTGTGAATATCTGCATTCCCTGAAGAGCTTGACAGATTAAGATGGTTTAAGCTAGTATACTACATGATTGTTGTCATTGCTAATCAATGTCTAGAAACACTATCCAATGGTGCTTAAAGGGATAGTTCACCCATAAATGTGAATCTGACATCATTTAATTTCCCTCATGTTCCAAACCCAAATTACTTTCTTCTGTGTACTACAAAATGAGATGTTAGGCAGAATGTTAACCTCAGTCACAATTCACTTTCATTACATCTTTTCTCCATAAAATGACAGTGGATGCTTACTGAGGCTGTCATTGTGCCCAAATCTCCTTTTTTGTTCCATGGAAAAAACAGCCATACAGGTTTGGAACATCATCAGGTTGCGTTTTCATTTCTGGGTGAACTTTTAGTTTAACATTTTAGCTACATTTAAAATGGGTTGATGCTTAATGTTACATAAGTAAGAATGTCCACTGGTACTAGACATTCTTATAGATGTGAACTTCTCAACTCAAAAACACAGACATACAGGCACAAACAAAGATAATTGGATGAGTTTATAGCCTTATAGTCTTGTCTCCAGGTTTAATGTGCGCACATGGCCGAGTTAATTAAATCCCTGTGATTAATTTACACTGCAGTGAAGTCCCCACTGACAGTCAAGAAAGAAATGTATCCTCTGAGACAAAGTTTGTCTTCTCCTAGCCAATCAAACACTTGCCTAAGCCTAAACTGTGGAAGACAGCTAGTTCCCAGAGCAACCTCTATCGAACCAAGGGAATAATTTAGTCCCTCAGTGCAAACCCACAGCCACAGCAAAGCTGAGTTGGAAGTGGATCCATAAGGTGAAGTGCTAAGATAGTTGACTGAAAGTATGGGTCACGATGATCAACTAGTAATCCAACAACCATCTAGTCAATTAGTGAGACGTAGGGCTGTCACCATTATGTGGGACCCCACATAAGACCAAAATAATGTATCTTTGGTGTCCCTGGTGTTTCATAAAAACTAGAATACTAGAAACTTGTTTAAATGTTTAAATGATCAAATAATGCATCATTGTCCATTATCTGTCCCAGTTTTCATGAATAACCTAAACCACATTTTTTATGTCGGAAAAGTCAAAACAAGCCCTAAAGCACCATGCGCTGTTTTCTGAAGGAACATACAGATGGTGACTGAGTGACCCTGGCAGAGTTTGTCCTCATTTTCACCTCACAATAATGGTAAAACCCAATTCTTTTTTGATATATGGTTGTTGGTACTCCTAAGTTACTAACTTTAAATCATCTTGTATCTTAAAACTAAACTGTCGGTACAGGTTCATTAATACGCACACAGTTAATATGCTCGTAGACATGCACACTACATCTTAGCTCATGATCAAACAGTTGTAAAGTTAATACATTCATGCTATTTGGAGAAATATCTTTGTCCATTTATTATGCTGCCCCTGTGACAAGCAACCCTCCCTCCATATCTTTAAATACACAAGCCATGGTTATGAACGATAGCGTCAACAGAGACAACTATTTAAAATGGCATTTATTACTGTATGTTGATGAGCTTATTCATATTTATATCTCCAATATACACTATGCATCTCAGCCAGGTTGACCACAATTTAAATTCTAAAAAATATAGTCTATTATTGAACATAACATCATACTCTTGTCTTAAAACTTATTAAAATGTCAACATTACTAATTTTAATCAACATATCAAATTATTTGGTACATTTTTGTTAGGGATTCACATAGTTATTCATGTGGAGTCGTGCGTACATCTGACATAATAATTCAGATGGGATTTGGAAGAGGTATAAGGGGACCCCCCAAGAGCTCTGACTCAATCGCGTGGGAGAGTCCAAGCGTGTCCGCGAGAGAAACGGCTCAGCTTGAGGCTCTCTCACGCATCATAGACGTGTCTCTGACTGCACTGATGACCTGCTTCTTTGTTGAAATGCTCGACATGATGTGAACGTAAAAATAGTTGAACATGGATCTAATGTATCGATACAATATTGGGAGAAACAATTATCAAGATATATTGATATTTGATTGCATCGACACAGCCATAGCTGACAGCTGACAGTGGTTATAACCATATATTCAGAAAAGTATAATAGGTGTGCGTGAGTAACAGATTACAATTTAAATAAGTTTTTTTACTCTAAATATCCACTTTTAATTTTAATTGTGCTGCCTCTTTAGTTTCACTTTCACATCTGAAAGTGAAAGTGGAGATTTAGAGTAAAAAATGACTTAAATATTGTTCTCTTTGTCACCCACACCTTTTATATTGCTTGTGAAGACATGAATTTAAACAATAAGAGTCATATGTATTACTTTTATGTTTCCTTTATGTGATTTCTGAAGCTACAATGGTTTGATCACCAATCGCTTGCATTGTTTGGACCTACAAAGCTGAAATATTCTTCTTAAATCTGTTTGTGTTCTGCTGAAGAAAGAAAGTCATACACATCTTGGATGGCATGAAGGTGAGTAAACGAGAGAATTTTCATTTTTGGGTGAACTATCCCTTTAAAACACCACAGCTGCAGCCAAACAAATTCTGATGGATGTCTTTGGCCGTTGGGAGACATCTTGCACACTTTTTGAGTATCCAGCCAGTAGCCATGGATTTGATTTTTAAAATGCCGTGTCAAGTTAAAAATAGTCCCATTTTTAATGCCTCATAAGACCCCTACATCCTGTTCCATTTTGTTGCATTCTGTCAAGATTTTGCAATAATGCAATTGATGTACACAATGATTACTTAATACAGATTAATCGAATGGTTGTTTATGCGACCCACTGACCAGTCATTTCAAAAATACACTGTTTTGCACATCTCTATTTGTAAAATGGTTTGAGGCATACAGCAGCTAGTTCTTCTATGATATCAAAGTGGGTACTTCATATTCATAAAACCTGGTCAGTTTGCATAATAATTTAGGACAATCTGTTGCCATAGGACACAGAGGCCAATAAGAGGGCATTTGCTAATATATAAACTTGCCAAATTGCATGCAAATGTAGAGAGACACCCATATGGGTTTGGGTGGTTTACAAGGACATTTTTTTTAGGTGAAAAACTTCTATATTATACTATAAATGTGGTTTATGAGGACATTTCTAGTGTGCCCATAATTCAAATCACTTAAAAAACATACTAAATTATGTTTTTTTGAATATGTAAAAATGCACAAAGTTTTTGGTGAGGGATAGGTTTAGGGGATATAATCTATACAGTATACAAATCATTATGTCTATGGAAAGTCCACATAAGGATAGCCACACCAACATATGCTACGCTAGCTAATAACACTTTGACATAAACACCATAATATCTATATAGAACCACTAGAACGGAAGTTCCAAGACAACATTTTCAAAATGACTGTGCGCTAGTTTTGTCTGGCACATAAGATGAATACAAGCTTAAGCTCATAAATATTTAGTTTGCCAAAAAAAAGAGAGAGCTATGTTCTCTTATCTTATTGTGTATAAACTGTAAGACAAGCTGACCCATGTAAACCAAAGAAGGGCTTAAAACTGGCAACATCTGTAGAAAACCCAACTGCTAACAGACTGAGTGTCTGTTCCAAAACTTATTGAGCTGTCTGTTGTCTCCTGTCTACATAGGCAGCTGTACTCTATGGCAGCATCCTTAATGAAATGAAGCCTCATATGAGAGTGATTTCGAATGCTCTACATAGACGGCAGCACCACACATCATTCAAATAGTGCTCCAAACATGAAGTGCACGGGACACTTGACTCGCAACTGATTTCAATACAGGTGACATGAGGGAAACAACGCAATCCTCTAATGAGCAAAAATAAGCACAGTACACGCATTTTCGGTAAAATAGCTGGTTATATAACATACTAAACTGTTATGTATCAATACTTTTGAGTATATAATGAATTGAATGTGTATTTTCAATCTAAATTTCTCATGATTCGTCTGGCATTTTGGAGTCTTTGCATCGGAAGTGCGCCTATGATGACTTAAAATACTGCCTCAGGAGGATGCTCACTAGGTTTTGGAACAGACCCTTAGTGTGGTTAGAATGGCTGCAGTGTACTATCTTTCTTGCACTGCAGCTGAGCTGTATTTTACACATCATTCTCAAAATATGGGAGGGAAAGTAGGTAAAAGAGACAGAACGAGAAAGAGAGAGAAGTGTTTTTCTGGCTCTTTGTCATTCTGAAGCAGTGGGACACTAGTTGCCAGTGGATGGGCCATTTTGAGGTGGCAAGTGGAGCTGCAGGAATCATTAGTGGTGTAGCGGTGGGGCTCTGGAGCAAGGTAAAGAAAGAGAGAGACAGACAAGCAGAGGAGCCAAGGGGAGGAGCAGCCCTCCCTTCTGCACGGCACAAATGAAATCCTCACAATATGCTTCCCATGAGGCATGTAAAGAGCTAACTGCGACAATGCCTGATTCCACTTCCCTCTGACCAGGTAGAGCAGGACATGCAGCCATCACAAGGCAAAAAATTAGCATACCGCTAAAGCTCTGGTTCACAGTAAGCCACATGCAGATCATGCGGTATTCACATGGGCAACCATGAATGAAAATACCAGAAGCCGCAACTTGTGCACTATTGCACAAGGGAGCCTTTTAAAAACGAATATTGGACTATGCAAGTATATAACAGAATATAAACGTATACGACTAGCTTTAAGATGGCACAAACCCAATCTGTCCTAAAACACAGGGTGCTTAAAATGTAAATGGTAGAACCCATTTGCAACCCATTTTACTTCCATAAAGCAATGTATTTCAGTGTGAAGCAGGCAAAGCAATGCAGGGCGGGTTTGATTTTATCAATCAGGAATTTATTGAATTGTACTAAGTAGGCATAACATACCAGAATGTATGAAGATAAATCGGTTGTAGTACTCGAGACCTAGTAGATTTGAATTTGAGAACTTGTACAATATATATTGGTATTTGTAAGTTGAAATTTACACTCACAGCAATGACTTGAATATTTGTCAAATAAAAATCTTAAATTGAATGTTGTAATCTAAACTCACAGACAATAATCCAAAACCTGTTTTGAATTTGAAGTTGTAGACAAATAGTCACAAATGTGTAACATGACATTCACATAAATAGGACAGACACAAACATGTATTACAAATTTACTTTTGTACTTTAATTCACTTTTGCAGTACAACCACAAATCGGCAGTTACAACCTCTCAAATCTGACACAGCAACTTCAAATCGTTCTTTTGTAATAAACCTGTAGCAAAACTCACTTGTGCACTTGTAAACCCAGATGCAAGACGAGAGAGCAGGCTACCGGTGCTGGGAGGGGCCAACGAAGTTGTGACCAATCACAACAGCTGGACCAATCAAAATGGATCATAGTACTTACTTAATGGCTGAATATATTCACCCAATTCATCTGAACAAGATATAGAGAAATGTGCATTTTCTGGTGTTTTTAGGATTAGATAATTTTCCTAATTTAGATGTCAAGATGTGATTTAAATTAAATGTGCACATGACTGCTGTAATCTCAAATAATTATGATTAAAGCACATCATAATGGTCAAGCAATTACATATTTTAATACGTTCTAAATAATACATCTTATTCTTAAGGCGTCAAGCTGTAATTTCTTACTGCTTGATTTTAAGGATGGACGGGCTGATAAAACAGTTTAAACTGACTTTTAACTAGAACTAAGAAATGAACTATTGTCATGTAGATGACATTTAAAAATTACCTTAGTTTTATTCTGAATGAATAAATATATGAACAGTCTCATTTCAAGCAAGAATGCACGCTGTGTACAGTATTACTTTTATTTCACAAGTGGGTTTCACACAATAATTACAGTCCCATTACAATTCATCTAAGCAAGTACGGTATGTCTTATTTAGATTTAACATTTTCTTGCTAATTTGCAACAACGCAATATTACAGCATTGAAGTAGAAATACGTATAAGGGAAATTACTAACTGAAATAATAATAATGAAATAATAAAGGCATTTTTAAACTTCTATAGGTATTCAGCAAGCATGATTAATATAGTTACCCATTCATGTGAAAACGAGGAGAATTTTTGGGAAAGAATAACACTCAAGTTGTTGTGTTTTACACATCAAAACGATCAAAACCATTTCCGTCAAAGCACTTAAGCAACAACATGATACCAGTCTTTGTTAAGTTTAACCTTTTTAATAAAAAATAAATAATACAGAAGATCAATAAATGTCAGAAAATGACTGAAATATAGCAGAATGCTACACACAATTTAAGAATTTGTCAGCTGTCTCTGTTGTCATCAACAATTCATCTAATTTTATCTGGAAAAGCTAAAAAAAATGAGGAACAGTTCTCTGTTGATAATTGAGATATTTTCTTCACTCGTATACTTATTGTAACTAACCTCTGTTTAATATTTTAATGGAAATATGTAACTCGTTGCAAATGACAGCTGGCTGGATTGATGCAACACTTTTAATTTCCTCATCTAGGTTTACAAGTGCACAAGTGAGTTTTGCTGCAGGTTTATCGCAAACGTAGTTGCAAAAGTCAAGGCGGAAAGATTTGAAGTTAAAGTGGCAGATTTGAGAGGTTGTAACTGCCGATTTGTGGTTGTACTGCGAAAGTAAATTAATGTACAAAAGTAAATATGTAATACAAGTTTGTGTCTGTCGTTGCATTTATGTGAATGTCATTTTACACATTAGTAACTATTTGTCTACAACTTTGAATTTAAAACACAGGTTTTGGATTTTGGATTGCAATATTCAAATTCAGATTTATATTTGACAAGTATTCACATCATTGCTCTGAGTGTAAATTTTAACTTACAAATATAAATATTAATTGTACAAGTTCTCAAATTCAAATCTACTAACTCTCAAGTTTTGCAACTGATTTATCATCATATAATGGAACCAGGTTGCTGAAGGGGTGGGGTTGAAATATATAGGGCTCAATGATGTCAGCCAAAAAGGAAAGCCGTTTTAGAGGTGAATCAATCTATTACATAGTAATAAAAGATTACGAACACAAAGATGTTTTCCTATGGAATAATGCGCATTCTAATTGTGAATGATTCAGGATGAATCATTCACAATTAGAATGTGTATTACGAAAGTAAATAGGGTAATTTTTAATTCATATTGACTTTAAAAACACAATTTGAAACAAAGCAGTCATAATCCCTTTGGTCTCCTTTTTTCTTGGCTTTCCAAATCAAAACAGTTTCGCAACAGTGACTTATTTGAAAAAGGCCAATTTGAAACATCTTGGCTAAGTAAATGTGAGAAGATGTGGCCATTGTTTTTGGCCAGTAGGGTGTAAAGCTTCCTCTTCCTCTTTTTTTTTTTTTGGCTCTGTGTCTCATATCTGGGCCAGGCTGCACAAAGAGAGCATTATTGCGTCTTCTATAGCTTTAAGAACTTCCACTGCCCATGCTGTTTCCAGGGCAACTGGTGAATAAACTGCTTCAGAGGCAGTTTTCAGTCTAATAATAACTAATCACACTGAATGAAATTCCACACAAAGACACAGCCATTTCCTGCATTAAACCAAGCCAAATCCCAGCATTATGAAGAAACATCCTGCTTTAAAGATACACATACTGTCTAGCTATATACAACGACAGCCCTGTAAGGCCCAAGTAAACCAATGGTGTGTCATTATGATAGCTATACAATCGACACCTATGAAGAGACCCTATCAACATTAGACGACTCTCAGAATATGTATTTGTGTGTGTGTGTGTGTGTGTGTACACAGCATAAAATGCAAAAGAAAGAATGCTATATATATATATATATATATATATATATATATATATATATATATATATATATATATATATATATATATAGTATATGATTTTTCTCAACATTAGACATTGCATTGAAAAGGGGAAAAAATGGCATTAGTAACCCATCTGTAGGCTGATGAACATATTTTAAACCACATACTGTTTAGTCAAATACAATTTTCTGTACAAACATGCATAGATTGTAATGCATGCACATCCAATGCATGACATAGTGATACTGATACACAAACGTAGCTAAATATTATTTAATGTTACAAACACACCCACACGTCTCACATTAAAGACTGAAATATGTCTTAAATTGTTTGCATTAAATCTCCTGTATGGCTGTGGCATGTCTCGGAGAGAAGAGGAAGAGAGGGGGCAGTGAGAGAGGGATCTGTTGATGCATAATGACAATGACGCCTATAACAAAAAATCTTAATTCACACGATCCCACAGAAATGCGTCTTTTTACATTCTTCAGCATCAGAGAAAACGAAAGAAATGGCTCTACTTACCACATCGGGATTGAGGCGTGCTAAAATGGCGAAGGTGGAGAGTCTGTCACACAAGCATTTGGTTGTGCTGGAGTCGACGGGGACGGCTCTACAGCCGCGCGCAGACCAGGAGCCCAGCAACGACGAGCTGCAGAGCGGAGAGAGAAACAAGCGCTCAGTGAGATAAAATCCCTGCGTGATAAAACGATTTTTCCACCTTAATCCAGCGCGCACCGAGCCCGCCGTATATAAAAGCCGGAGCGCCAGAAAAGACAGTGGAAAGATAGATGAATGGCCGATGTGATGCAGCGCGCACCTCTGCTTTCTGCATGGCCAAGATATCAGATGCAAAAAACAGTCAGGAAATTATGAAAATAATGAAAAAGTAAAATAACAAACTCCGTTACAGTAAGTATCATGACATAGTTGTATAGTAGTAGCTGTAATAATACTACTAATAATATTAATAACAATATAAATAATATGCTTTCAAATAATTATCAAACATTTCTATATTTTATTATTAGTAGTATTTTTTGTCTTTATTTATTTAATATAAGGACAGGATAATAATAAATAATAATAATTCAAGCTGCATAATAATAATAAACAGATTCGATATTATTAAAATATATTATTACTATTGTTTCATATGATAATAATAATTATAGTAATAAATTATTATTCTTATTATTAAATCTTTATTATTTAAATTATTATTATTATTATTATTAATTATTATTATTATTATGACAGGTAAAGAGAGTTATTTTCTCTTCTTGTAAGCCTGGCTGCAGGCTAAACACAGTGTGAAAATTCTAAAACCAAACTTGTCAACTTCTAACTTAATGTGAAGATGTGTGCTTTGGAGTCTTTGCAGTTTTGTAAAACAACAAGTAGCATAATAATAATTATTATAATAATAAAGCAAAAATATATAAATACATTATTTGAATGCACATTATTATTATTATTATGCTGCTTGAGGCATTGCCAAAAGCAAAAATCTCAAATGTACACATTATCTTCCCTTTCAGATGGAAGTTCCCAAAGGACAGTTTGGATATAGACATTTCACACTGTGTTTAGCCTGCAGCCAGGCTTACAAAAGGAGTAAAGCACAGTCTCTTTTACCGGTCAAAACTTTGTAAGTTTGGTAAGTGTGGTGGAGAAGTGCAGTGGAGTAGCAGACTGATATAACACTGGGCTGCTGACACCTGGAGCACAGCATGTGAACAATTCCCTAACATAGTCATTGGAGTGTTTGCCATGCTAAGATCTAGTAGATTATTATGAATATAAAGTAGTTATTTACACCATGCAGACAGGAATGAACCTTTTCAATCAGGGCACGTCTGACTGGTATCTGACCTTTCATGCCCCAAATGAATGCTTTTCCCATTTAACAGTAATTTTCATAAATTACACATGACATACAATGATATTTTACTAAATATTACAATCTTCAATTGAAGAGTGGGTGTAAAGACTGCACAACCACAGTCTAAATATACACTAAAACAAAACATTATTAGCCATTTTATTCTCAAGCTATGTTTGTTTATAGCTTTCATAACTCTAAAGCAGACCCAAAGGCAAGATTAATTTGTAAACTTCCAAAACAAAAATATAGTCTGAGTTTTGCTACCAAGTATATTTGCAATAAAGCAGATGAAAACAACAGCATATGAATGTCACAAAAACAACTAAAGACAACTGTTAGGGAGTACATTTTGCTGCTGCCCAAAGCCACACTGTAATTAGTCCATTCCACCACCTACACACATTTGAATCTCATAATCTTGATGGGGACTCTTCTTGAAAGCATGATTCGTCTGCGTCTGATATGACTCAAATAATTGTAATAAAGACCTAACAATGACATAAATGAAAGTGATATGAAAGTCATATGGAAAGGCAAACATACCAGCTCCACGCTCAACTGATCCTTAAAGCAAGCCATAAATCATGCAATATGGATTCAATATACTCACAAAAAAACACACACTCTGCTGTTTTCAGTGCAAACCTAGGGCTAAACGGAACCAAACCAAACCCACTGTGCAGTAGAGCTCTGCAGTGCCTCAGACAGGGCTACCCGTAATGCACTGGGGCTAGAAAGAGTGCTAAGGGTCAAAGCATATAGCACTGAAAGCACAGCGTGTTGCAGCCCCAGGGGAGGGCTCAGTGTTAACATTAGCACATAAACTTGAAACCCAATATATTATCACCCACTGCACAGAAAATACGCATGATATGTTTAAGACTTTGTGTCAACTACACAAATATAAAGACAGAACAGCGTGGCTGTGTAATTGGATCACTGGGCTCGCAGTCCAGCCATAGCTTGTGTGCGTGTTTGCAGAGGTCAAGCAAATTCTTGATGAGTGAGAAAAGTGCCAGCGAGAAAACAATCCAAATCTGTATCACGCAAACAATTATGAAAGAAATATCCAGCCATGTCAATTTTGAATATATTAATGCATGCTCAATGCCTTTAGCACAGACACAAATGTGAAGTATAATGTATGAACTGGCAACATATCAGCTTGTGTCGCTGGCTTGTGATTGAGGTGTGAGTCAAAAGTAAGCCCACAATTCTTAAAGCTGTTAAGAAAAAGACACATCCACACATTCCAATTTCTCTCCCAAATATGAAGTCATTAATCATAGCAGCTGTCCAAGATGGATTTTAATTTTGAGCCGAACACACACCATCCCGTTTCCCCCTTCGCTCAATGCAGGCAGATTAAATTTCACTGTCCTCTTTACGTCTCTCACCCTCTCTCATTCGCTCCCTTTATCTGACTCCTTTCTAATTCCTTTTTCCACTCTGTCTCAAGTATCTTTGTCTCTCATTGAGTTTTTGGAATAAAGTTTTTTGGAAGAGTTTTTGGGGTAGACCTGACCTGAAGAGTGACGGACTCCATCCCTCCAGGGAAGGTGCCGCTCACCTCTCTAGTAATGTGGCTCATAGTTTTAATAATGATAGTATTTGACTAACTGGGGCCAAGGTCAGGAAGCAGACAAACTGGTTAATCCGAACGTCTGCTGGCTGCCGTGAGACATCACACAGGTCACATAAACTAAAACACATAGAGACTGTATCACTTAGATATCATATAGAGACTGTGTCTGTTCCCTGAACTACCAAACACAAAACCCTCACTAAATCATTTAGAAAAAATTAGACTAAGGTCAAACTTTAACAAAACAAACAAATTAAAGATAAACATCATATAAAGATAGGGCTACTAAACAGATCTATTTCAAAGCACTAATTGTAAATTCAATTATTACAGATCATAGTCGGGATGCACTCTGTTTGACTGAAACCTGGCTTAAACCGGATGTATATACTAGTTTAAATTAATCTACTCCTCCAGGTTATTGTTAGAAACATAAGCCTCGTTTGAAGAGTCGAGGAGGAGGTGTTGCTACAAATTTTTTGGTGTTACTCAAGAGGACATGATATAAATTAAAGTCTTTACTACTTAATACTACTTACTCTGTCATCTTTTACCCTTGCTATAGTGTATAGATCACCGGGGCCTTATTCTGATTTCCTTGGTGAATTTGCAAAGTTTTTATCGGATCTTGTAGTTAATGTAGATAGAGCTTTAATTGCTTGTGACTTCAACATTCAGTATAGATAATGAAAATGACACATTGGGATTAGCATTTATCGATATCCTCAACTCTCTTGGAGTCAGAAAAATGTAACAGGACCAACTCATCACCATAATCACACACTAGATTTAATTCTGTCATATGGAATTGATGTTGTAAACATAAAATTTTTTTTGTAAAAAAGTAAAGTATGGAGTGCCACAGGGCAGGGTTTTAGGGCCTCTGCTTTTCTCCTTGTATAAGCTTCCCCTGGGAGATATTATCAGGAATTGTGGAATAAGTTTCCACTGTTATGCCGATGATATCCAACTTTATATTTCTTCAAAACCTGATAAGATTTCACAATTCTCCAAATTAGCAGAAATTTCCTTCTACTCAATTCCGACAAAATAGCGGTAGTAATTATTCGACCAAAAACCTCTAAAAATAAGCTGCTAAAATATAATTTACTCTCAATGGATGTATTGTTACATCATCTTCAACAGCGAATAACTTTTATATTTGTGAAATATGATCATATTAGCCCCATTTTAGCATCGTTACATTGGCTACCTGTTCAATTTCATATTAATTTAAAAATTCTGTTAACTATGTACAAAGCTTTGAGTGGTCAAGCTCTGCAGTACTTAAGTGACCTTCTACCACAATATATTCCATCACCTTCATTACGATCGCAAAATTCTGTCTTGTTAATGGTTTCTAGAGCATCAAAATCCACAAAAGGCAGTAGATACACCTAATTTATCCTTCAACTCACAATTAAGCTGCTTTAGTTAGGTCTGCCGGAACCAGAAACAGTGACCATGATCTATAACTCTGCAATAAATTTAATGGCATCTATGCTAATATTATTTTAATGTAATGTAATGTAATCCTTTTATTGTAATTGTAACCTGTACAACGAAATTTAAAAGTGCCAAACAGTTGGTGCATCAATAAAATCAATATCAATAAAAAGAAAAAAACAATCCCCATCTTATTGGAGATACACACACACACCACCATTCATTCTGTCATAGTTATTGCACAATCTAACTATATAGTATTGTTTTATGAATGTTTTTTTATGGCATTAAGGGTGGTTATTGCTGTTGGATAAAAACTGTTTTTAAGTCTGTTTGTTCTTGATTTGATTGTCCTGTATCGTCTGCCTGATGGCAACAGTTCAAACAAGGAATGACCGGGATGGAAAGTGTCTTTAATAATGCTCTGAGCTTTTTTGGCACAGCGAGCACTGTGAAGGTCAACCATTGTAGGGAGGGGACAACCGACTATCTTCTGGGCCATGTTAATGACCCGTTGGAGAGCCTTTTTCTGGGCTACTGTGCAGCTACTAAACCACACACATAGGCAGTATGTTAAGATAGATTCTATGGAACACCTGTAAAAGGATAACAGCAGTCTCTGAGTGATGTCGTTTCTCCTGAGGACCCTCAGGAAGTGCAAACGTTGTTGGGCCTTTTTTAGCACCTTCACACTGTTTACGCTCCATGTCAGACCCTCCTCAATGTACACACCCAGAAAACAGAAGTCCGACACCTGCTCCACCCGATCCCCGCTGATGATGAGTGGTGTGATGTCAGTCTTTTCCCTCCTGTAATCAATCACCAGCTCCTTTGTCTTTACAGTATTAAGGAGAAGGTTATTCTCCCTACACCACACCGACAAATGTTTAACCTCCTCTCTGTAAGCTGATTCGTCTGCTCCAGTGATGAGCCCCACAACTGTAGTGTCGTCCGCAAACTTCACTATGATGTTATTGTGGTGGGTGGAGGTGCAGTTTTATTTCTTTCCTACTCCTATCCTGATGTCACCAGAACTGGCTGGATCCAGCTCCATTCCTGCTTCCTGTTGAACTCCACTGCAATGTGTCTTTGTTAGATGATGACTAACAGCAGCCAGTGCCAGCCAAACATCACTTCAGTCTATTACTATGGACTTCAGAGGATGAACTGATGCCAACTCTAACCATAGGACATGTGATACTTCTTATGCCATTGCCTGAACATTGGATTTAGGATTGACCTTACCAAAATTACCAGCCAGTTTGAACTGTGATGCACCTAACTGATTACTGCCTTCATCACCTCGGTCTAATGATGGACTACACTCTTGAAATGGAAAACATAGACTATCAATTAATTGCCAACAAAACCATTCATCAGCCAACTAACAAGGACAATTGCACCTATGTGAACATCTGCAGTTAATCCAGGTTGGACTTCAAAGACATTAGTCATTAATACAGTTCATACAAAATCTTTGTTTGAACTCTGTCCCTTAACACTTACTTAGTTTAATAATTTTAAACCATGACTTGCACTATACATAAGTAATATTGGTATTATATTCATGATGTTAGCCATCAGGGAACTTGCCCCACAGTGAGTCTGGTTTATCCCAAGGTTATTTTTCTCTATTAACCAACATCTTATCGGAGTTTTGTGTTCCTTGCCACTGTTGTCTTCGGCTTGCTCACTGAGGTTATAAATACAATTATTAATTACTTATTTTTAAACACAATTCACAATCATATTTTATCAAATTACACAATTATGACTCTAAGACATTATAGATATTACAGTTTTATCATCTGTTAATGCCTGATCTTCTGTTAAGCTGCTTTGAAACGATGTGTGTTGTGAAAGGCGCTATGCAAATAAAAATGACTTGACTTGATTTGACTTTCCCATTGCTCTACATCAACGTTTTATAGTATTATGTTATTAGTGCTACTTGCTAAGGCAATCATCAATTATTGCTCACACTAAGGTTTAAGGGTTTCAACAAACCCCTCACCCCATGTTTTAATCTTGGTTTTTGTTATGGACATGAACAATACCTCAGATCCTGTGGCTTATTGAAGAGAGTTGTGCTATTATGGATATGTGCTAGACTGGAGGATGAAAATGTTGCGCGAAATATCCCTTAGGCATTGAAGGGGACCAGAATAACATAGAGACTTGGGGGTGGTCTCTTTTTTGGGCATTTGTCATCTTTATTAGATAGCACAGTGGAGAGGGAGACAGGAAATTCTGGATCTGGAAAGGACCAGCCAGTATGTAACATCGTAACCACCCAGATCACCTTAGTAACCTCGTAGCAACATTCAAGCAACCAACCAAAAGACACTAGCAACTGAGACACAATGCAAAAAACAAACAAACAAAAAAACCTCTAAGGACACCTTGCTAACTACATAGCAACACCCAGCACCAAGGCAAGTTTAGCATGCACCACTCTTATTTTCTTTTGAAAATGTCAAAAACCTAGTTATTCCCCCCCTTTCAGGAAAAAGGCAGACAACTTTTTATGTCTCATATTATCTATATGCATCCATCTAAATGCAAATGTTCCACCCACACTGCATTAAGTGCTATGGGCACAGTATAGTTCTTCTCAGTTTTAAAACACACAGCGTACATAAGCAGATGGATGTGCACGGGGGTTCATATTAAAACATGACCAAGAGACCCAGGGTTTTTCCACAAGTACAGCATGATTCTTAGTTTTTCTGGTGCCTCTCTGTCTGACTTTCTGTCTGTCTTTCATGCTCTTATCTCCCTATCCATCATCATCTTTCTGTCACTATTTTATGTTTGTTCCTCACTGCTTTCTCTTGTATACATGTTTGTGTTTCTTTTCTATGTTTTAAATCCAAGAGCATTTTCAATATTTAACTATGGTCACTTTTGACCCTGTGGACTTAAACTCCCTTAAATAAATACATAAAACTCACTTAAAACACGCATTTTACACTCTTAAAAGTTGTTTGTTTAATATGTGTTCTAACAATGTCCAACAGTGGAAATACATAACAGGAGAATTCTGTCTTTTTAAAATTATTTTGTCAGAAACTTTATTATTAAATATCATGAACATTTCTGCCAATGTGTTATTTCCATCACATCTGAAATGATGTGCAGTGTTTAATAGCATTCTGTGATGGAAACAGATGGAAAGAATATTTTTGGAATAAAAATCCACAATCATCTGTTTTGTTAAGGCTTATTTCAATGAAAGCATTTAATATAGCCTAAATACATACAGTACATTTAAATAATATTTTCAAACTTGAAAGTGCTTAAACTTTTTCAACTGTGCAAAATCTCACAAAATGACATCTTGAGTGGAACTGACACACAATAGCAAAATTACAAGATATGTACCTTAATTTTTATTTGTTTCATGTCTCATTTTTCATCTGCTTTTTATTCACTGACACTGTTATCTCATTGGTAACCAACGATGATATAATAATATAAATAATTGTCACAAAATATGTATTAAAATGGGTTTAATCTTGTTGAAATGTAATGATTCATATTTTTTATATGTTAAGATTGCAAAACAATCTATACATAAGAGGCATCTGAAAGCGGCAAATATAAATGAGTACGGTATGGAATTTCTTTTTCAAGAGAGTTTTAATTAGATCTTCATGAAAACAATATCTGTTTGGAACATAAAGTGTCCTAAGCAGGAGAAACACCAACTGGTTTATGTGTATTTATTGTAGTACAGAAGGACTGTGGTGTGCAACAGTCTTCTAGTGTCTAAGTGGAATCAATGCTGGGTCAATTTAAGATCCATGCAGCAGTATCTGCAGCATTCAACATCCTCTGGCATGCTCTGTCACTGATGTTCCATCAGTGTTTTAATATTCTGCAGCATGTTGTCACAAACACTTTATCATCATATTATACATTCTCCTCCTAAAGCCTGAGAAAATACACCCTGCTGTGTCACTGCATGACTCAAGTTTCCTCCCAATAACTCTGCATAAAGCAAAAACCTTTTTAAAATCAATAAACAGGTTCTCACCTGTCATTCTCATCCCAGGAAATGCAGGTTTGGTTTGTGGTACCCTGTGGAGAGAGTCAGAGGGTGAGAGACAGGGAAGGATGTACCAACTTGTAATTGTGCCTTGCAGATATTTAAATGAACATACATTCAGATGGTGTTGTTTTTATGAATTAATATCAATTTTTCAGAGTGACAGAGTTTTGTAGTCATGATTTGAATATATTGGAATGCAGCTGTTAAAATTTTCCCATTCTGGTTGGTTTAAATGTCAGGCTTACTTACGTTGTAAAGGTGGGAGAACTCAACTTCTAGTGGAGTTGAAAGGGAGCTTGGGGTAGGTTTGATTGTCACAGAGATCACCTTGGAGTTTAGCACTGTGCTATTTCTTTGAAATCATAGAGAAGCATGAGAGAAAATGAGGAGACCAGCAAAAATCACAGGAGGAAAAAAGAGACTAGGTCATGCATGACCTTTACAATCAAACCAGATAATTCCCATGTAACACACAGTGTTTCAAAAGACCATTTTCTACAATCTGTGGTTTGATAAACATTCATGTCAGACACGCACATTCACCCATCTACAAATACACATCAGTATCCTTTCTCTCTCCACTCACTCAAGGGCGTAGCAACCACGGGGGACGTGGGGAACACGTCCCCTCCACTCTTTAAAATGGTGATTTTTGTCCCACGCACTTTTAAAAAGCTAAACCCATACTGAGTCCAAATGGTGGATTTGTATACAGTATTCTTTGCATTTTGTTACTTTGGGCTGATATAGCGACCATCCAGCCAATCACAGTGAGTTTTGTGAGAGAAACAACCCTTACGTAATAGGCCGTCAGTGAGACAGTCTAATCAACACGGCTCTGTTAATTTCTACAAAGTTGCTTTCAACAATGCTCATTTATCCGTGTTTTTTATTGCCATTGATGTTGATCTAAATGAATAATCTAGAGATGAGGAACACACAAACGAGAGTTATTTATTGGCATATCATTCTTGATTGGCAGCATTAAGTGAAATGCACTACAGAAAACAAAAACAAAGGACAATCCTTCTTCAAAGCACACGTTGTAAGTGGAGTTTATTAGTGATCAACCGATATGGGTTTTTTAATGGCCGTTGCCAATATCCAGAGGGCAGGGTGGCCGATAGGTCAATTCTAGGGATGTGCCCAAAGTCGAAACCTTATTCGGAAAGGCACAAATAATGACTTCAAAATTAATAACTTTATCTGGGTTAATCCAAATAATAAAAAAATATATTTCTGTGATTTCAGATCTCCACTCCATTTGTGGTCTCTGTCAATTGTGGACATCTGGAGATTATCAAGTGTAACATTAAGATACAATAACATCTACACTTTCCACTTCTTGATATGTCTATGTTAATGTATCACATGAGTCACACGTGATACCCATGTAATCATTTATAGCCTAAACCTGAGCGCAATGTCCTGACCTAAAGTGATGATTTCACATCGGAGCTCGTCTATTTGTCTCTTAAAGTTGACCACATTTATATTCACATCAGCATTTAAGATAATTATCTGGTTAAGAATTTATTCCAAAAAGGTTTAAATGCTCCATAGAGTATTTATCTATTAGGAATATTCCTCCTTATGTAAAACGAAGAATCTGAAACATTTTTTTTTCTTCTTTAAACTGTGCTACCTCTGTTAAGGTGCTATATAAATGTAACTTTATTATTATTATTATTATTATCATTATTATTTAACCAAATAATGGTGTCTTATCATAAAAAATCCTGATAGATTTATGGGACTTTCACCTGTATGTAGGCTATATAGATTTTATTTTCACTTCTTTTAATGTTTAAATTTGTATTTATTATTCACTGCAAAATGTGTGCTTGACATTTCACATTTTACTTGACACCTCCTGCCTTCAGAATAATGTTAACATGCACAGACAAATGAAATCTCCTGACAGTTTAAACAGCCTGGATCTCCTGCTTTGTGAAGGAACTTTTGATCCTGATACTGAAGTTTTGATACTGGCTGATAGAAAACACGCTTCAGAGGAAGATTTTACTGTTTATTTGGTGAACGTCTCAAAACACGTGAAACCACTTGGATACATTTAAATCCCACAATGTGCAAACACAGAGTAAAAACTTATATTGTGCATATGCACAATTGTTATGATTGTAATTGATTAAATAATTCATTCAGGACCAATTTGTGCTCAGTCTTTTATTGTCATGTTTAAAACAGAAGTGCTTCACAAGATGTCCTTTA
The DNA here is from genome assembly GCF_025860055.1 of Xyrauchen texanus. NCBI lineage: Eukaryota > Metazoa > Chordata > Actinopteri > Cypriniformes > Catostomidae > Xyrauchen > Xyrauchen texanus. Next base: position 34,206,059 of record NC_068292.1, read on the forward strand.
TTTTTGCTGCAAATTTTGCAAAATTATGCAATTGTTTTGCATTACTAGAATGTTTAATATACTACAAAAATGAAGCTGTGCCCCCGTTTTTAAAATGACTGCTACGCCCCTGCACTCTCTGAATTTCCCTTTGGAAGAAACAGTCAAGAAAAGTGTTTGAGTCATCTATTTCAAAATCAACATATTCCAAGAAATAAAAACAGAAAAAGAAGAGTGACGAGCATAAATAAACAAAAAGAAAAACTACCATCCATTCTCTAAAGGATGATGGGGTATACTTTGCCTCTTAATCTCACAGGTATATAAAAAATTGTATGGAAATTGTGGAATTTTGCACCATAGCAGCACTAAATGGAAAATATAAAATAATGATTATTTTGATTATTTCGATTATTACGTTTCCCAAACAATCCTACAGCCTCATCCTCCATTGTTTGTCCAAACAGATTTGTCAATTATTCAGCAAATTTTGCTATGTTGAATACTTTATGTTGAGTACTTTAGCATTGATTTAAATAAAGCATAGTTTTAATATGGGTGTTTCCATTTAAAGCAGAGGTGCCCAAACCTTTTCCTACCAAGAGCCAAAAATCTAACTTGACTGAGGGCCATGGGCCAAAAGAGAACATTGCATTATAACATACTCAGTGGAGCGGAGTGATCGTCTGTGCGCGTTTATGGCACGAGCATCTGCCAATGACCCTGCAACATCTGCACAATGGATGGCACGAAACAAATAATGTTCAGTGAAAATTCAAATGAAGATTGCAGGGGATTGTTTTTTGTTTTTGCCCAGAGCCTCCATTAATTTCTGATAATATAACTATCAATTACACAAAGCATTTTTTCTATTTCTGCCTTTCTTGCAAATGTGCTGCATTATGAATTGTGAGGAGTGCTAAGATATGAAATGCGCATGTGCTTGCAATGTTAACTGCTTTGTTGTATATAAACTGGAACGATATATTTTTTATAATGTCTCTCGCTTATGGAGATGCGGTATAATTGCACTTACTCACTGCGTGCGCTTACACTTTTGTGGAAATTGCGGGAATGATTAGAATTGTGAGCAATACCTGCAATCCAGAACTGAATTTCAGGCTCTACAAACTGTATTATATTCAAATATTAAAGTTTCTCTTGTTCCCTCCTTTATGATTTAATAATACAAAAAACTATTAAATAATTATTAAATAAATGCAATGAAAGCGCGTCCATAGCATTTTCCCCCTTTTTTCCCCACTCTTGTCATATACGTCAAGGTGGGCCAAATCTAAGTTGACCACGGGCCCTAGTTTGGGCATCTCTGATTTAAAGTCTCACCTCTGTGGAGAGAGAATACTGCCCAGGTTTCTGTAGAGTACAATACCAGTCACAAAAGCTGAGGCGTCATCTTCATCTGTAACACACACAAACATATAACAGAAAAACACAGGTCACATTCCTCACTGTCCTCTTAAAGAAATTAAACATAAAGCACAGGGTTAAAGAAAAGAAAGCTATAAAGGAGATCACTTCATTGGTGTGTCACTCGATTGGTGTGCATTTTATGTTTGTGAAAGAGCAGTGGCGTATAATGAAACCCTTTATTTAGAGACCTGTAATGTAACTGTAGGCAAGATTGCAGGTTACTCTCCCTCTCTCATTTTCTCTCTCCCTCCAGCTTCTCACCACAGAGTTGGCCTGCATGACTAACCGCTTTCAAACATGTTACACACACATTCATTAAATACACACATACACAAGCATGCACTTATTCAGCTCAAGTAGATTTGAAAATATCATAATAACAGTACAAGTTAAGTGCACATGAATGACCAAGTGTAGTCGAAACTCAGAATTATCAATACCCCGATACTCGAGATGCTGAGATGTTGTGACGTCATTTGTTCAAATGAAAGTAGAAAGCAACACAACTGTTGATGGTTGATTTGCAAAGTAATTTCAATTTCAGAGCAGTTTTCAATAATATTTCAGCTGACGTGTGTTATTTCTGTGACATTAGCTTCAACAAACGGAATTGCAAGAATACCTTTGAGTGCATTGAAAGCCTTCAACGGCTTTCCTTTATCGGGGTAAGGTCATAAATGGTTTAAGCTTAAACAATTAAACAAAGCTTAATTATATATTTTTTTGCCTATTATTGCAATTTTGCATTGCATGAAAACAGCAAGCTTTTTTATAAAAAAATAATCATAATGTGCGCAAGTGTTGTGCGCATGCCTGTTTACATTTTGACATCAAAAATTCAAAACTGTTTTCTTGAGTTGAGATTTTTGGTAGTTATCAGTGAAATGTTGTGCATGTAAACAGAAATTATATTAATATGTGAAAAATTACACACATCAGCTTTAATTTTATATGAACAATGAGCGTATGGTCAACTTTTGTCTCTGTGACACCTTTCATGGATTGCTTTAAGCAATTTAATTATTTATTCCATATCATTCATATAGTTAGCATAAGAGTGATTAAGATACATTCACTGAACTTGCATCCACCCGTACAGAAATAACCGAAATAAGTTTCATTACTTAAGTTTCAACCGAAATAATGTTCATTGCTTATATGTTATTATAAAGTTCTGTGCTTCTAATTTTTTTTTTGCATTAACAGCTTATTGTTCAGTTTGTTTTTGTACACATTACATAGATTTGATCAAATTTGTTTGTCACTACCTGAATCTTTCAATAGAGAATTCTGTTATCACTTCTATAAATAACCATAGGGTGTTGTGGATAGTTGTCAGGGAATTTAACCACTTAAAACAATGCACACACACGCACACACACACACACAACGTCCACCTGGTCATCAAGCTACATTGCTATGGCTCATGTAAAAACATGTGGACTAAAGCCTGGCAGACTGGCATACACTGTAGGGTGAGAGAGAGAGAGAGAGAGAGAGAGAGAGAGAGAGAGAGACAGAGATAGTGGGGATGTGCCAGACAGTGGGCAGAGGCCACAGCTCCAGGGCTACAGCAGCTTCCATGGACAAGAACACAGAGCGATAGGGGCATGTGTGTGAGTTGGTTTTTGTGGTTTACAAGGACATTTTTAGGTGACACTAGTAATTACAAGGGTATAATGCTATAAATATGGTAAATGAGAACACCCCTAGTGTCCCTATAATTCAAATGGCTTTAAAAAAATTCAAAACAATGTTTTTTGGGGTTTTTTATTTATGTAAAAATGCCAAAAGCTTTCTGTGAGGGTAGGTTTAGGGGATAGAATATATAGTTTGTACAGTATAAAAATCATTATGTCTATGGAGAGTCCTCATAATGATAGGAGTACCAACATCTTTCACACAAAACTGGAAAATCCTTTCTCTATCTAACTGTTCTAATCTGATTTGGCTGGTTTGGTACAACTTCCACAGGCAAGGAAACAGAGGCTGTTTATATCAATTTGCCAAGGGACTGGGTTGATAGGACAAACACTTTAATGAATGAAACATTTGCCAAATTTTGCAAATTTAGTGGCATTAAATCTTTGAAAGATATTAAAAGTTTTGCTTGAGGTGTGTAGTAGCAAGTAAACATGATATCCATGAGCAGAACTGTATATAATGCTTTGTTTACTCAGTTATGATTGTGAAACAGTTAGTACTTATTTTCTGTACTGTACTTAGAATCTACGCCTTATTTGCATAATTTTTTCCCTTGCTGTTCTATTATTATGATATTGCATATCTCAGATAACCACTTAAACTGTGCGTAGGGACAATACGAACTGTAACAAATCAGTTTACATGTCCATCAGATGGCTCTTGCTGTCTAAGTGGGACACTTGCTGTCTGTTCTTTGTCAGAATAAGCTGCAACACAGGCCAGATCTTTTTTTGCAAAAGGTCTGGCTATGCAAGACTAGGATGACATAGTTTAGTCTGATCTGTGGGAGTGTGTCAATGAGGCCATTTATCTAATCCAAAACCATTGTTAATATAAACTCTCATCTCAGTATGACCTAAGCTTGACAACCTGTCAATCCGCCACTGGTGGCATGGCAACAGATCTCCCATTGGGAGGGGGAATTAAACCTAATTGCTCTAGATTGGCTCCTGCCAACAATTGATTAACTAGCAACTACCCTATTAGCATAGTCAAGGTGGTAGGAGCTTCCTTAATGACCTGTAACGTCTATAACGTATATATATATATATTTTTTTTTTATTTTGTATTTTTTTATATTAGGGCTTTTGCCACTGTTTCTGAGAGAGACAGTAGAGGGGAGACAGGGAATTATTAGGGAACAGGTTATGCATGCTACGTAGGCGGGATTGGAATCTGTACTTCCCACATGAGCAACAAGGCTCAATGTTTCTAGAGCACATGTGCTAACCATTAGGCCACGGCTCTGATAATGCCAGAACAAACCAGGGAAGACAGAAAATTATTTAGCAATGGAATTGGCATGCGATGCAAGTGAAATTTGAATCTGGAATTTGAATAAGCACCAAGGCGCAATGTGTCTAGATCAAATGAGCTAACCGCTGAGCCACAGTTATGGCAAGCCATTTTTTGCCAGAATGTGTTTACTACTAAGTCAAAGTGTCTATGTGTATGTGTGTAGAGTTGTGTGTAATTGTACTTATTTCTTACCTGGTTTTCCAATGACCAGGATGTTTTTGGCCACTCTAACTTTGTCCTCAGAGTTGCGAGCCCAGTCCACCATCCCCCTCCATCCCTTCATGGGGAAAGTGATATCTGCATTTCCCGCAACAGGCCGCTTGTGAATACTTAACACTGTAGGGAAAATCCACAGGGAATTGTGAGAACATAAATATACTGACTTCCTTCTCAACTAGAGGATGTGTCAAGATGTAAGAAGACTCTACAATATAAACTCTCAGCTCAAACTCTTTTATTAGAAACACTTAAGAATACTGTTCCTTCATTAATGGGTAACTACACAGGAACAAATGAGTAGTACAACATTAACATTTTAATTACTACTATTAGCTAACAAGAAACTGCGATTAACTAATTAGTAAGTAATAGCACACAGATAATTGCAGTAGTTCACTATTAGCTAATCAATAATTAAAAAATGTTTATACCTCCTGGAGAACTTCTAAGTAACTATACTGTTTCATAATTAATGTGAAACTAATCAAGAACTAATTCAGGACAAATGACTAAAAGCCCAAGCCGAGTCTCATGCTGGAGTTTGTATGTACAGCAAGTCAAATATGTTTATCTTCATTTCACTCATGGATTATATTATGTGAACTTGTGAATTAATTGGCCCTGTTAATTATTATTATTTGTACATACTGTAAATTTAAAAAAAGATAACACAGCCTATGTCAGTACTTGGTTTAATCACTTGAGGGTTAAGGATGAATACTGGACCAAAAGGACTCCTCAGCCATCATTACCACATATGCCATATAAATTGAAGCCTACAGTGATTTATTTTCAGTTTTATTTGATTTTATTCATGGAGTGAGGGCAAAGTCTTCATGATGACACCAATTCCAGCACTGGAATGACTAAATGTAAATGATTAAATTACTCATCGACAAAAATAAAGTACATCTATACAGAAACAGGACAGTCTCCCTCTTGTGCTCTTAACCAGAAATGAACTTAAAGAAATAACTCCTCTAAATTACTACATTGCCTGGTAGAATATCATTACTAGCCAACTTAACTCACATTAATATATGGTTATTCTGGATATCTCTCTTAACCATTACAAATGAGTATGCTGTTTCTGTATGTTTTGGGGTCAGGTTTTTATTAATAACTACTTTGAAAATCATGGTAACTATGGTAATTTCTAGGGGGAGTAATGACTAAAGTGTTACTACATCCCTGTAAAGACGTTAATGGCAATTTGGACAATTATTCTAAAGTGAAGATCATAGTAACCCACTAGCATTGACTAAAGTGTTACCACATCTTTCTAAAGGTGTCATTGACAACATTCAAAAGGAGTTGTTGACCATTTGGACCAGTATTCTAAAGTGAAGATCATGTTAACCCTCTAGCTTTGACTAAAGTGTTACCACATCCTTCTAAATGTGTTATTACTAATGATCTTGAACAGTATTCTAAAATGAAGATCATGGTAACCCACTAGTAATGACTGAAGTGTTACCACATCCTTCTGGAGGAATTACTAATGATCTTGAACAATATTCTAAAGTGAAAACACATTATAAACCAATAAAAGTAAATGAGAAGTTACTTGTCAGTTAATATTTAATACTGAATGATTTGGTTCTACAAAGTATTAATTTAATCAGATACATAAATCAGTCTTTCTATGACATTAAATTTACTGAACATAATTAAAAAATGTACACTTTTGTCAAACTTATAGCAGGATATAATGCTTTTAAAGGTTCTCACAGTTGCAGCCTACTTCACAGACTGTGTGCTGTGAACGAGTAGTGGAGGCCTTTCACAAGTTTAATATGCAGTGATTAGTGTAAACATAAACTCCACAATCATCTTTCAAAGAATTAACTTTCAACGCAAATTAAAAAATCAAGATGAATGGAAAAATAAACTGTCTACAGAAAGTGCACTGATCACCAAAAGTCACCAGATAAGGATGCTTCTCTGAGGCCGACTCCAGCTGTCTGTGTCCTTCCACTAAAATTCTTCTAAAATATATATTTTCCATGTGTCCTTTGACTATTTTTGATCTGAACAGAACTAAATATATCTTAACTGCTTGTATGTGTTCATCGCAGTGCTTGTTCGGCCGGAGCGATGTGAGCTCGTATCAACACAGAAGAACGAGATGCTGCATTTGATCGCTATGGGACACCGGCCGAGTGTTGTGTGGTCTAAAGCCCTTATACAATCATGACAATTTATTGGCTGAGGGTGCTTAAGCAATGCCTCCTAGGGAGCTACGTCATGCGCTCCATAAAGGCGCTCACTTTCATGCCATCGAGTCAGATTTTCTATTCTTCACTGCACAAATTGTCTAAACCCATTTTTGTTTCTTTTGAGTGGCAAACACATAAGGACATGCTCTGAGACCTAGCTCGCCGGCCATTTTCTGACAAACAACGTGTGCGAGAGACCATGTGTGTTGTGAGCCGTCACCATTAAAAAAAAGAGAATTCGTAATTTGGAGTTAAGGAAGGAAAATGGTCCCCTTTGTCCCTATTGTCTTTTTCTGTGTCGTTCTGGGAGAATATACAGGAATAAGGCAATAGAGGAGTGTCCTCGACCTCTCTCTCCCCTCCCTGTTTGAAGCGCTGCTTACGGCAGAGGTGATCATGCATGGACCGGTAAGCCCAGCCGCAGAATGATGGAAGTGGAATAAGAGAATATTCCCCAACTGAGGAATGGCAAACCAACGCGTGGAATGCTTCGTCAGTGGCATTATTCTCTCGGGATTCTATGAGGAGATGCAAGGTATTTTAACTTGTTTTTTGTTTTTTCCGTTTCCTGGATCATGCAGGCGTTTTGGTGAGAAAAGAGATGTGCACTGCTATCTCTGCTCGATATTTCAATGGCAGCACGGATGACGCTCTTTACAGAGGACTGTTGGATCTACACACAATGATTTTGCAGTCCAACGAAGCATATCACTTTAAGGAATGCCTTTTTGAGTTTACCGGCTCTGTTTGAACTTTCCCTCGATTTCCCCTGAGTGCTGGGGAACGAGTTGGTCAAGGCGATGCTTTTGTTTGCGAGGGTGATAGACAACAGTTTTTGTGCGTCCTTCTATGAATCGAGGTTATTAAATGCTCCCCCCCACATGTATCGCATCTCACAGATGAATGGTTGGGGTTCGTATCGGCACCATTCAGAGGACAACAGCCTTCTGACCAGCCGAAGCCGCTAAAGTATGTATTGATGAATCGGAGTTCACTATAGAGTCAAGTTTGGTGCTCTTCACACCTTAAATGCTCTAAGTTGTGTCTGGGGGCATTTAGGGGCAGATCTCCTGTCAAGACAGGGTCTGTGACCCATGGACATTACATCCTCAGATTGTGGAACAAATCTGGAGGAAGTTCAGCAGAGCAGAAGTGGACCTGTTCGCCTCGAGCGAGACATCGCACTGTCCTCTCTGGTTTTCTCTCTCGCCCATGACACCGCTGGGCATCTATGAACATTTATGGAAGTCATGGGTGTTTCCCCTCAATAGGGCACTATTTTGAATTATGGTTTATCCCAGCTGTGGTTGATACCATTCTAAATACAAGAGCTCCATCAACAACGAGGATATATCCGTTTAAGTGGCATATTTTCACTTCTTGGTGTACAGCGCAAAGTGAAAATCCAGTTCACTGCCCGGTGGGTACAGTGTTAGAATTTTTTGCAGGAGCATTTCAGGTCCGGGTTTACCCTGGCAACGCTTAAAATCTATATTGCCGCTATATCAATGGACACTCTGATTGTTGCCATTCCTTGTCTCTTGTTTTATGGGCGGGGTAAGCAGGTTTAGACATTTTCTTCCTGTCCACGTCCCTTTATGGGACTTATCTGTTGTGTCAGAGGCGCTCTCGGGAGCCACGTTCGAGCCCTTGACAAAAGTTATTGAAAATTTTTTGAATCTTAAAATGGCCCTACTAGTTGCATTGTCATCATAAAAAGAGAGGCAGTGATTTGCATACCCATTCAATAAATCCTTTCTGAATGGATTTTGAACCAGGGTGTTCAAGGGTTGTGTTCAGACATCGTTTGGGCTATTTCCCAAAGGTTATTTCAATGTACATCATACGCAGCTCGAGTTCCACAAAAGGGAACCGCATTCTTTTCCTCTATTCAGCCCACCCACTTCCTTAGCTCCACCATCCAGTATCACGAATGCTGATTGTAATAGAGATGGGATATACATGCAGTCATTTTTTATTCTATTAAACTAGATATATTGACAATAATACATAACACTTCTAAAAATAAAAATTACTGTAATACACCTACTCTATGACAAATATATTCAAGCAAATTCTTTGGATCAATAATTTATTTTAAAAATATTTTTTCTTATTTGTCATTGACCCATACAGATACCAAACAATTTTTATGTTACATCCAAAAGTTGATACATTTCTGTCCTGAAGAAAACAGAGGCACACTCATGCTTCTCTGAATATGTGTTTTCATTTTGACAATAGAACTTGACGAATATAATTTGAGATAATAATTTATTAGTAGTTGTTTTAATTTAGCTATAGTTAGTTATTAATTCTCAATGAGGCAAAACATTTTTTATTAATTATTGATTAGCTAATAATAAATGATCATAGTCATCAGTTTGTAATTACTTACTGATTAGTTAATCATGTTTCCATATTAGTTAATAGTAGTGACTTAAGTGTTAATGTAATAATCATTTGTCCTACATTAATCCTGCATAGTTACCTATTAATGAAGGAATAGTATTCTAAAGTTTTACCCTTTTATGATTTCTGTATTTGGTTGCTTGTTTTAGAAATATTCTATATACAATGCAAACTGACCACACTTTCATCATTAAATGAATCCATAGCACTTATAAAAGATCTTGAGAGCAGTTCTGTTGGATTTTTTTAATCCTAAAATATTTGAGTTTTTGTACTTTAATTAACAAAGTGACATTCAGCTGATTACAAAGTCTAGTTAGGACATTACTGATGTAAAAAACAGCACCATCACTATTTGAAAAGTCAATTTTATCAAATCTAGACAGGCCCCATTCCCAGCAGCCATCATTCCAACACCTTATCCTTGAGTAATCATGCTTAATTGCTAATTTAGTACTAGAAAATCACTTGCCATTATGTCAAACACAGTTGAATGCTATTTTGTTTGTTAAATGAAGCTTAACATTGTCTTGGTGTTTGTTTTTGAGTTGCCACAGTATGCAATAGACTGGCATGTCTTAAGGTCAATATTAGTTCAAAAATGGCAAAAAGAAACAGCTTTCTCTAGAAACTCATCTAGTATATATACACAGGCTGCCAAACGTTTGAAATAATGTACAGATTTTGCTCTTATGAAAATAAATTGGTACTTTTATTCACCAAAGTGGCATTCAACCAATCACAATGTATACTCAGGACATTTATAACATGAAAAATTACTATTACAATTTGAAAATAAATAAATCATGTTTTCAGAACTTATAGCTATAGATTTGGCTGTCTTGCCGGGCACTTCTCTGCACCTTACAGTCTAGCTGATCCAAGAAAAGCTCAATGGGGTTAAGATCCATAACACTCCGGGGGGCCTGGGTAGCTCAGCGAGTATTGACGCTGACTACCACCCCTGGAGTCACGAGTTTGAATCCAGGGCATCCTGAGTGACTCCAGCCAGGTCTCCTAAGCAACCAAATTGGCTCGTTTGCTAGGGAGGGTAGAGTTACATGGGGTAACCTCCTCGTGGTCACGATTAGTGGTTCTCGCTCTCAATGTGGTGCGTGGTAAGATGTGCCTGGATCACGGAGTGTAGAATGAGCCTTGACATGTGGAGTCTCTGTGGTGTCACACATGACCAGCCACATGATAAGAGGTGAGGATTGACAGTTTCAGAAGCTGAGGCAACTGAGACTTGTCCTCTACCACCCGGATTGAGGTGAGTAACCGTACCACCACAAGGGCCTACTAAGTAGTGGGAATTGGGTATACCAAATTGGGAGAAAAGGGGATACAAATTTAAATATAAAAAATAAGATCCATTACACACTCTTTTCCAGTTATCTGTTGTCCAATGTCTGTGTTTCTTTGCCCACTCTAACCTTTTATTTTCGATTTTCTGTTTCAAAAATGGGTATTTCTTTGCAATTCTTCCAATAAGGCCTGCACCCCTGAGTCTTCTCTTTACTGTTGTACGTGAAACTGGTGTTGAGTGGATAGAATTCAATGAAGCTGTCAGCTGAGGACATGTGAGGTGTCTATTTCTCAAACAAGAGACTCTGATGTACTTATCCTCTTGTTTAGTTGTACATCTGACTTTACACATCTCTTTCTGTCCTTATTAGAGCGGGTTGTCCTTTGTCTTTGAAGACTGTTGTGTACACATTTGTATGAAATCTTCAGTTTTTTGGCAATTTCATGCATTGTATAGCCTTCTTTCGTCAAAACAATGATTGACCGATGAGTTTCTAAAAAGCTGTTTCATTTTTGGGATGATCAGCTTTAAACTTGTTGATATAATGGCAAGTGATTTTGTAGTACCAAATTAGCAATTTAGCATGATTACTCAAGGATAAGGTGTTGGAGTGATGACTGCTGGAAATGGGGATGTCTAGATTTGATCAAAAATGACTTAAAATATCAATGGTGCTGTTATTCACATCATAATGTTCTGACTATACTTTGTGATCAGTTGAATGCCACTTTGGTAAATTAAAGTACCGATTTCCTTCCGAAACAATATTCCAAACTTTTGGCCGCCAGTGGGTACGGAAAGTATTCAGACCCCCTTAAATTTTTCACTCTTTGTTATATTGCAGCCATTTGCTAAAATCATTTAAGTTCATTTTTTTCCCTCATTATTGTACACACAGCACCCCATATTGACAGAAAAACACAGAATTGTTGACATTTTTGCACATTTATTAAAAAAGAAAAACTGAAATATCACATGGTCCTAAGTAATCAGACCCTTTGTTCAGTATTTAGTAGAAGCACCCTTTTCACATCTGGATTTGGGTATCCTCTGCCATTCCTCCTTGCAGATCCTCTCCAGTTCTGTCAGGTTGGATGGTAAACGTTGGTGGACAGCCATTTTCAGGTCTCTCCAGAGATGCTCAATTGGGTTTAAGTCAGGGCTCTGGCTGGGCCATTCAAGAACAGTCACGGAGTTGTTGTGAACCACTCCTTCGTTATTTTAGCGGTGTGCTTAGGGTCATTGTCTTGTTGGAAGGTGAACCTTCGGCCCAGTCTGAGGTCCAGAGCACTCTGGAGAAGGTTTTCGTCCAGGATATCCCTGTACATGGCCGCATTCATCTTTCCCTCGATTGCAACCAGTCGTCCTGTCCCTGCAGCTGAAAAACACCCCCACAGCATGATGCTGCCACCACCATGCTTCACTGTTGAGACTGTATTGGACAGGTGATGAGCAGTGCTTGGTTTTCTCCACACATACCGCTTAGAATTAAGGCCAAAAAGTTCTATCTTGGTCTCATCAGACCAGAGAATCTTATTTATCACCATCTTGGAGTCCTTCAGGTGTTTTTTAGCAAACTCCATGCGGGCTTTCATGTGTCTTGTACTGAGGAGAGGCTTCCGTCAGGCCACTCTGCCATAAAGCCCCGACTGGTGGATGGCTGCAGAGATGGTTGACTTACTACAACTTTCTCCCATCTACCGACTGCATCTCTGGAGCTCAGCCACAGTGATCTTTGGGTTCTTCTTTACCTCTCTCACCAAGGCTCTTCTCCCCCGATAGCTCAGTTTGGCCGGACGGCCAGCTCTAGGAAGGGTTCTGGTCGTCCCAAACGTCTTCCATTTAAGGATTATGGAGGCCACTGTGCTCTTATGAACCTTAAGGGCAGCAGAATTTTTTTTGTAACCTTGGCCAGATCTGTGCCTTGCCACAATTCTGTCTCTGAGCTCTTTGACCTCATGATTCTCATTTGCTCTGACATGCACTGTGAGCTGTAAGGTCTTATATAGACAGGTGTGTGGCTTTCCTAATCAAGTCCAATCAGTATAATCAAACACAGCTGGACTCAATTGAAGGTGTAGAACCATCTCAAGGATGATCAGAAGAAATGGACAGCACCTGAGTTAAATATATGAGTGTCACAGCAAAGGGTCTGAATACTTAGGACCATTTGATATTTCAGTTTTTCTTTTTTAATAAATGTGCAAAAATGTCAACAATTCTGTGTTTTTCTGTCAATATGGGGTGCTGTGTGTACAATAATGAGGAAAAAAAATGAACTTAAATGATTTCAGCAAATGGCTGCAATATAACAAAGAGTGAAAAATTTAAGGGGTCTGAATACTTTCCGTACCCACTGTATATATATATATATATATATATATATATATATATATATATATATACACACACACACACACACACACATTGTCATTAAATTGATTTGTTGTTTGTTTGTAACATTGCTATGTGCTAACTTACTAATTAACTAACTAACTAACCAACCAACCAACCAACCAACCAACTAACTAACAAAGTTCTTCTAAATTGCTGTTACATGAAAGCTTGTGTTATGCATGTGTGCATGCATGTCTTAATGCCATGTGTGGGACTGACAGGTCATTTGCTATTGTAAATTCTAAGTTCATTGACAGCTCTGTGATTCTGAAGTAAACAGAAAGTTCTGCAGCCCCTCATGCCCTCAAACACCCCTTTTAAACTCTCCCAGCTGTGGCCCACAACCCATGGGCAAGCCAGCTCATCTTCCCGCTGTTTTCATGAGCCTGTCTGCCGAGTAAAACATAGCCCTTATTGAGCTGCAGAGACATGGACGATTCAGAGTAGGATTCCAAAAGCATCTGAACACCCGGAACTACATATTTTCGGATATCTGATTGAACAGCATCTCAGGGACAGACTCTCAGGGTTTGCACAGGATATTTAAAGGATATAGTGTATCACTGCCTTCAAATAAGTAAGAAACTGGTCAAAATGTTTTGTTTTTTTTTCAGTTATAGTAATAGATTGATTGCAATTTGTTATGTGTTTTAGTGCCAGCGAAAGCAAATGAAAAAGTGATGTTAATTACTTTTCATTGCAACTTTCTTTATAACGTCATTAATATAAATTCATAAATAAACCCCTTCTGGGTTTGTTGCAACAAGGTTGTCTGCCCAGACATTCCACCACTTCACTACCACAACTACTAGCCTCTAATGTCATCAGAAAAGAGTAAAACAAATATGTAAACATAGCTGAATGTCATCAGAAACTGACCCAAGTTGTCAGTGACCTCATAAGTATCTTGAAAGTCCTTCATGCGGAGACTGATGACATCCACAAAGGCCTCCACTAGACGAAAAAGCTCCTTAACATTAGGGCCCAACTGCAAAAAAAAAAAAATAGAAATACATAACTTAATCTTAAAAGTTCTGTTCGTTCTCATATCATTATGTCATTCTGTTTCAGTGTATTACATAAATGAAAGATGTTTTAACAAATAAATAATATTCTTTTAAACAAATTACATGATTCTCAAGCAGTTTTCCTTTGCACAAGCTTAATGACATCTGAAGCTTCTGTTAAGACAAATTTCAAACTAACTAATTATCTTTGTAAACAGCGGGAGACATAAAGCAGAAAGAAAGATGTGCAGTGAAGAGGAAAAAATTAGCCAATTAATCACCTTTAAACCAGCTGAAACAAGCACAATTACTGAGTGAATGAGAGAGTGAGACAATGTGAATATAACACTGAATGTATGAGTGAGTGAGACAAGTCAAGTCAATTTTATTTGTATAGCGCCTTTCACAACACACATCGTTTCAAAGCAGCTTTACAGAAGATCAGGCATTAACAGACGATAAAACTGTAATGTCTATAAAGTCGATGAATCATCATTGTGTAATTTAGATAAAATACGATTCTTAATCGTGTTTAAAAATAATTTAATAATAATTGTATTAATAACCCCAGTGAGCAAGCAACAAAAAACTCCATAAGATGTAGATTAATGGAGAAAAAAAGTGAGTGAGTGATAGAGTGAAGTCAGTAAATAAATGAATGAGTGAAAGAATGACTAAAATACATAGTGAATGAATTAATAAGTGAAGGAATTAATGAACAATTTAATAATTTATGGTAATCATTTGAGAATTAATAAATGTATGAGACATTGACTGAAATAAATAGTGAAAGATTCAATAAGTAAATGATTGAACTAAATATAAAGCAAGTGAAGGAATGAACAAACAAATCATTATGCTGAAATCTTTTGAGAATGAATAAATGAATGAATAAGAGAAATTAATGAATGAGAAACAATGAAAGAAAGAAAGAAAGAAAGAAAGAAAGAAAGAAAGAAAGAAAGAAAGAAAGAAAGAAAGAAAGAAAGAAAGAATAGTACACTCTAAAAATGCTGGTTTATTTTTTCAACCGAAACACTGGGTTGGGCCTGTTGGGTCATTTTTTTGGATTATTTCGACAGTATTGGGTAGTTTTTGTGTAACCCAGCCACTGGGTGAATGGCTGGGTCATTCTCACTGGCAGTTGAAACTATACACCCCTCCCCCACCCAAATGTGACAACCCCGTGGTGGCATTAAAAGAGCCCAGCTGATGAGTTACCCGAGGCTGGCTTATTGGACCGTCTTCAGGAGAGAGAGGTTCACAGTGTGGACAAATTGGAGGATTTATTCAGTTATTCAGGGATTTATACAAGGGTTGTGTCATTATTTTATGACATTGTACACAAGAAAATGCAAAAATACCATTCCATAATCAGAACTGAACAGTTTTTATGATGTCAACTGTTATTAGATGTCACTCTGATGAGCTTTGGCTTTGCTAGCCTTTAATGCCCATTGGATGCCATACACATCTGGGATGAGGGTGTGCAAATTAGAGATTTTTCATTTTTGGGTGAAATATTATTTTAATAATACAATGGGTGTTTAATGTTTTTAATGCCAAGTGTATTTAACATTAATTATAAATGTTTATTTTGTTTAACCATTGTTTTGAATGCTGTTTATTGAAAAGTTTGTAAAAATGAGTTTAAATGTACTTATTACATGTATTTATATTAATCCAAAATAAAGGTGTTACCATTTCAAATTTGCATATCGTGTGGTTTATTTTACATTATTATATAAGGATAAAACAATTTGAAAATATTAACCCACTTATGAGATCAAATGAACCCAACATTCCTGTAAAAATGAACCAACATTTGGATTGAATAAATAACCAATTTGCTGGGTTAAAATGAACAACCCAACTTACTGGGTTAGTTTAGCCTAACATGTGTTCTTTCACATATTAAAACAACCCAATTTGGTTTTTAACCCAGCATATTTTAGTGTATGAATGAATGAGTGAGTGAAAGAATGACTGAAAGAAACAGTGAGTGAAAAAATTAATGAATTCGTGAGTTAGTGAACGAATTTGAATGAACGAATGAGTGAAAGGAATCAGATTTGTGTGAATGAATTTGTGAAATGAACGATGGGTGAGTGAATCATTTGCAGTAATCATTTTAGAATGAATGGGAGTGAAGGGTGGCTCACCAGTTGTGCCTCCTCCCACTTCTCCCTATTTTCCTCCATCAGTAAGTTACTCACTGACTGCACAAAATTCTGTAAACCACATGGCAGAGAAACATTAAAAGTCAATTCACTTCAACACAGTTTCCTTCACTTGAAACCAAGCTAAATATCTTTCACTGACCCTCATGTCTGAATTACTGGGGCTGTAGTAGGATCTCCTAAAGATCTCTGTAATGTTCTTTAGTACATCTATGATAGCCAGAAGGTCTCCGCTGTAGCTTGTTCCATCACTGGAGGTCACCCTCAGCTTGGTCATTACCTCAGAAACCCCATCTCCCACAAGCCCCCTCTGAGCTTTGGACAGGTGTTCTCTGGTCTGGAGTAGAAAAAGACCAACCTCAGGTTTACAGACAACACATTAGGTTTGGCTTCTATGATCATTTATTGGCTAGGGTTGAGTTTGGAGACCTGTTTTGCACTTACCAGTGTTTGAATACTGCGGTAATCGTTTGAGACACACTTCATATAAGTAGGATTCTCCCAGTATGCAATGCCCTCATCGTCCAATGAACATCGCCGGAGAATTGTTCCTGCACCACAGAAATGGGCCATAATGACAAAACCTTGAACATGAATTGATCATAAACTATGTGCTGCATGAGGTTTATGAAGGTCTTTCTGGTTTTGTTTAAAGGGATAGTTCGAGCAAAAATGCAGTTTCTGTCATAATTTGTTCCCTCTTATGTAGTTACAAAAACATTACTTCTTCTGTAGAACACAAAAGGAGACCTTTGGCAGAATGTTAGCCTAAGTGGTAAATGGTTTTCAAAGCCCTTTACACTGTGAGCCATTCACACACACTCACACACCAATTATGGCAGAGCTGCCATGCAAGGCATCATTGGGAGCAACTTGGGGTTCAATGTCTTGCCCAAGGACACTTCGGCATGTGGAGTCATGTGAGCCAGGAATTGAACCGCCAACCCAAACCAGTAAGTCACCATTCACTTTCATTGTAAGGACAAACATGCACTAAAAGTGATGATGACTAAGACTAACATTCTGCCTAAAATTTCCTTTTGTGTCCCATGTAAGAAATAGTCATACAGGTTTGAAACAATGAGGGTGAGTAAAGAATGACAGATTTACATTTTTGGGTGAAAGATCCCTTTAACGTCTTTAAGCAAAGTGTCTGTAGCTGTCCATGGTGCTGAAAATGTTTGTGAGCAGCTTTGGGTTATAACTGTTTACAAAGTTATCCCTGTGTGTGTGTGTGTGTGTGTGTGTGAGTGTGTGTGTGTGTGTGTGTGTGTGTGTGTGTGTGTGTGTGTGTGTGTGTGTGTGTGTCTGTTTGTGCTTGTATGAGTCATGTCTTACCCACAGCATTCGGAGGGCAGCGGACAGCCGTTGTGTCCCCTGCAGGAGTTCTCTTCCACACTACGTTGGAGAAATTCTCTTCATCACAGATCTCATGCAGCTCTGCATTAAACCACAGACATCAGAGAGAAAACACATAATACCTGCAAAAATCCTGTAAAATGATTGAGGTCCATCAAATGTGAACAAAGTAACAAACACAACACAGTTGAAGGAGTTTGAGAAGGATGATCACTAAAACTGAGGTTCTCAATCCTGGTCATTTTGTATGTCTCCCTGATCTGACACACGCAGTTCAGGGGCGAATTCCAAAAAGCATTTTTTTGCTAACTGCGGTAAGGGAACACTACTCAAAGCTTCACTCCAAAGGAAAGAAAGCAAATGAATCCCTTCATGAAGGGCTTTTCCACAAGGGAAGGGCACATGTGATGGTCAATTCAAGGAAGTGATTTTGTAGTTTACGATCATGTGATCCTGGCTGGTGCATTCTCGTGACACATTTTGAAACCAAAGGTAAATATTTCTTACACATCTACAATTGAGCTCATACACCCAAGGACAACTAGCTGACAGTATTTCTTACATGTATACATGTTTTCATGTTGGTTCCTTACCAAATGCCACATGATTCAGTACTACGGTTTGAAATAAATTTGAATTAAAGACATGAAGAGGCAACATTGGAGACCTTCTGTGCCACTGCAATCTTAACAGCTTTAAGCACACATTTTGCTACTACGTTATCTAGGTAACGACCAATTAAAAATAAAATATGGTAACATATGTGTTCCAGTATGTTCCACGACATTTGAGACAGAAATGTCCTAATCCCCTTAAAGTATTCAATTCAAGAGCTCTGTTTTATGTTTTGAAGCCTCTACTATGAGCTGATGAGTTGAAACAGGTTAATTAAATTAAAGGTGCAGTGCATGTACCCATCTAGGACCACATTTGAAAACCACTTCACAAATACAACATGAAACCTCAAAAAGCCCATAAACCGTAAAACTGCTGCAGTATGAAAGTTTTGGCTAAAACCACATGATCATCTTACCTGGACATCTCTTTTCATTGCAACGCCGAACTTCCTCTCTGTCCCCTGGACATGGCTCCCCACCAAAGAAGGGCCCATAGCATACCCTTTGCCTTTGTTGGCTCCCTCCACCACATGTTTTAGTACAACCAGCCCAAGAGCTCCAGAGCTGCCATTGACCATCCACAGGGCAATCTCTGAGAAAGCAATCCCGTGTCTGCCGCCACTCGCCCTGACACTCTAAGCCCCCATACGAGGGCCCGTTACACTCCCGTGTGCGCTGCATTGTCCCATTAGAACAGGTTGAAGAACAGGAACTCCAGCTGGACCACTCATTCCACACGCCATCCACTACAGAGAAACAACATAATTCATTTGAAACTATTTTTAGGATTAGGGCTAGGCAATACAGCTGGGAGATATATATTTTTCAGCCGTTTGTCATTTAATCTTCACATCTATCTTAATATCTAATATATACAAACTCTTAATATAGCTTATGCATTTGGCCTAAAATGGATTAAAAGTGTGCTTAAAATAAAAAGCACAGAGTAATCATCATTTCAACTAAACAGTCATTGTTGCCAAGTAGATTCAAAATGTTTAACACAATAATCCTTTTTTAATCATTTTCATGTATATGCACCAATAGTACAATATATATATATTAATAAACAAGAAATATTCATCTACACATATTTTAATGAAAACATTTTCATATATGAAAAATGTCAGGCAGGGACTTCAGTGAACATTTTCAAGTTTTAACGCAAATGAATCACTGAATTTGAATTTTGAATTGGTTCACTTACATGGACAGTTTGAAGTGATTCACAGAAATGAATTAAACTAAGACTAAACTAATAAACCACACAGCCCCAGAGTGTGAGAGTGTGTGTGAGAGAGTGAGAGAGAGAGAGAGAGAGAGAGAGAGAGAGAGAGAGAGAGAGAGAAAGTGAAAGCAGGACAGACAAAGGAAATGAGAGAGCATTAAAAGAAGCTATTGTTGAGATATATTGCAAGGGAGAGGAAGAGAGGAGGGGCTTTGGGTTGCCAAACAGCGGTCCAATCTGCAGTGATTTAAAGCCTCACTTAATCACCATCTCTCTGTGAACTTCACAATAGTTCCTTTCAATCTCCTTCTCCCACACTGCCTCGCATTAGGCTTTAATTGTGCCACTTGATGGAAGTCATTATATCTGTATGAGACAGTCTGTATTTCAAGACCCAAAGATCACCTGGGCACACAGCGATGTTGCAGAATTTGGTCTGCTTCTCCGGACCCTCACAGGGGTTTCCTCCAAACTGTGGTGGCTTGCAGGAGCGCGTACGGTCCCTGTAGCCACGGCCGCACGTTGAAGAACACAAGCTCCATGGAGACCACTCGTCCCACGCCCCATGCACTGTAATCAGAGCGGCTAGGGTATGATTTATAGAGAGTACGACACACCTCTACAAACACACACACATGCAATAGAGAAAAACTTGATGAGGGAATGTTAAGCACAAGTACAAGTGGAACTCTTTGTGTATAAAAAAACTGAACTACAATCAGATGTGATCTAGGAGCTTTGGGAAATGATCAGTGACAATCAGCATGTGTTTTCTGTCAGAAGCAAGATAATTTAGTCAAAATCATATAGCATTCGAGTGCATGTTGATTGTTTACCACCATTGGGATTTTAAAACACCACTAAACACACCTATTCTTGACATGCCATTACATTTTATTGCATATTTCATAGCTTGCATATATCATAGCTTGTTACATTTCCTTTATGATAAACATTATTTACAAAGCAATGACACTAATCCAACTATTTTCATGTTAAGCCTTTTATCTCTCTTTCTCTCTTCTTCCTGGTCGTTGCGTTAAAGCAATTTTAATTTACATTTTAGTAGGGGACATTTGCACTGAATACATTTTTGCATCCATCCAAGCTGTTTTTCAATGTAAAGCAGTGTCTCACACAGGAACGCCTGTAAATATGGATTTAGTGTGTCCCTTGATTTATTGCACACCCTATTATGTCATGATACTATGACCTTTCATTGAAGATATACTGTATGTTAGGATATTACATCACACACACTGAGGTCATTCTGAAAAATTAACCACTAGAGGTCACATCATCCATTCTGAAAAATTACTTTTAGTTATTTATAGTTCATAGCTCTATTGTTTTATGCATGTTTTCTTTTAATTTGTGGTGTTTGTCATACATGGTCAAGCAAAATATGTCTACACTGTTATGGGAAGATATATGGGAAATTAATATAATTTAAAACTTCAATATACAGTATTTATGTTAACAGAAATAGAATCATAAATATTAGTTAGTAGTTTACAAATATGTTTCCTAGATATCAATCACAGTATACAATGTACACAATGTATTGGCTGATTTATACACTGAATGTCCACCCTGTTATTGTCCAGTCTGATGCTGCCCATTTAATTGGATGTACATCTGAATTTTTTTGTCATTTTTAGCTTGACCAGTATGACTAATAACATCTTTAATATGTCCCTGTAATGATGAAACATGAAGAAACTTGTAAAAGTATGTTTATTTTTCAAATTTCCAAGGCTGGAATGTCATCAAATTGTAGGAATGAACCATTTACGTTATGTACAGATTTGCAGTCCTGCCTCTCTCTGTACGCAGATTACGCAGTCTACAGTAACAGTAAAGTACAACATAGTAACAGACAGCCCAAGTCAGATGAACAGAGACTGGGCAATAGAAAACCACTTTTTTTTTTTGGTAGGACTACATCACTGCCTTTAGCAGATAAATGGATCTGAAATCTCTCTCTCTCTCTTTTCCAGGAAAATGGATCAAAAATATGTATGAGTTTTATTTAAGCCAATGCTCTCAAGAATAAGAATGCACCTGCCCCTAAAACCACCTGTGACCAACTTCCAGGCAGCAAAAAAATATTCTTCATGGCTGATTTAACAAAAGCCTATTTAAAAACAAAAAGGAAAGAACCCATCTTTATGTCCTGCCCAAAAACCCTCTTTCAATAGGAACTGTGTCAACAAAAGAAGAAAAACTGTGCTAGTCAGGCAAATTCAAAGGTTCTTTAAAGAGAAAATAATAATTTGCATTAAATTATTAGCATTTAATGGGGTAGTTCACCCACAAAATTAGGGAAAATGTGGCTCTGAACCCATTTTAGTCACCTTAGAGTGTTCAGTCTTTGTTTTCTCAAGCAATCTAAGTAAAGGGTGTCTGAGATTAACATTCTTCTCAATATCTTATTTTGTTTTCAAAAGATGAAAGAAAGTAATTTATGTTTAGAACAGCATGAGGGTGAGAATATTATAACAGATTTTAAATGTTTAGGTGAACTATGCCTTTAAAAGCCAATCTGGCCCACTGAGATGCAGAAATGGTGGAATGAAGAGAGACAGAGAAAAAAAACATAGAGAAAAGCACACCATCCTACATGCAGTGGGAACTATTGGGACTCATTCTGCACTTAAACCCAATGATACCTTACCACTGCTCTCCAGCTTCCAGGGTTGAGAGGAGAGCAGCCGTGCACTGAAGCCCAGAAATGGTGAGCCTCTGGTGGGCAGCAACTAGATGGTGAGTGGGCAAAGCTAGTGAAGCTAAGTGAAGGTGGGACTGGTGAAAGGAGGTGGATAAGGAAGATGGTGGGGTGAGGAGAGGTCTGAAGTGGGCTGTGCTTACCTGGACACACAGCAGTGTTATTGCAGGGTCTCTGTTCACGCAGTGGCCCGCTGCACTGCGTGCTGTATGACATGGAGACGCAGAAGCGCGTGCGGCTCTGCCAGCCCTCACCGCACGTGGATGAACACACACTCCACGCAGACCACTCCTCACCTGACGGAGGATCCACTGAGAGGGGTGGGGGAGGTGGGGGCAGGGATGGGATGGGGAAGTGGGGTTTAGGGTGTTGAGGAAAGGGTAGGAAAAGGGCCAAAACTAATTAGCATGCAGGATTAGCCACTTCCTCTGACAGGGAAGGGATCATTCATTTTGTGGCTGATTCTATTTCCTGAGCATTTACTCATAGGAGAAATGTACCCTTTCAAGAGGGTTTAACAAGGCTGTCCAATAGATCAGTTAGACTTTAATATCTGTCAACTGGCCTTACACAGATGTCCATCTGGAGTGGCCTAAAATCATGGTGTAATCCCACAGGAATACTGTAGGAAAATGTTCAATGTCCAATAGAGCGCAACAGTGTTAAAAAGGTTTTTACAGTACTCTTGGTTTCAGAAAGATTTTTCCCAATCATTTCTTTCATCATAATATCCTTCAAAATGTTATAAGCCATGAACCAAAGCAAGAAGCAGAATCACAACATTACAAACTTTGATTTGAAGCAAAAAAGTATTTGAAAATCAGACAAAAAGACAAAAGGTACTGTGTACTTAATGTCTTAAATTATGGAATTAATAATATGGTTGCTACATAGCCAATGTATTGGCTGGTTGGTCGATCTTGCTCTGAAGAATAATGGGTAGTGTAGATATTCAACTATTTTTATTTTATTTATGAAGTAAAAACAACGAGGACTGATGGCTTCAACAGGCACATACAGTATACCATCAATTAACAACCGGTTGGTCTGTTTTTAAAGATGTATTAGTCGTCATTAAAAATATATTCCTGTATGGAAAATCTAATTTTTACTTCTTGAATCAGACTGTTGCGCTCTATAGGAAGCACTTGGCTGCCTAGGCAGTAGAATAGAAAATATGGGCTGTCATAACTGTCCAATAGGAAGAGTTGGCCTGATATGACTGTCCGACTGGAAGAAAATGGCTGTCACAACTGTCTAGTAGCATTAGCTAAACAATCATTGCCATCCAGTGGAAGGAACTGAATACGCCAATTAAATGATATTGACATTCAAAAAAGGAAACTGATGAAGAGAGGGTAAGATTTAACCTAATTTTAATAACATTCAGGAGCTACATGCATACATCTTGATCCATTTTAAAAGTGCATCCACACTGAATTATAAAAACTGTACCTACATTATATTAGTTGCACCATTCCCTTTATAAATTCCAATTTGTTTAAAAATTTGGTATCATCCCATATCTTTACAAAAGTAAAATTAAAAACATTGTAAAACCACAAATTACAGCAGATTTTCAATGAATTATTGTTTAATTTGAATATTTGATACATTGGAATTACATGGAGCAATAGACCGTATTCGTTCAAGTGCCATCTTTGGATGAAAACGAGGCTGTGAAGGATAGACTTACCAACTCTTCAATGGCACAAAGTGTATAAACATTTATATTTACATTTACATTTATGCATTTGGCAGACGCTTTTATCCAAAGCGACTTACAGTGCATTTATTACAGGGACAATCCCCCCAGAGCAACCTGGAGTTAAGTGCCTTGCTCAAGGACACAATGGTGGTGGCTGTGGGGATCGAACCACCAACCTTCTTATTACCAGTTTACCAATTATGTGCATTAGACCACTACACCACCACTCATAAAGCTGCACAAAGCTCCTAGATCATGTCTGATTTTCCACAACTCATGTTGTCTTAAGTTTTTGTATACTGATTGTTCTTAGACAGATATTTTTTCAATGTTTTGTTCACGGAATGATCCAAAAACACTTTCAACTGCAGCACAGCCAATTGAAGAGAATATCCCTCACAGCGTTGTTGTCATTCCCATTAAAAATCAAAGATGGTGCTAGCATGAATAAGGTCAAATGTATTTCTTTACTTATGTACTTATCTTTGTAGCCATGATATAAATTAATGCAGTATTCATAAACCACAGACAAATACAAAAATTAGGGATAACATCACATTAGTAGCCAAAAATATGTGTTAAACCTTCCAACCAAACACAACCAACCAAAAGTAAGTTGTGTCATGTTCTTGTTTGTTTTTTAGTATGGCGAAAGTGTCAAGACCATTTTGAAACTCTTTTAGCATCAGATTAAGCAATGGTGTCCATGATTCATGGACATCTCAATGTACCACCATGAACCATGCCATAATATACATGACTAGACGTAAAAAACAAAACATCAACAACAAAAAAACACAAGCCATAGCCACAAACGCATCCAGTCTACTCCCCTGTATCTGTATTTCTACAATCAGTTGCAAAGTTTGCAAGTGTGCGCATTTATTTGGTTGTGTATTTGTGTGTAACCCCAAGCAGCAGAGGAGGCTGATGTCTTCTTACCTGTTTGGGAAGACTGCTGTCCACTGCGGGTCTTATCTGAGTCCTCCCGTTTACGGCTGTCCACAGAGCGCAGGGATTGGCTACGAGTACCAAGTTGGCCTTTGCCTGCAGGATGGGTTGGGGTTAGCAACTATAGTTGACTTCTGATTGGGCAGAGCTGTGTGGCCTGAGCACCTAAACCAGCATCAGCCATGCTTGGGATTTTGTGTGAAGTTTAACATGTTACGTAACTGAGGAGGAATCAAAAAGTGAACTTCTGCATCTGGTTTGAAATTCAATGAGAGTTTTGACACTTATGTGTGACTTTGAAAAGCGTGCTTTAAACCCTGAAGAATGGCAGTGTGCAGGAAGAGGGCAAGATGGATTGAGCAGTGGATGGCAGATGAAAATAAGCAGAACATGCAGAACTGAGACACAGACAATGAAAACATCTGCAGCTGATGGCATCGACCATGGAGTTGGTTATTTACTCATGGCCTCCATCCAAACTGATCTACTCACTACAGTCACATTCACACTGACTTAGTGTTGCCCTTACCAAGCATGGCCTCTTGCACTTCATTGTATTTCACTGGACTTAAACCCTTGCCTTTAGAGGAATACTGCCTGTAGCCTATAGGTACAATAAAAAAACACACACATATGGCACATTCTATCATCAGTCTATAATTGTATAATTGTAAAGCATCACATTTCAAAGAATAGTTTTATCATTAGTATTTTTGTCTTGTTTTCCTAAAAAGTATCAAAACTTGATACTAGGCAAAATTATATAATGTTAAAATAAATTTTTTTTTTAGAGAATAGTTGTATGTATAACGTTACACTGAAAATATGTATTTTTCTTTGTCCTGTTTCCCAGTAAAAATATAGTAACATCCTTAAAACAAGATAAATTTACTTGAGGCAAAATGGCAGAATATTACAATATGATTCATATGTTTTATTTAGAGCTTGACATTAGTATTAATATTATATAGTTTCATATTAATTAAATTAATAATATATTTAAATTGTTTTACTATTGTTTTTATGGTTTAGGGTTAGGATTGCTCTTATATCATTCTTGTGGCATGCAATCATGCTAATTGTTTTGTGTTTGTCTCTCGAGACCTCGGGCATGCTTCGAGTTGCGCTCGCTTTTTTTTTTATTTGCTGGGGTTCGGCCACTTCAGTCTTGGTGCCTGTTTATTTGTGGACAAACCCTCACACAAATGTCCCGTCTTGTCTGTCGTTAGGCATCAGCACATGTTGCCTTTGTCTCTGGCGATATGCGCTCGTGTCATTTGGGTGTTGTGTCAGTGAGAGCGCATGGCTTTTTTTAGTTTCTGTATTGCCATGTGTCTCTCAGTCTTGAATCACATCCCATCTCCTTGTCTTGAATTATTAGTTTACTGGTTTCACCTGTCCCCCGTTAACCTGTTTGATATCTCTCCTCTTATTAGTTCCTTGTGTTTGCTGTCCTGTGCTGGATTGTTTCATCGCTGGTTGGTTTCCTTCCCTGTTGGTTCAGTTCTTCATATATTTAAATCAGTTGGGAGAGAGTTTGTGTTATGTTTGTTTTCTATTTTAAAAAAAGCTCATTGATGACATCTGTGCTTGGATCCTTCCTTAAAACACCACATTCTGTGACAATATAATGTTATATTCTCTCTCCTGACTGGCAAATATATTTAGAAGCTATTTTATATGACAAATTGCTTATGTTCCTCTTATGTAAGTCGCTTTGGATAAAAGCATCTAGTGAAGGTAAGACAAAAACGCTGATTAAAATAATCCTTTTTGCAGTGTATTGCTCTGTTATTCTGTCACAAGACGCAGACATCTTATTTTACAGTGAAATGTGACAAATGTAAAAATGAGGTGTCAGATAGTAAGAGAGAGAAAGAGAAGGCAAAAGAGAGGACGTGAGGTAGAAAGATGTTTGTGGTTGTGGACAGGTGAGCGTTCACATGCATACATGCACAATTGGAACTTACCGATGCAGGGCTGTGAGTTGCAAGGCCGTCCCTCCTCCAGAACTCCCTCGCACAGGTACGCCTCCTCAGGAGGTGACTGACAAGTACGTGTGCGTGTCTGGACCCCTCCCCCACATTCACTGCTACACTCCTCCCAGTTGCCCCACCCACTCCAGCCACCTGTAAAGATTTTGAAAGAGTGATCCACGCTTTCATCTCATCATGTTTAGACTACTGTAATTCCCTGTTTTACGGAATTAACTTCTCTTCTCTGGACCATCTATAAATGTTCCAGAATGCTGCTGCAAGACTCTTGAAGTGTTTAAAGAAACGTGAAAATATTAGACATATCTTAGCCTCTCTTCACTGGTTACCAGTCCATTTCAGAGTTTATTTATTTGTTTATAAGTCATTGCATAACTCATTGCATTCATATCTTTCTGACCTAATTCGTATTCCCCTCTAGAGCCCTTAGATCGGGGCTCAAAGACTGCTTGTTGTACCTAGGTCTAGACTTGACGTGATTGTACTTTGCCATAGCTGGTCCCAAGCTTTGGAACAGTTTGCCTGTACACATAAGAGCAGCTATGCATAATTTTTAAATCTTTGCTATAAACTCATTTTTACTCTTTTCTTTTGTCTTATTCTGTGATGTATTTTTGTTTTATAGCTCTTTTTGTACAGCACATTGGTCAATGACTTTTGCATAAATTGTGCTCTATAAATAAAGTTGACATTGAAATTGACTGTTTTAAGCCCACACATGCCACATAAACACGCAAATTCCATATGAACATCACGCCTAAGCAAAACTGATGTTAATACATTCCCATAACTATGACACAAATTAAATTTCCATTGGTGCTAAGCAATAACGTCCTGATTTTGTAATCTATCATGATGGCACTAAGATGTAGGAATGGACCCATAAATACCAGTTGGATATGAGTCCCTGTGTTCTTCTCCCTCATGAATGTTTAATAGCAGACATTGCTGCCTGTCTGATCCCGGAGGCCCCGACAAATATTTATTAATCTGTGTGAATAGAACATGAAGCTGGACCATGTCCAGCTGCAGACATTTTTAATTACTCACAAATCAATTGTACTGAAAAGAAAGAGAGAAAGATAGAATCATTGAAAAATCAGTACATTGTAGAATTTATTCATGCAGAGGGTCAACATTGACCATATAAAGAGCAGTTAATATCAATAAACCCAGCATAGACAGTTACACTTTAAGCAGCCATCATGCAAAGCCTAAGTTAATACATTACACCACATAAAGGCAAGAAAATACAAAGCTGATACATATCTGCCGGCAGATGTGTGCTGAAAAGCAGAATCAATATCTATTTGTTTGAGCAGAATGAGCAATTAATGGCAAATTGTATACTTGGGGTACTGAGATTGGCTTAGCCGCGTAGTGTGTGAGACATAGTCACTGGATAAAAATAACGAATTCTACTCTTCAATGCCTCAAACTTGAAAATATACAAATGTCATCCTTGCACAGCAAGTGACAATCACATGCGAAATGAACCGGGGCACATCCTAGCACGTTACCTTGATTAATCCCATCCACCAATCGCACTTCAAGTCAGATGGCTTTATCAACCAATCAAAAGTGTCATAAACAGCATAGCCAATCCCTGCTTCAAGGGGACAATAAGTGGTGAAATCAGACTATATAAGATACATAAACTTCTTAGCTTCTGTGCTGAATTACTTCAACCTTATTTAAAACAAATGGGAATATGAAGAGACATTGAAAATTGCTATAGTAGAAACGAGAAGGGTGAGAATATTCATAAAATATTCTTGAGAAAGAGAATACAAACAAATCCTGATAGGGAAAATAATACTCCATTAGGAGATAAGGTTTTGTCTCTCTGTGAACAATGATGAGAGAGTACAACCTTTTTTTTGTTTGGCTCAATAATCACAGGCTGGAGGAGAAAGGGGGCAGACTAATGTAGTGTTTTCTTTCTCGCTCCACAAGGACATTTTATTATACTTTCAATAATTTAGTGTGCTTCTCTTTTTCAGTGGAAGCTCGCGTACATTGATACCCTCTGCAGCGGACACTATGTCATCTTTAAATTCTCACATTCGTCCTCTGCTTTTCTGTCCATCGACTTTCCCTCTTTCTTTCTATCTTTTCCCCTATCTTTGCATTGCAGCTCTGGCATGATGACTGTGTGTGGATAAATATAATTTTGCCCATTTGTAAATGTAGCCTAGCTGAAAACCTTATAAAGCCCTCAAATGCACCTTGACTACCCTCTGTAGTTAGGCAGAACCATTTCCGTACAAGTTACAGAAATCATCAATATAAGATTTCACATAATCCCACCTACAGCAGCAAATAGAGCATCTACTGTACTACTTACGTCCTGTTCCTGTTTTTATCGGTGTTTGTAGCTTGCAAGTTTTTGGGATACACCTGACCAGCTAAAAAGAGATGGACTCCATCCCTCCAGGGAAGGGGTAGCAATGAAATTATTACAGATCGTAGTTTGGATGTGTTCTGTTTGACTGAAACCTACCTCAGGTTATTGTTATAAACATGAGCCTCACCTGAAATTTACTTAGCTACAATTTACAGTGAAGTTTTTGGTGTTACTCAGTGGACAGGATATAAGTTTATGTCTTTGGACTAAACTGAACTAATAATGCTTAAATGACACCGTCAGATTTAAATAAAAAAGCTCCGTCATCTTTTGCCCTTGCTACAGTATATAGATCACCCGAGCCTTACTCTGGTTTCCTTGGTGATTTAGAAAATCTGATTTAATAGTTAATTTAGATAGAGCTTCAATTGTTGGTATCTTCAACATTCTCAAAGATAATCAAAATGACACATTGGGATTAGCATTTATTGATATTCTCAACTCTCTTGGAGTAAGGACCAACTCATCACCATAATCATTTGCTAGATTTTATTCTGTCATATGGAGTTGATGTTCTATGGCAGACATCTGAGATCATTACCTTGTTTCTTGTTTGTTGCGATCAGCTAATGTCACTCAATCTACACCACGCTATGTTTCAGGAAGAAGTATTCTTTCAACCACTAAATATAGCTTCACTAATCTTCCAGAATTGTCTCACATACTCAGTAAGCCAAAAGGTCTAGCAGAACTTGATAAAATAACAGATAATATAAATACAGTCTTCTCTAGCACTCTTGATAGTGTTGCCCCCCTTCGATTAAAGAAAATTAAAGAAAAAAGCCTTGCACTGTTGATCAATGATCACACTTATGCTCTCAAGAGAGCAGCTTGGAAAATGGAGTGCAAGTGGAAAAATACACAATTCGATTTATTTTGCAGTGCAGGGAAAGACAGTGTCTGTCTGTAGCTACAGACAGGAACTAAAAGCTGCCAGGTCAGCATATTTTAGCAAAATATAATATAACCACAACAATCCTAGGTGTTTATTCAGTACTGTGGCTAAATTGGTTAGGAATAAAGCATCGACTGGACCAGATATTCCGTTGCAACACAATAGTAATGACTTCATTAATATTTTTACTGATAAAACTGAAAAAATGTACAACAAAACAGAGGTACTAATGATTGGAACAAAAACCTCTAAAAACAAGCCGCTAAATTATAATTTTACTCTTGATGGATGTACTGTTACATCATCTTCTTCAGCAAAGAACTTGTGTTATATTTGATACCAATCTGTCCTTTGAAAATCTAATTACCAATGTTTGTAGAACAGCATTCTTCCACCTGAGAAATATTGCTAAATTACGACACAAGCTCTCTGTTGCTGAAAAATAAATTAATGTGTTCATGACCTCAAAACTAGATTATTGTAATGCATTACTGGGAGGATGTCCAGCAAGATCAATAAATAAACTTAAATTGGTTCAAATGCAGCTGCCAGAGTGCTGACGAGAACCCAGAAATATGATCATATTAGACCAATTTTATCATCTTTGCATTGGCTACCTGTTAAATTTCATATTAATTTTAAAATTCTGTTAACTACATACAAAACGTTGAATGGTCAAGCTCCAAAGTACTTAAGTGACCTTCTACCACAATATATTCCATCACGTTCATTACGATCACAAAATTCCGGCTTGTTGATAATTCCAAAAATATCAAAATCCACAAAAAGAGGTAGATCCTTTTCATATTTGGCTCCTAAACTATGGAATGGTCTCCCTAACACTGTTCGAGATACAGACACACTCACTCAGTTTAAGTCTAGACTAAAGACTCATCTATTTAGCCAGGCATACACATAATTTATCCTTCAACTCACAATTAGACTGCTTTAGTTAGGTCTGAATAACAACCGGCATATACATCATGATCTATAATTCTGCATAAAATTGAATGGCATCTATGCTAATATTATTCTATTTGTTTTCATGTCTCAACCTCGGGATTCATATCCCAAGTTTATCAGAGCTGGCCAGATCCAGCTCAGTTCCTGATTGGTGTCAGACTCCACTGCTATGTGTCACTGAGATATGAAGACAAACCACAGCCGGTGCTAGCCACACTTCACTTCAGATTTTTGACATCAGAGGATGAACTGATGCCAACTCAAACTGTAAGATATCGGATACTTCATATGCCACTGCCTGAACCTTGGATTTAGGATGAACCTCACTGAAATGACCTGCAGGTTGAACTGGGATGCATCTCATCATTTGTCTCTACCTGCATCACCATGAAATTGAATACATAGATTATCATTTAATTGCCAACAAAAGCCTTCTTCATCCAACTAACAAAGGACAATGCATCTATGTAAACTTCTGCAGTTAATCCAGGATGGTCTTCAAAGACATAAGTCATTAATCTTAAAGTTCATAAAAAAATATTTTCTTTTAATTTTTAAAACACTGGACCTTAACGCTTAGGCCTACTTAATTTACTAATTTAAAACCATGACTTGCACTTTACACAAATAACTAATATTGTAATTTATATTCATGATGTTAGCCAGTGGGGAACTGGCTCCCACAGTGAGACTGGTTTCTCTAAAAGGTTATTTTCCTCCATTAACCAACATCTTATGGAGTTTTGTGTTTCTTGACACAGTAGCCTTCAGCTTTCTCACTGGGGTTATAAATATAATACATTTTTAATTATTTAATTTCTTTACACATTGTATAATGATAATTAATCAAACTACACAATGATCACTTTAAGACATTATAAATATTACGGTTTCATTTTTTTGTTTTTGGTAATGCATGATTTCCTGTAAAGCTGTTTTGAAACGATGTGTGTTGTGAAAAGGGCTATACAAATAAAACATACTTGACTTACAAAGCTCGTTCAGTTCATTTAGATTACATTTGGAATTTTACTCTGTTTACTTGCTGCTTTTGTGTTTTAAAACAGTTGTCTGCTGGGGACAGAATGTGGAAAAAGAAAGACGGTAAGTGCTGACACCCAGAGGATGCTACTAATCATTGGCATCCATGCAGACAACATAGAATGAGACATGCAATGGACAGAGACAGAGAGTCCATTGCATGTTATTATCATACACAAAAATTATTTGAAAACTGAAATAATATATATATAGATCTATTTCATAGATCTATATATATCTATGTATATAGATATATAGATCTATATTC
Source organism: Xyrauchen texanus (assembly GCF_025860055.1). Classification (NCBI taxonomy): domain Eukaryota; kingdom Metazoa; phylum Chordata; class Actinopteri; order Cypriniformes; family Catostomidae; genus Xyrauchen; species Xyrauchen texanus. The sequence goes on from NC_068292.1 coordinate 34,238,371, forward strand.
ATCTATGTAAACTTCTGCAGTTAATCCAGGATGGTCTTCAAAGACATAAGTCATTAATCTTAAAGTTCATAAAAAAATATTTTCTTTTAATTTTTAAAACACTGGACCTTAACGCTTAGGCCTACTTAATTTACTAATTTAAAACCATGACTTACACTTTACACAAATAACTAATATTGTAATTTATATTCATGATGTTAGCCAGTGGGGAACTGGCTCCCACAGTGAGACTGGTTTCTCTAAAAGGTTATTTTCCTCCATTAACCAACATCTTATGGAGTTTTGTGTTTCTTGACACAGTAGCCTTCAGCTTTCTCACTGGGGTTATAAATATAATACATTTTTAATTATTTAATTTCTTTACACATTGTATAATGATAATTAATCAAACTACACAATGATCACTTTAAGACATTATAAATATTACAGTTTAATTTTTTTGTTTTTGGTAATGCATGATTTCCTGTAAAGCTGTTTTGAAACGATGTGTGTTGTGAAAAGGGCTATACAAATAAAACATACTTGACTTACAAAGCTCGTTCAGTTCATTTAGATTACATTTGGAATTTTACTCTGTTTACTTGCTGCTTTTGTGTTTTAAAACAGTTGTCTGCTGGGGACAGAATGTGGAAAAAGAAAGACGGTAAGTGCTGACACCCAGAGGATGCTACTAATCATTGGCATCCATGCAGACAACATAGAATGAGACATGCAATGGACAGAGACAGAGAGTCCATTGCATGTTATTATCATAAACAAAAATTATTTGAAAACTGAAATAATATATATATATATATATTATTTAAGTGAGAAAATTTAACACTTTTAAATGTATTTAAATTATATCAGTTAATACATAAAATTGTGATGTAAATATAATTAATAACTATTACTAAACTGCAACTAGAAACTTTTTTTTTTTTTTTTTTTTTACATTCGTACAGTAAAATGAAAACTAAACTAAATTAAACTAAATAGGACCAATTGAGAATAAAACTAAAATAAAAATTAAATTACAAAAAAATAAATCTATATCTAAAACTATAATCTAAAACGAATAACTGTTTGTGGCTAGAGGTCAACTGATTTAACAATGAACATAAATTATAAAATGTAACATTTAAATAGGTTGAGAGGGAAAAAAACTCCTGATATCTGATTGTATTCTTTGAAGAGGTTCAAAGACATTAAATGTCTTTTCATATTGATGTAGAAACGGAACAGATAAAACATTGCTCTCTGGGAGTATTTGAACAAAAGGAAATGAACCATCCATCATTTCACTCCTTTTTTTCCCTCTGTCTGTCTCTATCTCTCCCTCCGTTTGCTAAAGCTCACAGGTCTAATCCACTGTTCAGTGTGCATGTGTGTGTGTGTATTACTGCACTCATCCTGCTTGGAATACATTTTTGAACAGCTGTGTTTACACATCTCATTGATTAACCTCACTCCAGGGGCAGGAAACACAACTTAGGTCTGCTCCCTTACTGCTCCATAATCTTTCCCTTTTTGCGCCGCAGCCCCCAATATGCCCTATGCACACCCACACTCAATTAAACAATCCCAGTGACATAACCCAGAATTTTTAAGATGTTTATACTCTGTATAAACAATTTCATTCTGAACCGTGAGGTGCATTAAACTAGCCAACATCCCAGTTCTTTTTGAAAAATGTGGAATTGAGATATCTGTTGGCTTAAACTGTGACATAGATATGCAGTTGAAAAAAAAAAGTACATGAACCTGTTGGATTTACCTGAATGTCTGCATAAATTTGTCTTGAAACAACACAAGTCAAACTCAGTCTGCTTCAACTAATAAAACACAATAAGACAAACACAATATCTATCTATATCTACACTGAACAAACTGTAAATATTTTATCTGAAGATCAAATATCATATTTTGTGACCAAATTATGCAGAAATCCAAGTAAATTGTTCCTGCAACCATAATATTGCTCCTGTTTGATGAGCATATCTGAGACATTCCAGCCAGCAGACAATGTATTTGTCTCTTTAGTAAATCACATAAAAGTATACAAACGTAGAAGTCATTCAGATATCTAATAATACCATTAAATATGGCTTTCCACAATAAAAAAAAAAAACACATATATCAAATGACAAATAATGAAATTTATTCTTCTATATGATTCAAATTTTCTCTAATTGTGCAACTTTTTTTTTTTCCAGAAAATGCATGTTTATTTACCATATTTATAAAAAGTTAATTAAGGCACACTTTGGACAATTAAGCTGTTTACTCTGCTTTTTCCATTGTGAAGACATGTGATCAATCACATTCTCGCTCATTGGCTCATTGGTAAGCAATTAATTGAGCAAGCGAGTTGTAAAACTCTTTGGTCACACTTTGTATTAGGTGTCTTTAATTACTATGTAGTGACCTTAAAATACTTACAATATAATGTATTTTCTGTGTAACTACTTGTTATTCTGCAAAATTCCCATTTGCTGCTACTGAGGTTGATATACGGGTAGGTTTTGGAGTAGTAGTAGGGTTAGGGTTTGGGGTTAGAGTAAGGTTTTAGGGTAAGGGTTGGGTTAGGGTTAGGTTTAGGTGTAAGGTTAACAGTGTTACTACAAATGTAATTACTTGCAGGTACTGAACTTTAAATGTAAGTACAATGCAAGAACACATATGCACATAATAAGGACATTGTATCAAATGCTTAAGTACACAGCAGTTAAAGAGACCTTATATAAAGTGGGACGAACTCTATTTCTTTCAGATAGACTCAAATAATCTGATTTTGTGATGGTGATAAGAATAATCCCTTTTCTTTCATTTGTCACACATTGACAAAATCTGTGACCTCTTGGCTGAGTGCATTTGTGGCCAGTGTCAGATGGAGGGCTTGGGTCCGGATGGTTCACTGATGAGCAAGATAAACCGATCAAAAGTAAGACAGAGATATGAATAGAGGTTTGGTTGAATGTTCTTTGGTTGCAGGTGCAGGTCAGATAAGTCGACGTTTCAATTCCGAAGATGGATGCCTCTCCTCAGCAGGAGCAAAAGGGGAAAAATCCAGCGCGAATCAAAAACACCTTCACTAAAAGGATCAGATGGGCCTTCCACTTTTCACAGGCTCACAGATGAGTGGAAAAATAACAGGCTTTTCTTATTTTCCCCTTGCACATCAATCTTGGGCAGAGAAACATCTGCTCATAAGAGCAACAGGATGTGGGTGTATGTATGATCACGCACACAAACATACTAAAAACAAAACACTTTCATGCACATTTATTCTTGGAACAGTGACTGGCAAAATGGATTGTCACACTTCGGCTGAACTGCCCAAAACTACATCTAACTCTTTGAAACTGTGACATTTAAAAAGAAAAGTTAATCTAATTTAAATGTGATGCACTGTCCTGAATTGATGTAAAGGCTACATAATTGTAACTTCACATTGGTATTTATTTACCATAATTAACACTAAATATTCCAACTGATTACAAATGACAACATTTTATTGTATTTCATTAATGTGGTCATTCCAAAATCATTAAAATGCTTCAGACAATTCATGCAGTGGTGAGAAACTGTATTTCACCACAAGCTGAATTTTGGTGGTTAGATGTCTTGTAAGCCTTTTTAGTACATTGAGAAAAAAAAAAAAAAAAAAAAGATTCTTTCTGCGTTGAATAAGTTAGCTTAAGCGTGAGGAAACAGATCAATATTTAAGTCCTTTTTTACTGTAAATCTCCACTTTCACTTTCACATTTTTCTTCTTTTGGTTTTAGCCATTCACATTCTTTGTGCATTTCACCACCTACTCGATGATTTTATAGTAAAAAAGGACTTAAATATTTATCTGTTTCTCACCCATACCTATCATATAGCATCTGAAGATATATATATATATATATATATATTTAACTACTGGAGTTGTATGGATTACATTTATGTTGCCTTTATGTTCTTTTTTTAGCTTAAAAATGTTGGAACCCATTTACTTGCATTGTAAGGACCTACTGAGCTGAAATATTCCTCTAAAACATTTTGATTGTGTTCAGCAGAAAAAAAATCATCCACATCTGGGATTGCATGAGGGAGAGTAAATTAAAAGAGAATTTGCATTTTTCAATCTTGAATAATTAATAAGCTTGCATGATTTAACAGTTTGCAAGTTTATTTAAACAGTTGTATTGTTATTTAGTTTTATCGTATGCCAATTGCTTGCCAGATCTCGCAAGAGATACAAGCAATCTGGTCTGGAAAACCAAGCCCCCCCAAAAAGAGCCACATGCCTCACCAAAAGAAGCGAAAATAAGCAATAAAATGTTTTCCTGTGTGGTGGCTTTATCAGCATAGAAAATGTAACAAGCATACAGTTAATTTAAGTATAAATTAATTACAGATCTGCTTTTCAGTCAAATCTGTATTAATGCATCGTTTCTAACATTAATTCAGTGAAGACTTGGAAACAACTGAGAAATATAATTTTTACCTCTAATAATGTTTTCCTTGTATCTGGATTAGCTGTGCATGTACAGTATATGTAGTAATTATACATAGTTGTTAAAACTCTGCAACAGACAATTAGGCAAAGAAATGTGTGGTGCCGTAGTTTCCCTCATGATCAAAGCACATTAAATTTTTTTTGGGCAACATGAATGGTGTGAAAATTACTGTGATAAACCCTTTGGCCTTTGGTGTCATGAAAAAAAAAATTACTTGAACTAAATTAACCTATTAAAACAGATTACCAGCATATAAAAATAATGTTTTCACTCCGGAACAATTGAAAATCACTTTGTTCCCGTTTTCACTTACGTTCTGCGAAACATTTTGTTTCGTTATGTACATTTATTACACGATACTCTGAAAAACTCTATTCTGATTGGTCAATTGCGCCATCTAGAGGTACAGATATTTCAGAATACCAATTGAAGATCCAGAGATTAAGACATATTAAAATGGTCATCTGGGTATTGGGGGAGTCAACTTTCCTGCTTCTTGGATAACAGTGCGATCTCAGTAAGCTAATGAAATAATTTCAACTCAAATCAATGTTTCATATCCATTTATTTAATTATTTGTCAAGTTTTTAATAAACTAGATAATGAGTAGTCAGTGTAGTCATTATTTAAAAAAATAAACACCAACAGAACTCAGGAAACCGAAGGTGGAATTCAGTTGTTCATCGATTGCTTTCTTCAACCAGAATTACATAATTTCAAGGCAAATCGATATTTTATGTCCAATGTTTATTTATTTGGTAAGTAGCCATGTAATAAGCAGTATATACAGTCAGTTGGTTGTTATCATAAAATGAACCCCTTCAGAGTTATACAAGGGACCTATTCCCATGTTTGGGTTTATTTTGGGGTTTATGATTTTATACAGTATCTTAACAGTTCCATTAATGATCCTTTTAGTACTTTTGAGTAAGAAATGTTTGTAAATGAGAAATACAATTCTTATTGTATGAGTTCATTTAATATTTTAATTGATTCTTGCAACTGGTATTTACACAGAATTTTTCGTTCAGATTTTTTACGAATTATTTAATTTTAATAAAATACCACAAATTAAACAAACTACACAATGCGTATCTAATAGTAATATGCTGATTAGTAGTGTTGCAGTGCTTCGGAATGGTATAGCATAGGAAATACAAATGAGTAGGCTGTTCAGTGCTGGGTAGAAACAGATTACATGTAATCTGGAATGCATAATCAGACTACAAATTAATAAATACATAAAAATAATTCACACCATCCTTTTCAGCCATTTTGGCCAAAAAACAAATTTTTCTTTAGATTTTGGCCTTCTGTCTACACTGAGACAGGGGACAGTGGTTTTTGTCAGTGAAAACGTTTTTTTTTTTTTAAACGCTCTCCCAAAAGGATACATTTTAAAATGCCGTCTTCACATTGTTGTGTGGACTGGGAAAATGTATATATCTGAAAACGATGATGTATTTGTGGTCATGTGATGCAATCATGTGATCCATTCAACCAAAACAATTAAGTCATGGCGGTCCATGTTATAGTGGCACTGTTGTGCCTGATATTCACTTTGATAGCATTGTTAAAGAAAAACAATTATTTGTACAACATTTAAATTGCATTCCTTCGAAGGCGACAGGAAGTTTACTTGGAATTGCTGTTCGACGACATAACGTGGACAATTGCGTTTCAGACCATACATGCAATGGCAATTTTTGTATGCATAGTAAGGCGATTTAAGCGTTTACATACGTATCAGTGTGGACGAGTAACTTTTGGAAAATTTTGAAAACAGCAGTGTGGATGAGAGCGTTTCAAAAACAAAAAAGCTGTTTTCAAATGTATCTGGATTAAAGTAGATGTAGCCTAAAACACACAAAAAAACATAAATTCTGACAATTTGATTAATAAATTAAGTTTCTTAATTGCCTTTAAGCAACATTATACAAATTGTTTTTCGATTTTCCAACGTAAATGCATGTGATATCAATTAAACAAGAGTTTGGAGGTACTTCAAAAGTAATCCAAAAATAATCAGATTAGATTTCCTAAAAATATAATCTTAGAGATTCTGTTACTGATTGTAATATTAGTCATGTAATTTGTAATCTGTACCTTATTGCAATTCTGAAGTAATCTTCCCAGAACTGTGAGTATTTCAGCACAGTGTTTCATCCGTAACTGCAGAAGAATAATTAATGGATCCGAAAGTCTTGAAAATCTTTCGTTTCTAATATTTAAAAAAATTGGAATAGGTTTTCGGTTTCCAACCCACCCTATGTTACTGTGGCTGAAGTTGATCCACAAGTTACAGCTGATTGGTTCATGGTTGGTTAAAATTTTGAGGTGATGTGCAGTGTAGACAGCCTCTGACCTGACACAACATTGGCAGACTGTGATAAACTGAGCATTGCACCTCCAGCTACTTGTGAACTCTTCACTTGGGGAATTTCAGTGGCCACGTGTATTGCAAACTAGCCTTTTTACTGCATCAAAGAGTTACTCTGTAACTCATTAGAGAGGTCAAAAGAGAGAGAGAAAGCAAAAGAGAATACAATAATGTGCTTTCGTCCCTTATGGTAGTACACCTAATTAAAACACCCTGTAGATTGGTGACTTGATGGTGTACATTCTGAGTGCCTCATCCTGAGTTAATGTTTCTATGGTAACCAGTTAGGCGCCACATGTATGTTCCATGGCCTAGGTGCATTAGGCATTCCTACATGACCATCTGTGGAACCTCTCAAGAGTGTGAGGCTTTATCAGACAAATAACTCCTAATCCCCCATATCAAACCATTAATCTCTCGCTCTCATTCTCACTCGCTTGCTCTAGGTCAATGTCAGTGTGTTAGAAGAGATTTTCCATTTTTTATAGATTCTGTTTTAAATGGACTATTGGTTAGATGTGACTTAGAGAGAAGGAGAATCATACAATTTCATTTGGCACTGGTGTCTCTCTACCTCCATAGACAGAAAACACACACACACACCCACGCACAAACACAACAGGTCTATCTACATGAGCATATGTTCACTAATAAGCAGCTCCCCGGGGCTTTTAAAAGCACAATTGATTCCAGACACCACTATGAGGGAGTTTATGACTGTACACTGGGGATGAATCTCACAAAAACACATACAGATCACCTCAAAATCGAAAGAAATATCTATAAAAAATATTTCGCATAGCATAAATAAAGTTTATTTTTAGACTCATTAGAATTGTTTGGATTAAAACATTATTTTTGTCCAAATTGTAATTACTGTAATGCATGAGGCTGTTTAACTTTTTAGTTTTTTTTTTTTAATTCCCCTTATTCTCAATGGTGATAAGATTTTAAATACTATAATTATTTATAAAAAATAACTGTAATTCAGTCATATTTTAAATTTAAATCTGCATACATTAAAGGGATGCGAAACAAATAACGTTATGTATAAATACTAAACAAATTAAATAATATATGTTTTTTTGCATTATAGTTATGACAATGAGTTTGATTGAATGATAAAGTTGGAGAGGGGGTGATTAATCATCTTGAAAATAATATCACAATGCAACCATTCAAATCATAATGGTCCTAAAAATAGACTTCATTTTCTGATTAATTTAATTAAAAAAATAATTCAAGGTGAACAGTAACCCGGACACGTTCTTTGTTTTACAAGATTCACCCTTGAAGTTTTCTTCCAGCTATGAGCAATTAGCCAGGCGTATTACGTTGACAAACCCGAGGCAGTGTCATTTTAGTTATTGATGAGAGTGATAGGTTGAGACTGCATCAGTCATAAAATGAACAATTAAATACTTATATTCTCCTGAATGACAAGATGTAACATCGTCTTGGAACAAATACCCTAACAAATCCCCTGGTGAAAATGTGCTCAAAATAATACTGAACCCCTACAGCAAAACAGATGTCTATCAAATTTATTTTTTCTCTCTTCTTCTGTAAGTGTTTACCGTGGACTAGTCACAGTCTCATGGCTAATATACATTCTGAAAACACATATAAACACCCTAACACACAACTAACCTGAGGGATTTTTTTTATTATCAAGCACAGAGGCAGTAAAATTGCTTAATTAAAACATGCATTTTTTATAAGCTTTGAAGTGCTGTGGAAGGGCCATGAGCTTGTATTGGCAACATCAGGAGACAAAGACTGTGCTAAAAGAGAGAGAGAGAGAGAGAGAGAGAGAGAGAGAGAGAGAGAGAGAGCAAGAGAGACCATCCGTCCAGCAGAGATAAGGACTGTCCTTATTTGAGCAGTGGAAGCCGTTTTCTAAGTTGCATGCTAAAACTGAGTGTGTCCCTGGTGGGCAAACATACACATAACACACACACCCCCACACAGACTGAGAGCTGCCCCGCACAACCATCTACAATAAAACTGCTCGGCATGAAAAGGCTCACAAACGCAAGTCTGCGTGTATGCGCGACTGTTAAAGACGATGAAAGAGTGATAAGTTAAAGCACATTATTGTGCCTTAAGACGAAGGACTGGGGACTATCAAGGGCAGTCAATTTAATTCCCTTCGCTTAGCAAACATCACAGCTCAGCTATTATCAGCCCACTCAAGATTCAAAGCACCTTGTGAGAAATAAAAAGAACACGCTTTCATCTTATTTAAACAAAGATCTCTGAGACAAATCATGACAGAATAGGGAACAAGTGCAAGTCATGAGGACAATATTTTCTTCTCTCCACTCTCATCATCGCTTGACACCTGGAAATGTCTTCCCACTCCCCCTTCCTTCCGTTTCTCTTTTAACTATCCCTCTCTATCTGTCTCTGTCTGAAACCAAAGGCAGCTGCCTTGCTACCCAGTCACTCCATGACTTAACAGTCAACTGTTTTGAATTTAGGCACAATAATGTCATGTCTGATGATCTGCAACAAATTCATGTGTGCTTTAAACATAACGATGGAAATATTTTGTGACTAAAATGGTTATTTATTGAAAGAAATACAGTCATATATCCATTTAAAAATGGATTTTTATTAAACATCCTTCAAAAAATAATGATATATATTTACAGTATAAAATTGTCTTCTTTTAAGAGAAATATAACACAATTCAGTGATGTTTATGCCTAAAAAATAAAAAACTAATTGCCAAAGGTATATGAACTATAAATGTAATTAAAAGGAGAGACTAGTTTATTTGTCACACCCCACTGGCAAATAGTTTTGTCTTGTTTTAATCATAAACTTTTGAAAATAATAGCTGCGCCCAAAATCGCATACTTCGTATTTTACAGCAAGTATTGTGAGCATTGTGTTCACACTGAAAGCACAAAGAAAAGAAAGTACTATGATTACTCAGATGATGTACTTCTTGTGGAATGTTGGACACTTCATGCAATCAGCAGTCGTGGCTTGCCCAATGTTGCGGAAGGGGCGGAATTACCTGGCCTCGAGACCTGATAAAACTATTGTAATTAATGGTGAATATGACAACTAGCATAACTTATGTGAAGACAACACCTCGCAAATGTGAGTTGAATGCTTTACCATCACGCATGAGTGTGAATATGTACAAATTTGTGATTTGTGTTGGACTGAGGTTGGCTAGCTTGCTAAAGCTAGCTGAAACACATTACATGCAATTGAAACGTCACATCCTTCAGCTGAAAAAGGGCAGTAATTGTTTTTAAACAATAAACACATGACCATATTTTAAACATTCATATACTAGATGGCCAAGTGCATAGTGTATAGTGGAAGTGCATAATGTATAGTGCATCATTTGGGACACAGCTTGTTAGATTCTCTGAAAAAAGACTTAATATCTTATAGCATTTAACATTTTTTAAGAATTTGTAGATATTTTTACTGGAAAACAAGACATGAATACTGATTAAGAAAATGATATTTTAATAAGAAGGCATCTTAGTAGACAGAATGTGATGCTGGTTTCAAATGTGCCTCCATATACTGCCTGAAAAAGCAGCTCTTTTCAGATTTAAGACACAGCCTTTGTCTCATTCTTTCTTCCACTCTTCTTCCACTTTCTCTCTTAAATCCAGTCTGTAATCTTTCTGTGTTCTGCACACAAGAGATGAATCTACTCATCTCCCATGATGCCTTGCCTCTGAGCAATGGGTAACATTGACACAATAGACATGCCTTTAGCATTTTAAGATGGAACACACATCTCATCTTTTTCACTCACTACTTTCCATCTTATGAAACAGGAAGGAGGCAGAGGTTATTCCAAGAGGGGTGTGGGAGGAGACACATCTCCAAATGAGTGGCACGTAAACCGGACAGCCTGCTATTAATATTGTGATGGGGACATCCACACATCATAATAATACACAACCTGTCTTTCAAAAGTCATCTTTCATTTGCCATTCTACCTTGGCTCCATCCAATGGCCCAGCCATACCTTCCTGTCTCGTTCCAGTGATCACAATCAATCTACTGTATAAGATGTTTTCTCTTTATCATGCCCTCCGTTCATCTATCCATCTGCCTTACCTGTCAAACTCTTTATTTTCTGGTTCTACTGTATAACCATTTCACATATTCTCCACTGTGAGCCTGTAAATGCCTTTTTAAAGAGTTTCTGACACTGAAAAAACAGACATTGACAAGGTGAAGGAGTAGAAGGTCACAGTGTGATCTTCCACTCCCATGGCTTTAGCCTCTCCTAGGGGTTGAGACTCTTTACCACATCCACTCTTTGATAAGAGATCATTTCATACCTCTGAACTCAGTAACCGGCCCCCTTCCCTTCCTAATAATCAATCTCTAAGCACAACATCATTGTTATCCTGTGTCACTCCCTGAGCATGTCTGCCGCATTAAGTCTCCCAGGGGCCGATCTGATATCCCTTCCTGTACCCTCACAGAATCACACATGGTGCCAAGAATCCAAGGTCAGCCAGCTAGGACACATCAGCTGAAACTTAACTCTTTTATTTTATTAACCTCCATTAGTTCTCTCTGAACAATTGTTCTCATATTTTATCTTGCTCTATAGAGCACAACAGTCTTGCTCCGAAGTAAAAATCCCATTCATAGGCAAATACTAATTTTAATAATAAATTTAATTACAAACTGGAATCTCTTGTTGATTTGTCAGTCAGATTCGTCAGCTCTGGAGGTTGTTAATCAATAGCACATGCTTCTGCTGAAGTCATAAGTTTAACCCTAGCCTAACCCTTACCTCAAACCTTCCCCTAACCCTATGGAAAAAATTAATGGGAATAATACTTGGAACAAAGATGGATGAAAAACTGGGCGGGCACTGTTGCACTCTATTGCTTTGCTTCTAATATTACAAGCTACCTAACTTACAGTGGTAGAACAAGATTCTGAGGTATAACAAGACAAAAAACTGGTATCTCACCACTTGTGTCTACATCCGTCATTCCCTCTTTCACAACAGGGATGCAGTTGTCCAAGTAGACTCCTTCTCGGTAGCATCCATTAGTCTCTTTGTCAGGTGGAGGCTGGTCCCAGCATTGGCATGGTGTCTGCATGATTCCACAGGGTCGGTTTGAGGTACTGTATGTAAGGCAGTCCTCTAACCACTGGCACAACATTTGACAGGCAGCCATGCTTGGATTACGCTTCCCAACCACAAGATACTCCATCTTAAACTCCCCATCCCCATTCCTGGTCCCGGTGCCTGCTCGGGGAAGCCCTTTCCGGATCTGCAGGAATTGTTTCCCTGCCTCCAGGAAGGCAACATGTGTGGAGGCATCACAAAGCTTCACTACCTCGTCAAAGCTCTCCATTCCAAGGAAGGTTCGTGTTGTCTCCAGGAAGGAGTCGAACTGGAAGGTCCGGTGCTGTCGGGGAATGCAGTCTCTGATTGGCTTTGTGACCTTAATGAAGATGGTGTAGCGCCGTGGGTCAGGGTTCTGCAGGGTCCAGGTGCAAGGTGTGCTGGCAAATACAGAGGATGAGAGAAAGAAACCAAAGAAACGACTCTGGACCAGGGTGGAGCAAGTGTCAGACTCCGGGCCAGAGGGGGCAGCACTGAACATTTCCAAATGCAGTAATTGGAGAAGAGGAAACAGCAGGACAAATGACGAACAGTTCCGTAAGAATTTTGATATCATGGCTGTAAATGGCAGAAGTATGTGCAGAACAGGGAGAGACTGAAATTTATTTCTCCTTTTTGCACCTTTTCTTGTGTTGATCAACGGCCTCTTATTGTTGATCTGTTGATATTCTCAGTTGTTTGCAGAACTGTTAAGACTTACAGTTCAGGATATGAGAGAACGTTGGCTCACTGATCCAGTTTGTTGTCCATAATGCCACACAGCATCAGAGAAATCTGTAGTAATAGAGAAGACAGAATAGGCTGGATGAGCCAGATGGAAAACAACAGCAATTATCCATTGACCAGATAAGAGTGAACATAATAACTTTAAAAATGCAGACACATGACTGACTCTGGCACACAAAATTACCATGCTGGGCCATATTGATTGAAAAGCGCTCCACCTGTGATTCACATTCAAAAATACATTTTTTGTTCTCTGTGAAGTACTTTATGTAAAACGTCACCCTCAATCTTGAATTTCATGGGTGAGCTCAATAATTTGTCCAATTATGGGGCAATCAATTACACATATATGAACACCTGCTGTCATTCATTATTTCTAGTGCATTTGCTTCATGCCAGAATGATCAATAGCCTGGGTCCTTATCGAATCATTAGACTAAAAGTGGATGGATCATCGCTCAAACAGGCCTGAGCGGCATTTTTTCCCTGACAATTCAATATTTGGTGTACTTTTACAACACTTAAAGATGAGAAATATGTGAGGTCACAGAGAAGAGCAGAAGACAGACATCTTGGAGACCATTCTGATGTCATTGCAACATTTCCATGTGCCATCAGTCACTCTAAAAATGAACACCCGGGCACCCTGAGAGCCTGATTCATACAGGAAGATCCCATGCTGGTTTTATTCTGGGTTAATCACTCTTGTCGAAAATCATTAGATTTTTCCCCACATTTAACATGCTAAAAATAATCCAGACAGGGGAAAATGTGAGCACTGATTCATATGGTTTTAAATACAAAAAAGTCACTTTGTGTCAAGTGTCTAACAAAATTAGACACTTTATCACAAAATTGCGATATTTATGACAATCACTTATATATAACTGTCACAATCATATTACAACCATTCCTTTTTAAAATCAGGTAAAGGATCTTCTCATCAAACTTAGTATGTTTCCTCCATGCAATATTGTTCATCAGTTGGCTTCAGGGTATAAACGGATAGATCTTTCTTCAAATAAGATGCGTGCTCGGTACTGTTAAGAATGTGTGTGTGAGACCATTTTGTGCCCAGAGGAATAGTGTATCACTGAGAGAATTCTCTGTTATACTGACTTTATGGAACTATATTGCATTGCAGTCTCAACATTGTATTTTATATTTCTCCAAGAATTCCTTTGGAAACATGAAAATAAAAACATAGGAGACAATTGTTGACATACAGTAAGAGTATGACTGTTGATAGATAAAATGGTTTGGGCAGAATTGAATGAGAAATGTTTCAGTTAAAATAGAAATCTCAGACTTTTGATTGCAGACCAAATTGACAATTGCAATTGTTTCTCAGAGTGAGGTCTGTATAAGTACACTTTCATGGCTTCTCTGTGATAAAACTAATTTGTTCTGATGACAATTAAATCCCGGGGGAGGAGCAAGACTTTTGATGACGTTGATCACATGATTGCAGATGCGCTTGTTATATTGTCAAATCATCAATCCACACATTGTGTCCTCTGTATTTGCATTTAAATATGTTTGGAATTACTCTAAACTGAATATAAAATGTTCAAAGCATGAGGGAACCACACTGCAAAGCACTGCGGACATTTATGTGTACATTTTCACATACGGAGCAAGCCAAAATACTTGCAAAGGGCAATTAAATGTATCAAGAAACTGTAGGGACAAGACTATTTATCAACGCAGCCAAATAAATCTGTCAATGGGAGTATGCAAGTTGTCACCCGCATCACCTTAGCTGTGCCGTTTGCGCACTCTCTCTCCTAAGTGCAAACAAGGAGACATAGAAGCCGCATATATCAAGGACAGTAAAAAAAATGTAAAATGAAATTTGAGGAGCTATGGTAAAATTGTATTATGTTTTATCTATCAAAATGACAGATATTTGGAATTATCTGTCAGTGTTTAAAAAGTGGAGGAGGAAATTAAGCATTTTAAATAAGATAGACATTAACCAGGCAACTTTTGTGGGACAACTTGACCTGTAGTCATGCAAGCCCTATGTATTAATGTATTTACAAAACATTTCGACATTAAAATGTGATATATATATAAATGTTATTATATTTCTGCCATAATAATGGACCATTTCCAAAGTTTATGTTATCTCGCTCTCATTTTTCTTCCCCTTCTATTTAAAAGTTCCCACTCACTGTGGTGGAGCGGCAACATCATTTTATTATTGTGAATTTTCAAAAATTTCTGTTACACAATCCTCCATCTTTTACAACTGTCAATAACCGCCAGAGCTGTTACCACACACAGAACAAACTTACGACATTTAGCAGTGGTCAAAAAGGATTTCCAAAATGGCTTGTAGAGTATAAACTCAGAGATGTGAATTTGGAAATGTAATTAAATTACCACACGACCTTGATGTTTGTCAAAAAACAGTAGGTATTTGCGGAAAGTGGGAGAAAAACACTGATATTTCGGATTCGGACAGCAATAAAATCACTGACTACCACCTGTAAATGCTGGAATTACCTGACGTCCCCTTGTAAAATAATTGCTGTCCAAATAGGGCTATTGTTGTGATTTACTCACTTCATGTTGTTCCAAACCCGAAGACCGTTCTTTCTTCCATGGAACACAAAAGATATTAGGCAGAATTGTAGCCATATTGACCACTCACCAACTAGAATTTTCATTTTTTGATTGAAATCTTTTAGCATGTCCACTAAACTAAACCCAAAATAAAAGGTTTATGGTTAGTATATGTTTTACCCTGAATTATCAAAGTGGCTCAGAATCATACAGCTTTGAGCCAAGTCATGTATGAGTCTGTTCCATGACAGACTGCATCCTGGAGGCCCAGACCGATCCATTGGCACAACTTGGGGTGAAAAGAAGGCCAGAAAATGTGGAGGTGGCTGACTGCAAAGACTATCTGTTGTTGTTAGGGTTCAGACGAGGGCAGACAAGGAGTGAGAATCTAAATGCAGCTCTTTATTAAATAAACAAGAAAACACAGAATAAATCAAAACACAGGGAACAAACAAAACATCCACGAGGGGATAACAAAAATGTAAACACTAGAAACAACCACGGAGGGCACGGCAGGAACTCAGACACAGACAACCATAACATACAACGACTGACAACGAATGAACAAACAACAGGGCTTAAATACACAGAAGGATAATGATTAAATAAAACTCAGGTGAGAACAATGACACTGGCAGTGATGAGGGCAGGGGATCATGGGAAGTGTAGTTCAGAACAGGAGACAGGGGAGAAACACAGAGCAGACAACGTGGAATCGTGACAGTTGTTTATTTTTGTACAACTCATGTTCCCTGAAAGCACTACTAAAGCAGATAATATGAAAGCAAACTACAACTGATCTCAGCGTGACCTCAAACATTGCCTTAAACATAATGGAACATATCTGCATGGTTCCAGATAAGTTGTGTTCAGGATGCTAAGAGCAGAAGTCTCTAAATGAAAGAGAAAGTATTTCAAACAAAATAAACTGTTTTTCATGGCTGCCGTTTTAGTAATAAAGCTAGAGGGTGTATTCATCTAATCCTTTGGCTCAAGTCTAAATGTTAACCGAGACGTTCTCAAGGCCAAATCTCAAAACCCTTGCTCAAAACCTTCACTGATGCAGGCTTGATGACTTTAATACAAGGGACCCCATGAAATCTGTTATCCCATACATTGGGCGGGGGCCCTAATTGTCCAAGCTGCCTTATAATATATTGTTTTAGATGTTGGTCACCAGCATGTTGACTACAAAGTATTTTAACATCCAAAAAAGTACACACTTCACCTCTAAAGTTACAAAGGCAATGCAACACATAAAGAAGGACGTTCTTAAGGCTGAACCATAAAACCCTCACTATCAAACACCTCAACAGCTTCCGAGATGATGACTGCAATGCAAATGAAAGCTCTTTTTGCCCTCCACTCATCCATTCTCCGCTTCCCCAATGAATGCACTGAATGTCGTGCAGAGGCCAGCTCATTATATACATGTTGTGTTTATTGATCAACAGTTATTCAGCTGTGGTACACTAAGCTTCTATTCAGTTCATTTAGCCCTCGCTTCTATACACTTTGTCATTCTGGACGAAAGTAGGGTCTAAAAAATAGATCCTGGGCAAAAAATTATGTGCTTGCAATCTGAACAAAAATCACAGAATAGTGATTTTTGCCTTAAGTCACTGGCACTCATCATCAAATGCAGTTAGATACAAAGGTGTTTCAAATCTTTCAGTCGATTTCCTTATCTGTCAGTCTCACATGTGCGTGAAGACTGAGACGAGATTGGTTTTATTCTGTCATGACGTTATGGAAGTACGGGCTGTTTCTCACACACTGTTAGCTGCCTCAGATTCTGAACATGCCAGAAAAAATACACAAGCAGAAAGGAGAGGCTCTACTACCTCGTGCCGCCAAAGCAGCACAAACCCACAGCTCAGAATAACAGTCTGAGATTATATTCTTCTCACCACAATTGTACAGAGCGGTTGTCTGAGTTACAGTAGATTTTGTCAGTTCAAACCAGTCTGGCCATTCTCTGTTGACGTCTCTCATCAACAAGGCATTTCTGTCCAAAGAACTGCTGCTCGCTTGATGTTTTTTTGTTTTTGGCACCTTTCGGAGTAATTTTTTGAGACTGTTGTGCGTGAAATTCCCAGGGGATCAGCAATTACAGAAATACTCAAACCAGCTCTCCTGGAACCAACATGTTGTTCAACATTTACGGGGGTTGTGTGTTCGCTGTCCTTTTCTGCATATCGCGGCGCCGTTTTGTGGTCCGTTCTGCATAACGCGGCGGCTCATTGTTGCTTATCACGGCCTGCTCAGTTCTCACATTTTCAACTCACAAGACAAGAAAAGATCACAAAAATAGTTTAATGACACCCTCTGTAGAACGCTTAATGGCCAAATAAAGTGCAAAAAAATCACCATAAAATTGACAATGTAAAGTACATACTTTCAAATTGTCATCAAAATCACAGTGAATATATTGTGAATATTCTATATATTTCCCAGCTTTAGCAGGAAGGTGTGTGGCTAAAAGATTGAGCTAAAAGAAAAAAGAGAGAGACTGTGGAAATAGTATTTCTCATGGCAGGATTATATTCTGATAAGAGGGGCAATGATGGAGCCTGCCTTCCACTTTCATTAGACTTAGATGTGGTTGAGTATAATCGTATTGTCTCCCACCTCTCTGGAATTGCGAACCACTTTTGTACAATTAGGCTGCTGCCCTGTTACATTGTGTCTAGGAGCAAAGGAGTTGTCTATATGGTGTTTCATTAGCCTTTTCACTATCTGTCATGGGCAGCATGTAATCATTGCATGTCACTGGAACTGTCCCTAATGGTGCTTAAAGTATCACTGTTAGCTTTGTGTCAAAACGACAATGGTAAAAACCTTGCATAGGGAGAGACAGAGAGAAAAATGCAGGAGTTAGAGGACAAACAGGCATGAGAGACCAAACAAGGGATAAAGAGAGAGATAGAGAGATGGAGAAGGGAGGGAAGACAAGCTGTAATTTTTCATGCAAGCTCTCGTTCGTCGCCATCTTGTCCCCAGCTCTGCCCATTTATTTTTTTTCTTCCTGCCAAATTAAAGAGCTACAATGACACCCGAGTGAGCAAGGTTATTTGAACAAACAGAAGACAACAAGAATCGCTGCTTCTTTGAAGACATGCCTCATTCTCCTCTATTTGTGCTCCAATGTCTGTGACATCAAGTCACATGGTCATGGAATTAAAGAGATAATTATCTGTCTCTGGTGATTAATGTGTTTATCATGCTAAATGCCAGGCCTTCTTTCATCAACTTATAAACTGCTCCGTTTTCCACCAGACGTAGGTGAAATACAGGACAGGGATGGATTGTACACTAACCAACAGTTTGTTAGATGGAGGTGCTCTCTTTCCCAGAAAGTCCTATAAAGTCACTTGTAATTCTTAGACAATAGCAGATAATATGCTTTGTTTTTTTTCTTCAGGCAGACGGTGGGGTTTAGTTACAGCTGTCGGTAACTAAATGTTCACCCAAAAATTTGTATTCTGTCATCATTTACTCATCTTCTTTAAAAGAACACAAAGGAGATAATTTGGAGAGTCCAAGTTGCTCATTTCCATTGAAAATGAAAAATAGACTGAGATTTGAGAGCTACAGCCAAGGAGAAGTCATTATTTAATCATATATTATTATATTTCATTCCATTCCTCGAACAAAGTTATTTAGTAGACTTGGACTATAGGGCACACATTTATGGACTGCCATTTATGATACTGTATTACAATATGTTCTGCAAATATTTTACGGATATGCAAATATTATGACTAATTTATAGTGGCACATTTTCAAATTCGCAGAATATAAAATTTTTTAGATTAAGTGTAAGCTAGGTAAACAAATCAGAGCAAATGCGTCTCTCTTAAAGAAAGCGGTGCAAAGCAGACTTATCTCTGATGTCTCAAGCCAGCTCTGGGAACTATAGGATCAGAGCTTGTCTGTTAGATTGACTGAGCATGACTTAAATAATCTTGAAGTCTAAAATTAAAAAAAGTTGCTCAAGTATGTACAATATATATATACAAATTCTTCAGGGAATCACCCTATGAATTGCTTACTTATTGTCGCCTCGGTTCACTGATACAGAGAAAGTATTCAACAAAGACAAATTTACAATTCAAACCAAAACGTAACCTAATGGAAAACTTCTAATCTATGGATCCTATACATTCTGCATTGCACAGACAGTCACCAAACAGCAGTTCCGGCATCATTCAGAGACAGATATTCAGACAGGAGAGAGGCATCATAGAGTGATGTGAAGAGGCAGACAGGAAGAGATGGACAGGCAGGTGAGTGATAGAGAGAGTTTTCAAAGGACAAATGTTAAGGGGGAAGAGAGAGAACTGAACATCTGTTTGTGTGATGATCTAACAGGCTGCGTCTGCATGCTCTCTTTCCCCTGGCATGCCTGCTCCGGCTATGTTTGTTTTCCCTGTCATCTCTACCACAGGCTAGCGCTTACCTGACGCTAATTTCAATTAGGCGTCTAACTGTCTGAAGAAATGAATAGAACTGAGGAGCCACAGCAGAGACAACAAGAGAGTCAGATAGGAGACAGATAAAATGTTAACATAAACAAAAAGTAGAATTAAGACAAATGGACACATCCATTTAGAGGAAAGTCACATCAAGTACTTAATAACAGTTAAGGGTACTAAAGAAAAACTTTTGTGGACCCACTAACTTTCGGTAGTACTTTATTTTTCAGTACTGTTCCTCATTTACGTACTGTATAATTACAACAACTACAGTAATTACTAAGTAGTAACACCAAACCCTAACCTAAACCCATATTAAGTACATGTAGCTACCTAATATTACCCAATACTTTCATAAGGTAAATACATCGTAAGTATACTGAAAGTACACATATTGTAAAATAAAGTGCAACCAAACTTTATTCCAAAAAATTCAAACATAATTATTTTTGATAAACCTATTAAATACATTTTCAGTATCAGATATAGAGATTTATTTATTTAATTATCATTCTTATTCTTATTATAATTTTTTTGCAATCAGATCAGAATTTATTTGGCACATAAACAAAAATGTTGAAAACATTAAGCTTGAACAGATACATGTACACAAAATGTAAGTAATAAAACTAGAAGACACTAAATTACACTTGATTAAAAACATAGGATACAAAATATTTGCATGGGTTCCTGCGCAGGGACTCAAATGAATCCAAACCAGCTGACTCACTGAGATGAATCGGGACTTCCCAGCGTTACATACAAGACTTGAGAGTGTGTTTGATTATGTCCTCAGCTCGCTCAGCCGTATAGCTGTGTACAAAATAGAATGGGGCAGAAAAAACAGCTTTTTGTTGCTACACTGCAACTCGCTGTAAAAAGTAGCTTGTTACTGGAAAAGCTACATTGTCTTGAAAACAGCTTATCTACTGTTACGCTACTAAAAATGTAGTTAAGCATCTGTAAATTTTGTCAGGAACTCGCCAACACTTATAACAAATTTATTTTAAGCTTTTTTCAAAACTGGCTAACATGAGCAGATGTGAGGACCCAAACCCTTCATTACCATCCCAACAGTTCATTAAAAACATATTTCTCCCTTATCCAGTTTCCACATCTGGGTCTGCTTTATCCATCCATCCAGAAGATACCCAGTGGCATCATCCCTCACATGAAAGAAAGCAACTATCTCCTGTACACAACACAAGCAGGGGCTTGGAATGGATACAACCCCGAACACTACCTAAATTGGGTTTCATGCCGGCAGAATTTACGCCATCTGTAACTCAGATTATAGTGGTGCCAAACAACAAAAATTACAGAAATTGCTTTACAAACACTTTTATAGGCTGTTAATGATAAACAGATTCATTGCCTTAGTGATTCGTCACAAACATTTACAATCAGAGGCCCAGTTAGCTTAAAAGGGGCCCTTTAATTCCGGAAGCAGGGGGACAAAATGAATCAAGCGTGGCTGGGAAAAACACAGGGTTCTGTGTGTTTGTGAGTGTGTGTGCGCATTTCAGTGTGCAGAGAGTGCTTGGAAGAGTTCAGGAGATAAAATGGCTAATCGCTCGTAATTCACACATCTCACAGTGGGGCTGTTGCAGATGGCGTGGAGACTGTCCTCTTTTCTCTCCATCAGAATCAATCCCACAGATAATGAGTGCTTTGTGACTGAACATAATCAGATACATATGAGGGGGAATTGTACTGAATATCAAATCCAATCAAGCCATATCACGTCCAGTGCAAATGAGCCAGACAGAACTTTTAGGTCTTAAGAGCTGGAATAAAGTATTAGTACCTAATGGCCTTGTGTTCCCAGGTTGAACTCTTTTTATTTTATTCATTATAACATGACCATTTGTTTCCATGACTTTCATATAACAAAGCTATAGAATGGCATGGTGTTACGTTACATGTGTGCGTTATTATAAGTTAATTGTTGGGCATTACTCAGGTTATATCTCAAGGATCAGCACATTCAGGGTGAGAACATGCAATAATTTGGTTATCTCCCTAGATCTTCAACAACTAGACAACCATCCATCCATCCATCCATCCATCCATCCATCAAATTAGCCAATGTTATTTTACAAAGCTTTAATGGCACATAAGGGATGGAAGGTTAAGTACTTGAACCGCAGCAGGTGAGAAAAGGAATAACCTTTCATCATCCTCAGGGTGACATTGAGGCTAATATTGCTTGGTTCTACTTATACACAAACGCACAGACATGGTCAGGCTCTCAATCCCACTCCGTTGGGTCAGTTCTTACACAATGACTATAGGGTAAACATTTGGCAGGAGGCAAAAGGATTATACAGTTTTCTTTGGCTAAGGATGACCATAGGAATAATACTGTAGAGCAGTGGTTCTCAAAGTGTGGGACACGCACCATGGGGGGGGGGGGTCTGACGACTGACCGTTCTCAAATCACTTTCACACATTCAGCAAAAATAGTGACAATACATGCAAGAACCAATATGCACAATTTCTACACCTCTACTTTTTCTCCTGCTTTGTTTAAACTTTCACCAGGCACCGCAGCGCGAACTGCACAAAGCATGTAACAGTGTCAAGTGCGCTCTCAGTTGCAATTTTGTAAACTAAGTCGTTTCGCGTGCCAGTTTTGGGGAAAACAATGAATCAACACTGATATGCCCCACACACAGCACTATTGAATAGCTTCAGAAGAATTGATATATTGATATGTATGGTGCTTTTGGAACTTGGACAGCCTATCACCATCCTCTCATCCCTCAGTCTTGTCGCTGACATGTAGTACCTGTTACTTTTCTCAGCGTTAGACAGGAAGGGCCAATTACAGTCGTTTATTAATATAGGAAGTTTACTGGAGTTTAAAAATGCTTTTATAGATACTACTAAGGCGGATTATCATTTCACAGGTATGAATCCTTGCAATTTTAGTAATATCTTTAAAAAATAATAATTATAACTATTCAGAGTAAATGTCTCCATTGAGAGAAAATTTTTTTGCTATTTAAATTCAGATGAATGGAGGATTCGGTTTGCAATGTGTTCATGGCCAGGGGTTGCTCCTGCAGCAGAATCACTTTTTTATTTATTTATTTTTCCTTCTGTTTTTGTACTGTTTAAAACATTTATAAGCATAATTAAACTGTTTCATGTATTTATGCAATACAGAATATACACAAAATATCAGAACAATGTTGGCATTGTGACAAATGTTCATTCATTCAGATTCTTTTTCAGTGAAGTGTAACTTTTCATTCGGTTTTCATAATATTTTTAAATAAAATAATTTTTTGTGATATGAATGAAAGATGAAAGAAAATGCTGTTAATAGTGTACATTTTGATTAGGTTAATATATATATATATATATATATATATATATATATATATATGAGAGAGAGAGAGAGAGAGAGAGAGAGAGAGAGAGAGAGAGAGAGAGTAGATAGATAGATAGATAGATAGATAGATAGATAGATAGATAGATAGATAGATTTTGTAAAAAGACTTTAAATGCACATCTGTGACCGCACATTCTATATTAATGTGGCATTGCTTTACCAAGCCTGTGTCACGCTAGACTAATTTCAGACATAGACTGTCATGCTTGACGGCTTATAGTTTTAATAGATAGTATATCACAAAAAACATTATTTTCAAAATGTTAAAATATCCAATCTTCTCACTTTCCTGCCGACAAGTGAAACATGCAACTTTGAACTACGCTGGCCTATATTTTGTATTGGGCCAAGAGGTCATTTTGTGAAGTTTGATCTTCTGTTGCCCACACATCTCATCATAAGAATTCGCATTTCAAAGTTCAACAAACTTTAACTTACAAGTGCAGTGAAATGCAAAATGTTTTCTTTGTTCCAGATGCATATGAATAGATCTGAAGTGTAGTGTGACCATGACTTAAGGTGTGTTTTTAGCATACTGCAAAGCTGGGACTCAAAGCTTCTGAATATTTTCAGTTCTGCATACTTATAAGTCAATCTAAAATCCACGATATAGCAATAGCTATGCTGTAAAACAACTGTTCATCTTGCTAGCATACAATGCACCGCACTCATAGGCTAATTGTAATTTTAGATGCACTGCACATTCTCGATAACTTGAGATATATATATATATATATATATATATATATATATATATCAGGGATATATTTTAGCGGAATAAAATAACGCTTTAAATAAAGAATTTTGTCCAAAATATTTTTATTGTATACAGTAGTTACCTATTTTTAAGCAATCAGGCACTTAAGTTTCTGCTATACTGTGAATATAAAGTAGTCATGGCTAAAGAGTGTTGTTAGCGACAATTTATAGTGGACACAGTACAGCATGGCCCTTTGTACCTTTTTGCTTATTTAAATATGGAATTTCTACTTCTAAACTTTTTTCCTCTGGCTTTTAAATACATCAGCACTCTACATATCAAACATACACACAAACAAATCTTCTTCTTATATATAAAACATAAGTAAAGTATATCATAAACTCACCTTCACTTGACCTCACTTGACTACCTACACCTGTCATCCATCTCATACTGTAGCTTTGGGTCTCTCTCTATCTAAGAAAGGAGGGATTTTCTATAGCTTACTGACCTCACGGCTGCTCTAGAGAGACAAGTACACAAGTGTGTTTATGGACGTGTGGGGCTGAGGGTGCATGAGCAGCACAATGCTCATCCAGTGATGGAGAGCTGTGGCAGACCCCGAGAGACAGAGACAGAGAAAGAGCTTGGGTGTGGGAATGTGGGAGTGTGTGTGCATGTGTCATAGACTGTGGGAGCTGAAGGGACCCATTGAGCTCGGGTCCCTCGCCTCTGCCTTCATTAAGATGCAGATGGAACAGCTGTCGACACTTTGCTGTGACGGCTGAAATATTTACGACTCGCTGTTTACTGAAAGACTCTCGCACTGACAAGCCAACGAGTTCATCCCTTGCTTTCTCTCCTCCTCCACTTGCTTTCTCCTTCTCATTGTGTGTCTCTTTATCTTAACTGATAACTCAGCAACTCTTCACACAGCATTCCGAGTGTGGCACCCTTGTTTGGTTGATAATGGAGAATTTGAGTGACAGTTTTTAATCCGGCCCACCTCTAATGATATTTGCTTTTCTCTAGTACATCTACAGCTATCAAAATGTCACAGGCAGATTTACACAGGGCCGTCCCACCAAACAAAGCTTATTTGACCCCACCGCTTTAGAGAGAGAGAGAGAGAAAATCCATATTAACTACAAATCAATGGCAGGAAATTTACGAGCATTACCTGCGGCTAACGGCACCTAACATCTCACTACACGCACATGAATAAATGAATAAATAAATAAGGCAGATGGATATCAAGGAGAGAACAGCAGATATGGCAGGGTCTATCTAGTACTTTTATACGTAATATTAACATGTATAATTTGTATGTTTGTATCTTCAAATCTAAATAATTTTGAAATATAAGTAAAATGCCATCAGTGTAACAGTGTGACATTTTGAAAAATATCTATATTTTTTATTTTCTCCCCAGTTTGGAATGCCCAATTCCCAATGCGCTCTAAGTCCTTGTGGTGGCGTAGTGACTCCCCTCAATCCGGGTAGTGGAGGAAGAATCTCAGTTGCCTCCACGTCTGAGACCGTTAATCCACGCATCTTATCACGTGGCTTGTTGAGTGCCTTACCGCGGAGACATAGCGCATGTGGAGGCTTCATGCTATTCCCTCGTGGCATCCATGTCCAACTCTACACGTGCCCCACCGAGAGTGAGAACCACACATTATAGGGACCATGAGGAGGTTACCCCATGTGAATCTACCCTCCTAGCAACAGGGACAATTTGGTTGCTTATGAGACACGGCTGGAGTCACTAAGCACACAATGGATCGAATTTGTGACTCCAGGGGTGGTAGTCAGCATCAATACTCACTGAGCTACCTAGGCCCTGATCAAGTCAAGTGGTTTTTACTGTCGTTCAACCATATACAGTTAGTACAGTACACAGTGAAACAATACAATGTTCCTCCAGGACCTTGGTGCTACATAAAACAACATAGGACAAACACAGAACTACATGAGACTACACAGACTAAATAACATACCTATATAAAGTGCAGGTGCAAATGTGTGCAAAAAGTACAGGACAGTTCAATAAATTGATGGAGCATCGACCAGTACACAGTAGTGCAAAAAGATGACAGTTTCTAAAAATGCCAAATGTAAACATAATATACTATGAGATGAGTGTTCTATGCACATAGCAGTTATTGAGGTAGCAGCAAGGTATAAAGTGACAATAATTAAAGTGCAACTCAGGACACGTGTGTGTGTGTGTGTGTGTGTGTGTGTGTGTGTGTGTGTGTGTGTGTGTGTGTGTGTGTGTGTGTGTGTGTGTGTGTGTGTCAGTCCAGTCTATTGAGGAGTCTGATGGCTTGGGGGAAGAATCTGTTACACAGTCTGGCCGTGAGGGCCCGAATTGCCAGACAGCATGAGGGTGAAGAGTTTGTGTGAGGGGTGTGTGGGGTCATCCACAATTCTGGTTGCTTTGTGGATGCAGTGATTTTTGTAAATGTCTTTGATGGAGGGAAGAGAGACCCTGATGATCTTCTCAGCTGTCCTCACTATACTCTGCAGGGCTTTGTGGTCCGAAACTGTGCAAGTCCCAAACCAGGCAGTGATGCAGCTGCTCAAGATGCTCTCAATAGTCCCTCTATATAGAATGTAGTGAGGATGGGGGGTGGGAGATGTGCTTTCCTCAGCCTTCGAAGAGAGTAGAGACGCTGCTGGGGTTTCTTGGTAATAGAGCTGGTGTTGAGGGACCAGGTGAGGTTCTCCGCCAGGTGAATACCATGGAATTTGGAGCTCTTGACGATCTCCACAGAGGAGCCGTCGATGTTCAGCGGAGAGCGGTCATTTTGTTTTGTCCACATTCAGAGACAGGTTGTTGGCTCTACACCAGCTCTACACCAGTCCGTTAGCCGCTGCATCTCCTCTCTGTATGCTGACTCGTCGTTCTTGGTGATGAGACCCACCACGGTCGTGTCATCGGCAAACTTAATTATGTGGTTCAAGCTGTGCATTGCTGCACAGTCGTGAGTCAGCAGAGTGAACAGCAGTGGACTGAGCACACAGCCCTGGGGGGCCCCAGTGCTCAGTGTGGTGGTGGTGGAGATGCTGTTCCTGATCTGGACTGACTGAGGTCTCCCAGTCAGGAAGTCCAGGATCCAGTTGCAGAGGGATGTGTCCAGGCCCAGCAGGTCTGCATTCGAACATATGAGTCCTTTTTATCTAGGTGGGTGAGGGCCAGATGGAGGATGGCGCCGTCTGTTGAACGGTTTGGATGATACACAAACTACAGTGGGTCTAGTGAGGGGGGCAGCTGGGTCTTAATGTGCCTCATGATGAGCCTCTCGAAGCACTTCATGATGATGGGTGTGAGTGCGACGGGACAGTAGTCATTGAGGCAGGACACTGAAGACTTCTTTGGCATGGGGACGATGGTGGTGGCCTTGAAGCACGTTGGAACGACGGCACTGCTCAGAGGGATGTTGAAGATGTCGATAAGAACATCTACCAGCTGGTCTGCATATCCTCTGAGCACTCTGAAAGGGATGTTGTCTGGTCCAGCAGCCTTCTGTGGGTTGACTCTACATAGAGTTTTCCTCACATCAGCCTTGGTGAGACAGAGCACCTTGTCGATGGTAGGAGGGGAGGTCTTCCTCACCACCACGTCGTTCTGTGCTTCAAACCTAGCGTAGAAGTTTTTCAGCGCATCTGGAAGGGATGTGCACGCTTTGCCTCTCTGATAGCCCAGGACAGTTTGGACCTCGCTGTTCTTAGGGCAGCCTTGTCGCCTGCTCTGAAGATGGAGTCTCGGGTCCTCAGCAGCGCACGCACCTCCATAGTCATCCACGGCTTCTGATTGGAGCGTGTGGTGATGGTCTTGGAGAAGGTGACATCATCAATGCACTTACTGATGTAGCTGGTCACTGATGCTGTGTATTCCTCCAAGTTGGTAGAGTCACCATATGTTGCAGCCTCCCTGAACATGTGCCAGTCAGTACACTCAAAACAGTCCTGAAGAGCAGAGATGGCTCCTGCTGGCCAGGTTTTCACCTACTTCTGGAGTGGTTTTGTGCATCTGACGAGCGGTCTGTATGCTGGAATATGCATAACAGAGATGGAGGTGGGGGCCGGGCTCCGCCCTGTACGTGACTGGGATGTTTGTGTAAACAAGATCAAGCGTGTTTGCCCCTCTCGTTGCAAAGTCAACATACTGATGCAATTTAGGGAGCACTGTCTTGAGATTTGCATGGTTGAAATCTCTGGCAACAATAAACAGTCCATCAGAGTGAGAGTTCTGCAGTTCGCTCATAGCCCCATTCAGTTCACAGAGTACTTCCTTAGCGTTAGTGCTGGGAGGAATGTAAACTGTTATAATAACAGTGGTGAATTCCCATTGTAAATAAAAAAGGTCTGCATCTAACAGTCACAAGCTCCACCAGCGATGAGCAGTAACTAGAGACTAGCATAGAGTTATTGCACCATTCCGTGTTGATGTAAACACACAAGCCACCACCGCGAGTCTTACCACACAGACCTGCATTTCTGTTGGCACGAAATGCCCGTCTAGCTGAATGGCGGCGTCCGAAACTCTGTCGCTAAGCCACGTCTCCGTGAAAACAAAGACGCTGCAGTCTCTAAGCTCACTCCTGCAGATCATCATGCAGCTTGGTTGTTGCATGAATCTTATATTTTAACAATGTCTGGTGATGGTAGACACGAACACCGGTTGCTCCGATGTCCATGTGCCGTTAAAGTTGGGCTAAGTGACAAAAATAGCCCCATGGTGTGACATTAACTTGTGTTTCACGTATTTACTGATTTGTGAGTGTGTTGTCACAATTGTTCCGACCAATCTTTCAAAAACCACTATATAGTCCATTCCATGTTAATCACCAGCTATATTAACAAAGACAGCACACTCATAAGAATTTGGTCATTTAAATGGGCTGTGTGCAAGAATTGGAAGAATAGAATTATGGATTTATGTTCCTTTGTCCATTAACTGCGTCCTGGTTGAATGGCTGGCATATTTAGTGGCACTCTCCTTTTATATGCATGGAAAGTGTGGTTATCAACAGGACTTGAATGTAGTCTCAGTTAAATTATAGATAATGTAAGTATTATTTATCAAATTGATCTACTAACACATACAACATGGCTAGCATTAATAGTGATTTGTTCGGACTTTCAAGTTAGGCTGTGGTCGAGGGAGTGTTTTTTAGTTGAAAAACAAAATCCAATTCTATCAGTCAGTTTTGCTTTCAAATTAAATTAATTTATTGAACATAAACAATGTAAAGCAAAAATATTTGTAAATTCAAATTACATTACATTTAAAAAAAGTATATATATATATATATATATATGAAATTTATATATGATATATATATATATATATATATATATATATTATATGAAATTTAATTTGAATATAGATATATATATATATATATATTTAGAGAAGTTAAACATCATTTAAACATTAACTATATTTTCAGAATTTGGACATGAACTTTATTTCCACCCGCTGGTGGAATCTTCATACTGCAAATGCAGGAACTGACTTTAGACTTTGCGCTGAGAATAGAGATGCTGCTGACTCTAAAGTTTTTCCTAAGTAGAAGGATTTATGTTTTAGATGCTGTCATTAAAAATACATTAATATGTATCATTTGTACTTTTTGACCAATTTATTCCCATGACATATCTATTATTTTTCAAGTCACATGGATTACTGGATAAAGATTTTTTTAAATATTTTTATAGAGATTGTACTCACGAAGAGCAATTTCTCTCCAATTAATTAATTTAGAGCAGAGCAAAACTACAAAATAAATAAACTAATTTATAGTAATTTCCATTACTTTTCCAGGCCTGGAAATCTCTTTTGTAGAATTCTCTCATACAATATTTCCAATATGGCCGTGGGAACTCTGACACTTTACAAACTTATACTTAAATACTTAAAATACCTACAGATACAAATAAGATCACATGGGATATGGAGACTGAGGTCATTTGCAGTGGTCAGTGGCACTGGCTCAAAGATTATCTACAAACAACAAAAAGTTGATCAGCGTGTTAGCATAACGCTCACTGCTAATTACATTAATCGCTTGCTCATGTAATGGTAGCAAGCTGGTACGTGCTGTGCAGTGTGTGTAAACCTCAGTCATTGGCCTCAAGAGACACGCTAGGGGCTGTAGCCTTTAGCCTCCTTGTTAGCGTGCCCACCTCCCACGCTGGAGACACTGGTTTGAATCTCATTCTGAGCAGGTCGAGCATGACCAGTTACACTGAGTTGATCACGATCCCATCAAAACATTGTATAGTATTGTAAAGTATTGCCCCCTTCTTTGACTTTCTCATGCTCCCTTTTGCTATATGTTTCCATTCTGCCTCACACAAACTGCAGGGCCTGCCGTGGTTGCTCATCACAAAACTAAATAAAACTCGAAAGACCTTCAGGGCACAATTACCCAGTGTCAGCAATTAGCTCTGAAGGCACTGAACAACCATAAGTTTATATGGAACCTGGAGGAATATTCGTGCATCTTTAATCCAACTCGTAAAAAGTACCACAGTATTAACATGGTATTTTGGACATGGTATCATGTTAAAACCATGTTTTTAGCACATATACAATGGTAACTGTATACCAAGTTTTTTTTCTTTTTTCATGGTAATATAATGTAGTAAATACTAAGATATCTTCACTGAAAACAACAACACAATAACTACAAAACAATGTAAATGAGCCTAAAGCTATTTGGTGGTCATAGCTAGTTTAGGCTTGTTTATCTGGCCTCCCAGCTGAAAAGTGCCCAAACTTTTCCAAAATCATCACACCAGACTAGCCTGCCCAGTAGAAACCAGCTTGGTGGTCAGCTAAATTAAGACTAGCAAACCTCTTTAGAACATATATGTATATGAATATTTTAATAACTCAGTACCATGGTATATATATCAAAGAATTGAGCCATGTCGCTATCTGAGGGTTGTCATAGGCTATCACTGTCAGCGCCTGAAAGATGACCCGCTCCATCCATCAAACTGTACCAACCTGAGTGGGAGAGAGAGTGAGATGACTCTCTCTCTCTCTAATTAGAAGAGATATATAGTCCCATTACAAGAATCTTCTTTATGGGCAATGAGGACAGATTGACATTTGCAGAGTGAAGTGGGGAATGAGTCCTTTAGAAGAAAGCCACACTTCACACATATATACACATGCACTGCATCATATACTGTAAACAGAAATACAGCTGCAGTTTGCCCCGAGGAAAACCACATTTGTGCAGAGTTTGTAAATTAATGGGATGGAAAGAGAGAGGCTGCATTGAAACAGATAAACGCTCCACTTCACAGTCTTCAGAAAGGCTGAAATGTCCAGAGTGGACAGTCTGTACTTCCAAGAGCAGATGTTTTCACTTTTGGTCTGCTTTTTCTAATGTCTCTAGTTGTTTATTGAAGGGGAAACAATTACAAAACACATTTATGATAAACAGGGAGAGAAATGCAAGTTTAATTACTCACAGATGTATTTTGTTCAAAAGACTGATTCAGTTATACCATCTTATACAATCTTACAGATGAGCAACACTGGGGTTCATCTGTTCTTCTAAGGGCACAGAGATATAAAAAAGCAACAAGAAAGACAACGGCTGCCACAAAGCCGCTATACACAGAGAATTGAAAACAAAAAGTGACAGAACATAAGAAAAATGTGAACATTGCACCCTCAGAACACTGAAAAAGTGTGACTTAAAGTCACAAATATGTCTAGTCGAGTATATCATAATAGCTAACATACAGTGTTGACAGCCATTCAAGCTGTACACCGGTGCCATTAGTGACACACCGGCACAATAGGGGAGTTAACGACATTGCTCTGGAGACAGAGGCCTTCTGATATTTGAGAGGGGTTTGTACCAAGATGTGCCAGAGATGCGATGTCAGATAGTGAGGATTATACATGCACTTCACATCAAAGACAGCTTTGTTCTCACAAGGGAACATAGACAGGTGGAAAAAGAGGGACTACATTCATTCATTCCCTGTTACAGACCTCTTTGATTGAAGTTTGTACACAAAACGGCCTTAAACTGACAAGGCAGAAAGCCGGCAACATTTTGTAAAAGTCTTTGAAAGAGATTTCTTGTACAAAATTGAGTAGGCAATTCAGGATGTAATGATTTGAAGCTATTCACCCCACACACATTGTTGTAGACAGGGTCTCCCTTTGTGTAAACTGTTTTAGCATGAATAACTTTCTTTTCAGAAAACAAATGACTTAAACGGGAAATATGTGTATAGATAGATAAACGTTAGTCGCTTGGTCTTCTATTGTCTTATTACAATTGTTCTTGCTTCTTGCTAGTTTTCTTTCTCTTTGCTTGTCTTCTACTGACTCATTGTTTTGGTCTTATATCTGTTTATATGCTCTAGTCGGTAGTTAGTGCATTGACAATCTTAATGCATTATAAATCTGCATATAATGCACTGATATGTCTACTCCAGATCTGGATTGTTTATTGATCAATGTATGTTTGAATCTCACAAATACATGTCTAGGTTACATTTCACCCCAAAATCAAAAGACAAAACTATTATAAAAATGATATTATATGTGAACAAAATGAAGGATCATAAATATGTTTGTACTGTCCCATTGAAAATTAAGACCCCCCTCCCCAATTTTCATTACTATAATGCTTGGAATATGGACTTTTTTCTCTTCAGAATTCTCATTATTACATAAAAAAAAAAAAAAAACACACTTTAATAAAGCAATTTTTTTATTTTATTTAAATAAGCAAAACTTTTAATAATACAATCAACAAATACTAAACCATGACAGATGAATACTTAAAAGAAATACTCCCAAATATATAAATAATACAGCATATCATAATTTTTTGCATTACAGTAATGAGAATTATTTGTATTTTTTATTACGAACATTTGCATAGACGGTGTAGGTGCTTAACTGTCATTAAAATCAAGGTATAATGTAAAAATTTGAATGGTCTTTAAAACAGGATCCATTTTAATTTTGTATTTCTTTCTTTTGATGTTTGGGGTGAAATGTGACCTGGACAGTTTCTTGGTTTTGAAAGATCCACCCATATCGCCTATATAAAATTTATAGGGGGTGAACCATATTTTAATTGAACATCACATGCTCATTTATCATTAAAGACTCTCCGCATGCCATTGGAAGTTGCTTAATTTTAACTGTGTATCTGATGAACAATAAAACATCAAAGTGCAATCCTACAAATGTCTACCAAGCTCATTTTCACCTCATAAATAGTAAGAGAAAGCTATCATAGCTTATCGGCTTAGCATGTGCAGAAGAGGAACATTTTACGTTATCATCACATACTGTAAGAACAGAGAGTGGGGTATCGGCTTTTGCCTTATTCAATGGAGAAGAGAGAAGAAACTAAATGTACATTTTGTGGGGGCGATTTGCCTGTGACATCCTCACAGATGCCAGAGAAACAATGAAACTCCTCCACACACATGCATTTGACATTTCAAATTATGAATAAGCAAAGAACACTGCTTTTCTGTCGTCACTAATTATCTGACAAAGGTGCCATACAGTTCCGGCGAGGTCCTCATCAATTTTCCATATTTTTGACCTCTGAGGGGCAAATGCCAGTGTATGAGTTAGCAAGCATGTGGAATCAAGTGTTGTACATCCTTGTGGTGGTTTGAGCAGATTGCTCAAACCACCAACCATTAACTCACAAAAAGCCAACCATTAACTCACTTTTTTGGCAACATGGGATTCAGGACCTAAGGTGGGATGGCAAAACGTAATTATCTGTATCCTTCTTTCCACCTTGTTCCAAGCTACTTTGTCCTGTCTCTAAACACTGTCTAAGCTTTATTAGTCTGAAGCACAGGCTCTGATTTAGGCCCTAATTAGAGCAGGAATGGCAAAATGTGGTGTGTTCCAAACCTGATCATTTTGTTCAGTGAGGATGGCCAGGGGCCACAAGCTCCCTCTGCACAATCACACCACTAATCGGGTAACACCTTGCAAACATACCGACCCCATTCTCAAAGCACCTCCCCCCTCTCTGTACCCACTCCATCACAGGAAGTCTAAACAGTCGGCACCCTACTTTAAGATTTAATTCAATCAGATTTAATTGGAGTAATATGTGGAGGACAAATCATGTGTCATATGTGGAGGACAAATCATGCATATAGTTTAAGGTATCACACAAAGATAGCAAGTGATGTCAGTGATAAGCACATGTGTTTCAGCCACATTGAGCCATATGGGTGCCCACATGGGAGACACAGGTTCGAGTCTGACCTGATCCACACATTGTTTGTCTAAGCCACATTCTAAGCCATCGATGAACTGACGGAGCTCTGGTGCAACGGTTTGCACACATGCTTCAGCCAGATTGAGCCAAGTTGCTCATATGGCTGATGCAGATTTGAGTCTGGCCTGCAATGTAGTCAGATTCCATTCCTTGTCATTTTACCCCAAAATTTCCTGTCACTCTCTACACTAAATATCTGGTCTAGTATTAAAGAAAGATCCAGACAGAGATGACCACATTTCTTAATCAAGGTTTGACTGTTATCAAACTGTGAAGTGATTTTCCTTTCAAGTTCCTCGACAGTGAAAGCAGTGTGTGCTATTTCCAGAAGAGGAGGTGTCTTGTGAACAAAGGGAAAAGGATTGTGAGGGTCTTTGCAGATATGAGGTGGAAGCAGGAACCTGTCACAAACAGACTAGTGAATATGACGAAGAGTGTGTGCGTTTACATATGTGTACATCTTAATGAAAGTATTTGCCATCACTTCTGATTCATGCAATTGATATATGCTCGTCAACGAAAGCTGCATGAGCAAGGGAGAGGAAATAAACAGTGGGATAAGGATGCACATTCAAATCAATGCTGTCAGCCTGCTACGGCATGATCTATTTTTATTCTCAAAGTATCATCCCTTTTCCTTTCCTCAGATAAAGAAGAAAACACAGCCATCCGAATATCTGTGGCCACAGGGCAAGTGCTTAGTGCTATGTTTGCCTCTTCAGCTCGAAACTCCTCGGAGACTCAGAGCAGACTGTATTTAAAAGAGGCAGTCGGACAGCACTGATATGGCAGTGCCATTTAGATAATGCATAGACTGTGACATGGATGTTTCAGCAAAATAATTCAGAATCATGATTTATTTTCAGTGAAAATCAAAGTGCAAAGTATTTTTTTTATTTTTATTATTACTACTAATACTGTTATTTTGGTGATGATGATAAAATTACATTTATTTTACTTTATTTTTTATTATTATTAATGTATTTTATTTTTCAATGAAATGTGTGAGTACATAAAATGAACTGAGAACAATGTATATTCGGTTTAGGTTGAGCATCATCATAACCTGTTGGTATGGGGGCTTCACGGTCTGTGCTTCAGACCTGTCCAGCTCTGCTGTGCTGCAGAGGCTCATAGTGCGTAGTGAGGCATCTCCCGCTCAGTGATCCCCGTTTATTCCCTTATTCCCGCGGAGGGAATTGAGCGATGGCAGAGTCCCCTCTACTGTACAAAAACGGAACTTCTACACCCTTACCATCGCAAACTCTCAGCCAAGCACCAGCAAACAACCACATATATTACTAACACACGAGAAGTTTTCATTTTATGTATAGCTTTAGGCTTTAAAAGCAGCATATAATAAACCAGTTAAACACATAAACCGATCGAGAGGAAGATAGAGAGAGAGAGAGAGAGAATTTGCCTTTTATTCTCATTGTTAAAGAGAGACATAATCACTGAACCGGACACAACACCGAGAGCTCTAAGCCTTTTCTTTCAATCTGCCGTTAAATGCGTTATAACGCACTGGACTCTTCATCAGAGAAGTGTTTTTAACGATACTGCTGTTATATAAATCATAAAGGAACATACTGGTTTTGTAATAATGATTTAAGTAGGCTCCCGCTTATATGAACTTAAACAAATGGCATAAATGCCTACAAATGTCCCAAACGCAAACCAAAAGAATTGGCCACGAGAAAGATCCTATATCTTTATCAAAGATACAGACAAATAAGCAACTAACTAACTAACTAACTAAAAAAAAAAAAAGTATGAGCTGTTCTTTTAAAATAAATATTGCAATTACAAAGAAAGCGTCCGATTTACGATATGCGACACCAGTAGCAACAACAACAACAATAATAATAATAATAAAACTAACACGTTGCGTAATAGTCACAAGTTGCGAGAATACAACTGCATTTTATATTAAGAGGAAAACTTTGTTCCAGGTTTAAGTAATTGATTGTTATTTAATTATTGTGGGAAATTACTCACGTACAATTTGCTCATCTACGTTCAGCACAAGGGAGATACGACCATCAACCATTGCCCACAATGTAAAACCAACTACAACAAATGCTTTAAATTGACTCAAAACAAACAAAAAGTCGATCAAAAATGACTAAATTATTTAATAAGGAGACAATATTGATATGTCTAAAACTGCCTTGGATTGCAGCTCCGCAGTGAGGTACCATGGACAGCGAAAGCTTCTTGAGGAGACCCATAACAGGTACATGCAGGCGGGAGGGTTTAGAGATAAATTAAATTAAATTCGATCTTGAATGCAACACTTACAACGTGTAGACAAAAGACAAACGCCTGGCAACACTTATGGAGAATAATCCATATAGGCTCCACTCAACACCACCTTAAAACGATAGATATCACTGCATTATTCTTATCAAGGATTAGTAGTGCCACTGACTACTGTAACTGTATTTATTGTGTGTTGTGTAGGCAAATGCGTTTAATTAAATTAGCATGACGAATGGTGCTGCAATTGCAAATGCAAATCAGATGCTCTAATCAAATCTAACCATTTAAATAATCATATTGATGGTTTACCTCCAACAAGTTGGCATGTTTCATCTGTTTTGTCAGCACATAAAGCCTTTGCAAAATGACTCCACGACTATTCCTCCAACTTCTTCAGAATAAGTTCGGTGCGTTCATTCTTTCAACAGGCAATATCTGCTCGAACAATGACACAAAAGGAGGTCTGTTTGCTCCACTGGAAGACAGGTGTTCACACGTCCGGAAAAAAGCAACAAGCATCCATAAATGCACAGTTTATCCTGTTAACGTGTATTTCTGGTCTGTCACTTCTATTAGTCTGTTTCCCAATTGTTTATAATTTAATCCACATCTTAAGCCCACAAGTCGTCATGGTTCTCCCGTTTTCCACAAAAAAAAGAAAGTCCTCAAGTGACGTTAAAGCCCCAGGGAGGTGGCTCAAGCTCGAGTTGTTTTGTCGGTGTGTATCGGGGCAGTGGATGTCGTCCTCTCGGTTCAGGGGCTGTCCTCGTCCGCTCTGTCCACACAAACTGGATTCAGCGTTTGAAGGCGGGGAGTTGGGCACTAATGCATATATCCAGCAGCCCCCCCTGGTGGAGCAACAGCATTGCGTCAGTCACAAAACACCGAAGGATAGATACAACGATGGGAAAGTGAAAATGAAGAGAGAGAGAGAGAGAGAGAGAGAGAGAGAGAGAGAGAGAGAGAGAGAGAGAGAGAGAGAGCATGGAGACTTGTTTGTTTTTTTAACCCTCAGAGAACTAAGCATTGGCAATTTGACACTGATGATTTATTTAATTATTTCCTCATTGAAAGGGTTTTTAGGAATCTAATGATTTCAAAAAGTTTAAATTATTTTATGTATTTATTTACTTATTTTTGTTTGTTTATTTTGTGGTGATTTTTGTGTCTTTAGCCAACAATAGTAATCTGTACAAAAATAGTTTCCGTGCTCTTCCATCCTCCAGACCGGAAACAGATCAAAGTCCACCATCATGAAGGACATATCAATTCTCTGGCTGTGTCTCATTTCGAAGGCTGCGTGCTAGGTAGGACACGTCCTTTGAAGGCTGCAGTATACCGAGCGTCCTCCTTTAAACAAGCCTTGTTTAAATGAGACGCCCTTCGTAGGACAAATGGTAACAGAACGTAACGTGGTTGCTATGATAGCACGCCACTCTTTAACATGTGCCAGCGCTTTGAGTGAGAAGGGAACAAAGTCGCTTTGGAAGGGAATCCAAAAGGTCAATTTTAGTACCGTTATAATGATGTAAAGACAAAAGAAAATAGATTTTACAAGTGTACTTTTAGTCTAATAGATTATTATCTTAATTAAATATTAATATAATTATACATATTATCTACTCTGCATACATCAACTGAGGTACTTCAACTTGGGAATTAACATTCCTTGTGTTTGAACATTGACAAATTGACATTATTTTTTTTAGACATTTCCATTGAAGCAAAGAATTTTGGGTTGTAAGAGCCCACGAAGGATCCACCTCATGCATCCTCCGAATTCCCCTGAAAGAAAGTCGCATTCGAAGGCTGCATTCGAAGTGTCCTACTCGCTTTTCTAAAACGAGACATCCTCGGTGACGTACGCAGCCGACAAATGTGACCTCTGGAGGATGCAGCCTTCCAAACGAGACAGCCTCTAAATACATCGTGAGGGAGGAGGCTAGGATGGAAGAAGTTTACTGAGGATGCTTGAGCGAGGAAGCACAGGAGCATACTATGTGGAAGACTTTTTGGTCGATGCACCTGATGCACCCATACATTTTCTCCCCCTTCACATCTGACACAACAGTTTTAATTCATGTTTCACCTTTGCATTTTACATAAACCATTATTGTCACTTACTTTAACAGTGCATCTTGAATTATTAGGTTTTATTATGAAAATATCAATAAATTAAGCTGCTACAACAACATATAATCAAGCGCTCTGATGTAATATAGCTGCGCAGAGTAGGCGCTCTGAAGTGCCGCTGGAGTGAGCAGGACATTTCATTTCACAAATCAGTCTTGCTTTGATTCCTCTGTCCTTGGATCCTTT
Organism: Xyrauchen texanus; assembly: GCF_025860055.1. Classification (NCBI taxonomy): domain Eukaryota; kingdom Metazoa; phylum Chordata; class Actinopteri; order Cypriniformes; family Catostomidae; genus Xyrauchen; species Xyrauchen texanus. Next base: position 34,277,147 of record NC_068292.1, read on the forward strand.
CCTATTTTCCTAAAAGGGAGGAGCTAGGAAGCAAGGAAAGGAGGATGCACAATTTAATAAATAAGAAGCATCATATAGCACCCTCTTCCGCTGATCGCATTTACATGCACAAACGTCGAAGAAGGAGAATAAGGTGGCCCTCCTGCAACTTTAATGCGGCCCTGATTCCAGACATACTTCATCCGTTGACATGAGTAATTGACCCATGACCTGAATATATGATGTAAGAATAACAACCGCAAAAGTAATCTACTCTGGTTTTGTCAAACAAGCACCATTTAAGCACAAGGAACAACTTATATATATATATATATATATATGTATATCACTTATAGTTGAAATGAGCAGTCTGAATCGCGGTTCCGTTTTGAACGTGGCATCTCCTCATTTCCAGAGGGATTGTTGGATTGTAAAGTATCCATTCGATCCACACTACAGAATCTTGCCAGAAACAGCAAGTCATCCAGGTATTTCTTGCTTACTGTTTACTGTTACATACTATGGCATACTGTTTTTGGCATCCTATATAGTAGGGAAGTATGGATATTCAGATGCAACGAAGGTTTCTTCAATTGGATGCACTATAAAGCTCTATAAAGTCAAAGGTCACAGAGTTTTTAATGGACTGATTTCTTAAAGACGTATTTTCAATGTTTCATCTGAATGATCAACAACAATTTGAAGAACAATACAGGTAATTGAAAAAATTCTCTCCCTCACAGCCTCATTTTCATTCCCGTCAAAAATGAAATTAGGTCTACAGGTTTATCAAACACTTAATAAGAGACACACAGTTTTGTTGCCAAATTAAAAAAACATCATCATATATTGTTAGATGGGAGACGGGAATGTTATACACAGCAACATGCAACATCAACATCAGTGTACATTTTGCACAATGATTTTTGGTGCCAATCTATCGGTGGTGTGCCTGGAAAATGTGCTTCAGTTTCCTACAGTTCCTCTAGCGTTTGGCTCATGGGCGGCCACCTGCCCACTGTACACACTGACTCTGGGATCTTTAGCTCGAGGGTGGGGAGTGGGTGGCGTCTGATACTAAAGCTGCTGCTCATGGAAAAGATCGGGATCTAACAGAAGCAGGGAGAGCATGATAATGCAAAAACCCATCACATGTCATCATGTCGCCAGACGCCGCTTTTCTGTGCGCAAATCTAGCAAATGGATCAGCTGGCATCATGCAACCTGTTCATGTAAGGAAGCGTGGAACTCTGAAAATGGCAAAATCATGTGCATAAAATCAGAATTTGCCAAAATTCATTTAAAAGATGTGTGATGTGTGTATGTCAACCATTGCAGATATGCATCAGTTTACAGGTTTATGGATGCAGCTGTGCATCCTCCATGACAACAAATGTAACCAATGGAACAAAGGAGAAACATAAACATCTTGAATAAATAGGTATAGATTTACACCACTGTCTTCTTTTCCAATGCACATTTAGTTGTCAGGCACATATGTGCTGCCTTTATGTTCAAATAACTCTTTTTATTTATTTGAGTTTTGCCCTCGGCTCAGACACCACAGTTGAGAAAACCCTCTGATGTGAAACTGACGGAGATGTGAAAAGGGACTTGCAGGAACATCAGTAAAGGTTTCCTGTTTCTTTCTCATGTATCCACATACAATACAGACATCAAGTGATATGCTTCTATCATGAGCAAATGTAGTGACACATATAAACAGCTAAAGGGTCGGTATTTCAAGGTGCACTTTTTTAGTTTTTTTGCTAATTGCTAAACTTTTAAACAGAAATAAGTAATAGTGGAATCATATTTTTGAGGAAAAAAAAAAAGTTTAAAATGATATACACTCACATGAGCTGCTTTATTAAACATACAGGAGGAGCACATTCACTAGTGCCGCCACGTTAAGATCATATGAAGAGCCCAATATTTGGCAAGGCAAGTTTATTTTTTTTAGCACATTTCATACACAATGGCAATTCAAAGTGATTCACATAAAAAGGATAAAGAAAATACAAGATATAAAAACAAAATCAAATTTAAAATTAAAGAACAAAAAATAATAAAAAGAAATAAAATACATTTTAAAAAGTAAAAATGATTAATAATGAAGAAAACAGAAAAAGAATACAGAAATAAAATTAAACAGCTCAGTGAAGAAATGCACAGATGAACAGATGTGTTTTCAGTTTGGACTTGAATGTGGCTAGCGTTGGAGCACATCTGACCTTTTCTGGAAGCTGGTTCCAGCTGCCGGTGGCATAATAGCTAAACGCTGTCTCACCTTACTTGCTCTATCTCAATAATCCCCTGTAATTTGACACTTTCACTTGTGGTGTCCATGATATCATGACTGACTGTGAATAACACGTTTTTACAGTGACATTGGTTACTGAGAACATCTGTTTAGCGTGATGGTGCATTATGTTAAGTGAACATAAACTGAAATATTACTAAACACACCTTTAAATTTATTGTATTACATTGCAAACTGATCACACTGTGAATTCGGCAACAGTAGGTCAACAATTTTGCTGCTGAAAACGGTCTGTGCTTGCCGAAATTCTAATTACTACACCATTGGCCAAAGCTGAAAGTGAAGTTAAATGTCAGGGCATGTGTTAAACCTTTTCCACCAATGTGGTTCCGGGGCTGGGTCTGTGAAGATTTTCAAATTGCATATGTCCACAGCAGAAAAGACAGATCTGGGGCAGAAAACTGGTCCCACATCATCCCTAAAAGCTTGCCAGTCTTTAAACAGTAACCGATTGGGTCAGGGGCGGAGGGTGTTATAATATGTTGTCACCAGGTAAAGTTTTCCAATCAACAACAGTCTGGCTAAAACAACCATGTAGCCACGAATAACGGTACGTCACTGGTCTCAAGGCATTGGAAAAGTGGGCTGGTTTGCGATAGGCTCCAGATTCCCCCAAACGAGAACAAGCTGAACACAGGCTCCGTCACAAGATCCAGTGGCATTTTTGGTAGAAAAAAAAAAAAAGGTATGCGAGTTCCAGTATCTGGATGAAATGTCCACAGAGTGTCACCAAAAGGGAGTTATATGTTTGCAGATTTATTAACTACACCCCTAAACCCCAACCCTAATCATGAGTGGAGTAAAAAATATATATATTTAAGAGTGAAAATGCAACCTCTGAATCATGCTCACCATTTTTTGTGATTACTTCCTGGTTCCAATGGGGCCAGAACCTTTGTCTCAGTAGCGCTAGAGGGAAACGTGCTCACAATTTATTTTTATTAAAAATGGTGGAGGGGCCCTTGTTGTGGCTGTAACCAGTGATAGTTGGGTAACCACATTCCAAGATGGTGGTGAACCCAAATGCATGTATTTATCAGAACAAACACAAACAGCAATTATCAGGTGAGTGAAGAATGAGCAGATCGATTCAGAAACTGACAACAGTACTTGATGATGGTTATTGTATTTGCAGATTGAAGTATTTCTTGGGTTGGAGAATCACACTAAGGGTAGGAGACACAGGAGATGAGACTTGGAATAAACTTTGGACTATCGCTGGAGAGGAAGTGAAGGAGCACACTGGAATGGTGTCAGGTAAGTAGAAGGTAAGTGAGTCTGCATACAGCATAGATACTAGACGAAGAATGAAAGGAGAGTGGAGAGTTATAAAGAGGAGCTGATTGACACGGTGATTGGTTGCAGGTGAGGGTGATTAGTATTCGGGGAGCAGAAAGGTTGAGTGTTTGTAGTGGAAAGGTCAGGTGGATTTGTGACACTTGTCAATGTGGTTGATTTCAGGGTACATGAACTTTCATGAGAAACATGTATATTTCCTGTATGATCATGCAAATTTATGATGACAATCAATAAAAAAAATATATATATATTGTGCACGGGCCATGTGAATTCACATGCTTTAGAATATACTGATTTTGTCAAGCACTATTGCTTAGATCTCTACTATAGACTGCCTTCTTCCATCCTCATGGCCATTATTGGCAAGGAAAGAGAAAGTTCCACAAAAATACTGCAAATCTGTTCTAAGTGTCTGCCTGAAAGCAATATATTCTGAGCTAAGGTCATTATCAACCATTATAAGTTATGATTTATTCACTATACAGCCACTCATAAAATATTTAACAAGACCGTAGAAATGCAAATACAGCATCTTTCCTCATAAAAGAAGGGCCACAGTTTTACTCTTTCAAATGCATGCAGATTAATATGTAGACAGAAAACAATTGCCCACATTTGGAAATGCAATGTATGAGATGTCTAAAATAGCTATAATTAAGCGGTGCAGCTTGTGTCGTATCTCTGCAGTAAACCACCATTGTCTCATCAAGGCAACAGTTTTTTTTAGCTCTTTATTGAGTCCCAGTTATAAATGGATGTCTACCTAAAAGAATTACACACTTGGAAAAGATTTCGACAGTAAATGCATCTAAAGCTATATTAAGTTCCATTCAGTTCAAGCATTCTAACAAAAATTATGCTGGCTACATATTGCCATCTATAGAACAGAGGAAGTGTTAGGACATACTATTTCTACTTACCAGGTTTAGGCCGAAGTGAATTTTAATGCATTTATTTCTGAATTTGTTTGGGAGGTCACTCTCACAATGAGAAGCAAATATCAATGATCAGAGCTCACAAGGAACAGGAAACTGTTGCTCTGATTGATAAAGTTCAGGAAGAGTTTTGGTTGTGTGAAAGGAGTGAGTTGCAAAAATCTAGTGGAGAGATAACCAAGGCCTGGATGAGGTAAAAATGTTTTACAAATTTCCCTCGGAACACAAAAAAAGATACTTCAATATGTTAGGTGTGAGGAAGTATCATCGAGCTTCAAATCATGATTGCACCCAAGAGACTGCAGATGGTAAGATTAATAGTAAAAATAAGTTACGTTTTGGTTTGTTCGCACCGATTGTATGACTTCAGAATGCATGGATTAAACAACATGAGTCGTATGGATTACCTTTATGCTGCCTTTATGTCCTTTTTGGAGCTTGGAAGTGTTGGACCCCATTGACTTGCACTGAATAGAAATATTCACACATCTTCATCTTAAAATGTTTGTTTGTGTTCCAAAGAAGAAAGTCATTCCAAGGTTGAGATGGCATAAGTGTAAGTAAATGATGATAATTTTGGGTGAATATTCCTTTAAGATGATGCCGTGTTAACCAGCTTGAACACCTGAAGTTGGTTTGACCAGCTGGTAGCTGATTTGTTGCTAGTCCAAGATGGTGCTTGGACTAGCTAAACATCAGCTACCATGTTACAAAACACTTTTTCAGAAGGGTAGCCAAAATGCAACACAAAATGCACTTTTTTATCTATAAGCATCAGCAAAAAATATATACTCTATAATCTGCGATTTCCTTGTTCATGTTCAATATAACATGGAACCTATGAAACATACCAAAAAAGCTTGTTTTAATCATGCCTTATTCATCGAGTGAGTGGTTTTGTTGATTTTGCAGACATGTTTGTTTGTTTGTTTGTTTGTCTTAAATCCAAGGTGTATTTATTTTATTTTTTTTTCACCAGAGCGGTTGCTGCAAAGATGGTAAGGCTTTAGGACAGCAGCCCCTGTTCTAAGCATCTCATCTTGCTGGAATACGGGGGAGGTTTGGACATGTGAACGCACAGCACTGTGGGCTGCATTTCTGCTGAGAAAGGAAGAAGAGGGGGTGAAAATATGTGTCAGTTTTACAGTCTCAGATGAGTAATGCAACCATCTGCCTCTGCTTGAGTGTGTTTGCATTCACAATAAACACACATAAACATCTCGTTATTGGGTTGTGATAAAAGTTAAAGGTTTTAAATGGAATAGTTCACCCAAAAAATGAAATTTCTGTCACAATTTACTCACCCTCATGTTGCTACAAACTCATATGTATTGCAAAAGCAGTGTGTTAACATGGTCGGGGCAGTCTGCGGGGCGTCGGGGTCCCGAACCACAGTCCTCAGCTCCATCACAGGGCATTGATCCCGGAAGTGCCCCGGATCCCCGCAGCCCTGGCAGGCCGGCCCAGACGCCATGCCCTCACCTGTGTCGGTGGACACTGCCACCTGAGGGGGAGGGCGGCGAGATGGTGTAGTGGTGGGGGTCATCCACCACCTTGCGCAGGGCACTGGTCGCGTAGGCGGAGCTCCTCGCCTCAGCGGGGCAGGAACGGGCTCTGGGGAGAGAGCAGAGGGAGGGGGAGGAGGGGAACACACAGGGGGAGGGGGAAGAGAGAGAGAGAGAGAGAGAGAACAGGGCTCTTTCGCCCTCGGGTGCGCCGCCAATTGGTCCTCTGCAAGCTGGTCAGTCTCCTCCAGCGACGCCAGGTGGTGGCACTGGACCCATTCCGTGGTTCCCTTCAGCAGAGCGTGAATAAGTTGCTCCAGAACCACCTGGTCGATTTCTCCCCCCACGTCAGGACTCCCTGTTATCAACCACTTCCGGCACGCATCTCAGAGCCGTGGGGAAAAGGCAAACGGGCGGTCCTTTTTACCCAGCTTTAAGGACTGGAAAAGCTGGCTATACTGTTCCGCACTGCGACCCACCCGCTGTATGATAGACTTCTTCAGGTCCGTGTAAGCCAGGAGATTCGCCACCGGCAACTGTTGGGCTTCCCCGGACAGCAATGGAAGGAGCCTGGCCGGCCATTGTTCACTCGGCCAGCCCCAGATCTCCGCCGTCCTCTCAAAGAGGTCGATGAAGGCCTTGTCATCATCTTCTGGCCCATTTTCAGAAGCGTGGGGGGGGGCGGGCAGCTGAGTGCGGATGTTGGGGTTCGGGACTGGGTCTCTCACCTGACCAAGGAGGCTCCGCATCGCGTGGCGGTCCTCTGCTTGAGCCTGCAGGATTTCGAAAAAACGCCAGTCCTGGTCTTGGCGCAGCTCAGTCATGGACTGTTGGTGGGCCTGGTGCATCCTGGCAAGGGACTGGAGGATAACAGCCAACTGATAGGGCTCCATGAGGCATATTTTTTTTTTCTGTTCCCGGGTTTCGGCACCAGTGTAAAGGTTCAAGGTTTACACGAAGACAAGTCGCTCCACTCAGGTAAGGTTCTGTTTTTTAAGTCCTTTTGGAGCTTGGCAGCCTCACACCACATTCACTATATGGAAAAGAACCGCCATGATTTTCTTCAAACTTCATCTTTACAGCCTCAGTCACCTTTCATTGCATCTTTTTTTTACATACAATGAAAGTGAATGGTGCCTGAGGCAAGCATTCTGCATAACATTTTATTTTGCGATTAAATGTTTAGTGAACTATTCCTAATGGTCTGTCATTTGATATAACAAATAAAGCTCTTAAGAAAAACAATCCTATTTCTGAGTCCAGGTTATTATGAAGGGGTCAGATGAAACTTGGCAGTGTATTGCTCTGTTTCTGTGCTAAAATGTGCTGTGCTAGTCATTCAGCCGAATGCTTGCTCTGCTCTATTTGGTTCAGAATCCCTCCCTGACTGTTTTCCCCCCATAGAGCTTGAAAGAAGAGAATCTCCACGTTCTGATGAGTGTCAGACAGTTTGACCTCAGGCTAGAAAAGTCATGGCCACAGAAACAGAATAATTTGATATAAGATTGTAAAAGCCTGAAGGTCATTAGAATGTGGACTTTCTTAGAGATAACTTACATGTATTCACAAACTAACACATGTGCACACAGCTAAAAGCAAACAGCTAGCCCATATGTTGCCACATCTGAAAAAAAAATTAGCACCATGCATATGGACGGTCCTCTGGATTATACTTCCTTTTGGACTTCTTTGTCATTAATAATATTATTAATCTTGTTGATCTACTATTCCCAAGACACACACACAAAAAAAATGAAGCACATTTCCAGGCCACATGGAAGACAACCCACACTTTCAACAAATCAGTTCCACATAAAACAAATTGATAGCTCTGAATCCAACATTAATCCAGATGAGATGAAATTGCAGACTATAAAACCACAACTGCATGATAGAGTAGGACTAAATTCAGCAAGTGCAAACATCCCCGTTCAGCTTTGATTAGGTGGGGGGTTGGGGGGGGGGGGATATCACATGTTTGTGGCATGTTAATAATAGTTTCCTCTCTTTGCTCAGATCTTCTCCTTTAATTTCCGCTAGTCCTCGCAAATCTCCTCCATCGACATGCTCATTTACCTGTGGCCTTTGATGATCATAGCAGGAGATTTGGATTGGTTTAGAGAAAGTATATTTTAATCCCCTTTCTTTAAAATCTGCTCATTGATTTGCCCTAACAAGGTGATGGAAAAGAGACATGGTTTAGTATTAATTCTGCATATGTAGCTTGATAGTTTTGCACAGAGGAAAGGTTGCAATACTTCTGCTATAATATGTTTCATTTATAGATGGCCATCATTCATATATAGAATTTCCATCATTTACTCACCCTCATGTCGTTCCAAACCTGTACGACTTTCTTTTGTCCGTGGAACACAAAAGGAGATATATTGCAGAAAGTCAGGGAGTTTTTTTGGTCACTAAATTAAACTCTGGTCTTTTGCTCACACTAAGAGATTATACGGCATCAGAAGACCTTTAAAAGAGCACTATAGGGAAGATGGGGTAAGAACCCCCTTTCAGAACAATGTGTTTAAATTTAAACAGATTTAGATATACGTTTAGCATGTACAGGATGATGATATATTATCAATAGAAATTAATAGAAACATTTGATAATTTATTTTTCATAGCACAATTTAAAATTATGAAAAGGGGCCATCTTACCCCACTACTGGTTCACAATTTAGTCAAATAATTGAATAACTGAAAAATGAAAGAACATACCCCTTGGGTCAAAATTTACCTTCTGACTTCAAAACAAAATCCATATTTGTTACTCCAAAAATAAATACAATACTGTGTCCTCAAATCGTTCTGTCATGACACACACAGACACAGATGACATGTTGAACCCAGTTGCGGGAGCTTTATTGAATATGCTTTACAGGTAAGTCAACAGTAATACAAGGTATTGATAACTTAGCTTTTGAATGACAGAGTTCATGTTCCCAGGGAGATTACTGGCGGATCCCCACTCCAGGAAGTCGAAGGAAGAAGAAGAAACTTCAGAATATTTAGGATGAGCGATACAAGGCCACTAATGTAGCTTCATGATGGAAGTCCAATTAGCTGGTAAGTCTGAGAGATCCTTGCGAAGACTAGACATGGATGGAGTGGCGGGATGAGTATTTATAGAGGTGAGGTAATTGCGTGATGGCTTGGGATCATGTGTAGGTGATTAATATTCCAGGGAGAGAGAGCGGAGTGTGGAGTGAGAGGGGGAATCCGGTGTGGATGTGACACCTTCCTTAACAAATACTGTAGACCTAAAACGTTTAATAGTTTAAAAAAAAAAATGTCACAAATCACTAAAAACTTCTAAAATAAAATCTCACAAATTCAGATGAAATATCAAGATTAAGAAGAGCACAGCCATTCAATAAATTTGTTGAGATGAGATTTAGGGCATTTTCACATCTGGCTTATTTTGAGCATTTGTTTCGGAATCTGGCGCATTTTCTCAGTTTATTCGGTTCGTTTAGGTATATATGATTGCACGGCAATCGCACTCGGATCCGCACCAAAACAATCAGTCCAAGACCGCCTGAATGAGGTTGTCTCAAACCAATTGCAAACGAACTCTGGAGCTGTTCGCTTGTGGTGAGAATGCAAACCGACACAATGGACCACCGAACCAAACAATATCCCTATAAAAACCATGAACATGAAAGATCTTTAGAGAAGACATCTGTAGATAAGCAGTTCTCTGTAATTCATCATCTAAACGTTGATATAGCCTTTTGGCAACTATATTAAATATAATTGCATGTTTAAAATAGGAGCTATTTTATCATTCCAGAGGTAATTTTAATATGATTGTTTCTCTATTTTGGACAGGGGTGTAAAGAAATGAATTAGAAATACTCATGTTACTGTAGTTAACAAATTTTTCCCAAGAATTTTACTTTTTTAAGTAGTTTAAAAATGTTATACCTTTACTTGAGTACATTTTAAGTGCTGTAACTATACTTTTACTGCACTATTTTCACACCGTCTGTGTTCGCTACTTTCCTGTCCTGATTTTATTTTTATCCATCAACATAATCACACAGTCTTGTGACTCCCGTCAAATTAAATCACACATAAAAAACATAAACGGCAGTTGCAGATCTGGTGCCAACTGTTATGGATGTGGGGAATGCCTCAAGCATAGTTTAGAGCTGAAAATCTCGGCCGCACCTGAAAGGGCTTTTCACAGTGAAAAATGGCAATTGCATGATTGTGTCATGTGAGTTTAACTAGCTCAAGCCATATATCAGCATTAATCCTGCCTCTAATTTGAAGAAACATATCGAGGTAAATTTCATATTTTTGATTACTAGATTACGTGTGTCTATAACGTATAATTTAACTCTATCACTGAGATTATTGGGGTGCTGTGGGAGATTAATGCAATGTTACCAATAGGGCTGGGCAATAAAACAATCTTGATGTTTATTGAAATAAGAGAAATGTCCTCAATCAAACTTTTGAGTAGTTTTCTATATTTGGCCTATGTTTTACATCTAGAATAGGGGTGTTCATTACATCAATTGTGATATCAAGACAACCACTGGTTGGTTGATCTAGATAAAATATAAAAGATTGACTTTTTATTTCCTGACTTCTGTAGCTGTGTGTTGTTTGATTGACAGGCAGCTAATGTTTGTGCACTAATGACATGTACATGACTATGTATGCAACATTTAGAAGGGAACCGTTAAAGTGCCTTCATTCTCACACCATTATATGTAAGATATTTGGTACTGATGAATTTAGATGGGAACCGTTAATGTGCCCGTCTTCTAACACCAATATAAGTAAGGGAATTTAGGGTCTTGAAATATGTGAGCTATGAACTAAATTAAACTGTCCTTATTGTACATTATTAGGTAATGAAATGCATAATGGAATTAGTACCAACTATTCGTGTTTCAGCTTTATATCCTGAATATGTATCGCACTTTATATTTTGTGAATGTCTGCAAATCGCCTTTCCGAATGTGCTTGTTAGCTGATTCCATGGCTAATGCAGCTAAAGTTACCATTGTCTCTGATTGTATTCACTGAGACCAGAGCTATGTCGTTATTTTAAAATTTTATCCCAAAAACACTTACTGTCAGTTACCATTGCCTCTGATTGTTTTCACGGAGACCAGATATACATGCATATATATATATATATTTATTTTCACGGCACCCCGGCCCCAGAACTCCCCGGTCGCAGTTCCCTCACCTCTAGCAAGCAGTAACTGCTTGCACCTGTCTCTGCAGTTCACGTAACACGGTTAGTGCATGGCGTTTTTATATGGGACCTCTTGTATCACTTCATTTGACACAACGTCGAGTGAGTAACAGAAGGGGAACTTCATGGTTACTGTTGTAACCTCCGATCCCCGAGGGAGGGAATGAGACATTGTGTCCCTCCTGCCACAGCACTAGACCAACCACTGAAAACGGCCGTACCTTATTTTCGGCTCCTCAGTGCAAAATCTTGACTGGCACTCACTGCCCCGCTTCCCTTTATACCCATATGTTCGGGGCAGGGCATGCAAATTCTGTCTTCCAACTTGACATTGGCCTTTTCTCATGTTCAGAAATACATTTGGTGTCCCAGGAAGACCCCTTGTGTCACTTCATTCAACACAATGTCTTGTTCCCTCCCTGAGGGAACAGAGATTACAACAGTAACCATGATGTTTTGGTCAGTTTTGAAATGCTGCCTTGTGAAAGCAAACTAAACCAAGAAGAAATTGCAACAATTTAAACAAATTTAGTCCCCATTTCAGAACAAAGCAAATGGTCTACAGGTCTGAATGTGCCCTTAGTGCCATCTAATCTACCATATGCAGTATAATATATATATATATATATATATATATATATATATATATATATATATAAAGCAATATCACACGAGCAAGTGTGCAATATGGCCCTACATCAGCACTGCTGTGATTCTACATTTGTGCATGGAACTAATTTATTACGCAGTGGATCAGAATCTGCCCTTGCTGGTTCAAACCAAATGATGAGTCCAAGCCTCCATTAGTAATTAAAAAAATGTCACTTCAGAAATAATATCACGGCTTTTGCTGTTTCTACAAAGTTGTTGAATAAACAATGGATGTGAGTGAGTGTGTGTGTGTGTGTGTGAGTGAGAGAGAGAGAGAGAGAGAGACGGAGCATGTGTGATCACCTGTTGCCACACCCAAGCAGAGATGCTGTCAAGTTTCTGAAGATCAGTTTTCTCAGTGAAATAATAGCAGTCAAAGCGAGGGTAATTCTTCCTAAGGTGTGCAAGAGTCTTTCACTATAGAAACCACAATGTCCTCCGCCATTTTATACAGCACCCATCGTGTAATTAATCAGTCTGTTGTGTCTCTCAGCTGTGATGAGCCGTAATGCTGAAGTAGTTTGTTTAAATCTGTTAAAGCTATTTTCTAGCTGTAGTCTTGTAGTAGTAATACGAGCGATCATGTGGCACTGTTGTATGTAAACAATGACTGACAGATTCACTTCACATCACCAACTGCTCATATTACACACAAAAATTATCTTTTGCCACCACCTGTTGGCTAATATATGTAATGTCAAAAAATTAAAATTAAAAATACATGTATTAGACACATATACAGTAACTCTTAACACATACAGTATGCATTGCTCTTACACTTTAGTTTATAACAGCACGAACACAAGCGGATTGATACACACAGAGTGAAGTGTCGGAGTGCTGATGGTGTCAGACCATCAGTGCTCATGAAATGTCTCTTGTCCAATCACATTCGAGGACCGGAACTAACTGTTGTATATATGTATAAATAAAAAATATTCAGATAATCAAAATGCATTACATTGTTGTGGCAGAAGAGTTAATCATTGATAAGACAATACAAAAAGTGGCTTTAGAATACAATGTATTGTTTACTACCATATTATTGAACATAAACCAATCATTGGCACACAGTTCACAGCAATCCATTTCGCAAGTGAATTTGTCAATCAGTTCGAGATTTATTATGAGGGCTTGTTTACGGACCCGTCAATTTCAACAAGCTTCAGACATGCTTGTGTAGAGTCTCGGGTGCGTTGTTTTAGGTCACTGTGTCAAGTTAAATATAGCTTAATACTTAGAATACATCTTGAGATCCCTTAGTTTGAATTTGCACTCCATCAAATGTTTTGAATGCAAGAACGTAACGAATGTCCGTTTTGTGCTGTCTGGTTGTTTTCTTCACTGAAGCTTGGATTTCTCAGGAATCTTCCTTATTACAATCCGGTTTCAGCGCGATTAATGGCGTATGTATTCAGTGGTAAATAACACATTATTTATAATTAAATGAATCACACTGAATTAATATGTTAAATCGACAGCACCAATATATATATATTGTATATTGATCCACAGTAAATCATGCGGGTGATTAAGATAATCTACACAGAAACATTTTTAATTGTTGGTTTAACTAAACCTTTATTTTTTCCCCTTAGGGGTATTATAGAGCTTAGTTTATGACAATTTTGTGGATGGTTTTGATAATAAATAAATAAATAAATAAATGGTGATGTTCAATTCTATGACTTTTGCTCTCGTTGTGATCTAATTGCATCTAGTAGAAACAACAGGGACATTAAAAGGTCTAATTTAGGATTTTTATTTTCTTTGAGTGGTGGTGTTCCTCATACCATATTATTTGACTATAAAACATGACATGCGTGAGAAAAGGGAGACTGTGTTTAAAAATAATCTCTCTGTTTCTTCTTATCTCTTCAGAAGGGATTTTCTCACCCTGTTCTTTTCAGTTCTTGGTATTCAATGAGTGATGGTTGCAGTGAGTGGATGGTGGTGAAAACCTTCCACACCTTTAATTAACAACAGATCTTAAACATAATCAGTCAGCCACAGCCTCTTAACAGAAATTGGCTGCTTTACTCCCTGTGTGCAATTCCTTTTTTCCTACTCTTAAAACTGAACTTTAGCACATTTTACACTTCCCATCTCACAGATACAGACAGAAAAAAATAACTTTGTATCCCTTTATACATTGTATAATTTCTAGTGTGCTGATCTAACCATAAATGGAAGGTTATTTGACTGTGACCTGCACCTTTAAGGTTTACTGCCCCAGACATTTTATCAAATGAGTAGCAACTGGCTATACACAAATATATATATATATATATATATATATATATATATATATATATATAAAGTTAATGTGAATATGCTTCACTCTAAGTTAAACAAACATGGATGTGCTCATCATGCCAAACATGGGACTATTACTTCATGTATTTGGGAATTAAATGTGTAGATAAAGATATGCAAATTATGCTATGAAGCATGTTTGTAAATGAAAGTTGTTTTTATGTATGTGCAATAAAAACATACTGTACACTTTGTGTTTAACTGGGTTCATGAGTGAGAAAAACAAATTGTATGCACAAGTTACTTCTGAATGGGGTGACAGCCAGAGGTTATGCAAAACTGGGCTCAGCAGGAGTAGGAAGAGGACAAGGATGCATTGTTGTCTGATGGCAGCAGGCGTGAAGATCTCCAGGAGAGCTTCTCAGAACACTGGTAGGAAAAATCAGTAGCTAATTACGGATGATTATAGAGAACACGTGCAAAATTGTTTATTAAAAACCCAGTTTCACTATCATTCTATTTTCTGCCACTGCCTTCGGCGTGTCTAGGGAGACCAGAATGAGAGTGTAGAAGAACACACTGGATAGGCAGAGTAGCCCTAAATGCTTGCTGAAATGTCCTTGTATTGTTTTGCAGTAGATTTTCACTTTAGGTGAACTGCGATTGAAAGTTGTAACACCTCCACATTCCATCTCTGAGCAAAGACCAAAAAGTAATTCCCTTAGAAGAGATCCTATGTGCTTAAAATGTGCTTAGCTTTGCATTTAAATGAATACATTTTAACACTTTTATTATTTCACAGTAAAAGTTTTTATGTGTACAATATTTGATAGTAAAATTTGATATTTGAGGTTAAATTATCAATTTTTTTGTAATTGGAAAATAGTGATCTGTGACATTCTATTATGTTGGATATTAAAATGTCTTATGTCTATGTTAATGGGGGATATGTGGACACAGTAAAGTATTTGGATTTTTGGAGTAAAATTTATTGTTTTTATTTTGAAGTGACAAGCTAAAGTTAGACCATTGGGGTGAGATGCCCCATCCTGTACATGCTAAAAAGTTTATTTATAAATGTTTAATTTAAAGTAAATTAATATTGTTCTTAAGGGGGGTGTCTTAGCCCATCTTGGAAAACATCAGAACTGCTGTGATATGTTAAAGGATTCGCGCAATATAATTTTGCAAGAATTTCACCACTGTTACACAATTTTTATGATTTCAGGCTCAATTAAAAATTATTTTGGATGTGCATTAATGTGCATGTTGGGAACATAACATGAGGACAGTCCTACTGTCCTATAGCATACAGGGTTGGGGAGAAGCGGAATACATGTAACGGGATTATGTATTTAAAATACAAGTAAGTAACTGTATTCCACAAGTTACAATTTAAATAATTGGTAATTGGAATAAAGTTACATTCAAAAAATATTTTGGCTACTATAGAGATTACTTTGCATTTTATTGTAAATTGTTTAATTGAATAATTAGTCGTTTCAGAACAGCGATGAAACACTTTATGATGTTGTGGCAGCGGGGGCGTGGTCAAGCGCCCGTCCGGGAGAGGAAAGCGGTAAGGGCGCTTACACCTGAGCTAAATTATGCCTAACACCTGTCTCTAATTCCAGTGAGCACGAGGAGAGCGGCATAAAAGCAGACACCGAGCCTCCAGTCGAAGAGAGATGACAAGCCAACTCAGTGCGCTTGGTTACTATTGTGTAGTATAAAAAGAGAATTAAAAGCTTACCTGTTGCTGAACACCTGTTCCCTGTCCTCCTTCTTGTGGGAAGCGTTACAGATGTGTTACATTCATATGAGCAGACAGAGAAGTAAGTAGAGAAGGAGCACAAGAAATAGAAATAAACCTTGTCAGCTTTATGCTAAGCTAAAATGCTATTTCTAGTCATTTTACATGCATGTTGCCAGGCACGATCATATTTTTGTATCAAGAATATTCACGTTGGATCATAATACATTTTTTCTAGTAAGACCTTTGATGTTAGAGCGAAAGTCATATTCTTGATGATAATTTTTGTATTGTTTTCCTGTAAAAATATCTAAAAATCCTTTAGAAATAACACTGCATAAAATATTTAGGTTTTTCAGAGAATTAATTTTTAACGAATATTTTGTCTTCCTGTACTGGCAAAGTTTTTATAATCAAAAGAAGTGAAAAAATCGAACAGTACTCAAGAAGTAATCCAAAGTATTTAGAATACGTAACTGACCTTGTTTAATCTAATGAAATACGTAAATACATTTCTTAAACAGCATGTATTCTGTAATCTGTTGTGGAATACATTTCAAAAGTAACCCTCCCGACCCTGACAGCATATTACATTCTGGAACAATCGTTGAATTATCAGACTGTAATAGCTCAACTGACATGTACTGTTATGGAAATTACCATCTGTAAACAATACCACAGCCTTCAAAACGTCTAGGTTACGTATGTAACCTCCGTTCCCCGATGGAGGGAACGAGACGTTGTGTCAGAGAAGCGACACTAGGGGTCTCTCTTGAGCGCCGATATTCACCTCTGAACTATGAAAAAAGGCCAATGAGAGTTGGCAACCAGTATTTGCATGTCCCGCCCCCGGACATACGGGTATTTAAGCGGCGCAAATACGGGAGTTCATTCAGGATTTTTCTGAGGAGCCGGAAATGGTCCAGCCACAACAGGGGCTCGGCTCAGCGACGTGGCAGGGGAGACACAACGTCTCGTTCCCTCCATCGGGGAACGGAGGTTACATACGTAACCTAGATGTTCCCCTTCTGTCGCTCTCTCCACGTTGTGTCAGAGAAGCGACACTAGGGGTCCACTTAAAAAGAGCCATGCGCTGAGCCGTGTACGTGATCCGCTGATACAGGAGCGAGCAGGTATTCCTACGTGCAGAACGACCAACTGTATCAGGCTGCACGTACCCTTCCCCAATGCCCCATTTAAGCCACCAGGATTCCTTATCGTTACCCTGGAGGGGGGAACAAGGTGACGGCCGCCAACATGGGAACGGGCCAGCCTGGCTGGGCCTCTTTTCTCTCTATGTTTCTCGCATAGAGCAACTACGGCCGGGGCCCTTACACGCATTGAGGGAAGGGGGTCTTAGCCCTTATTAGGGCGGAGAAGACCCTGCGGAGGCCACACCTACCCGGGAGGGAGGCAAATTTTGAGTGGCAAATACATCGCATGGCCTATACTTAGGTCTTATCGCGGAAAAGTAGTCGTGGTGGTAGATCCAGCCTCGCAGAGGGGAAGCATACAGCACGGCAACCGAGGCAGCTGTAACTACCTAAGGGAAACACGGAGTTAACTCGTGAGGGGACAGAACCGTGGTTTTACACACAGGGGAGTCCGAACAGGAGGCCTTACCTGTGGGGCACCTATATCAGTACAGGGTAGCTTGCGGTACCACGCAGTGGTTTGGGTCGGCGAGTTCCTCCGACAGAACTGCGACCCACGAGGGCTAGGGAGGAGTCAACCAGTGTCCCAAACCTGGGATCTCCTGGGAATGAAGGTGCACTGTTTCCCTGGTTAGGGGAAGGGCTGGGTGCAAGCGATTCTCCGGTCAGATTGTGGACGTGCCACCGAGTTCTCACGGGCTCGGTACCTGAGAGAACACGGGACGATACTGACTCAACTCGGAGATTGTAGAATCTCGTAAAAGTGTTAGGTGTTGCCCAGCCCGCTGCTCTACAAATGTCTGCTAGGGCAGTGCCCTAGCCAGTGCCCATGAGGGCGCTAACACTCCTGGTGGAGTGGGCTCGGACCCGCAAAGGGGGGCACGGCCTGGGTGTGATAAGCCAGGGAAATGGCGTCGACAACCCAGTGGGCGAGTCTCTGCTTGGAGACAGCATTCCCTTTCTGCTGTCCCCCAAAGCAGACGAAGAGCTGCTCAGAGCGTCTGGTGCTCTGTGTGCGGTCCAGGTAAATACGTAAGGCACGTACTGGACACAGCAGTGAAAGGGCTGGGTCTGCCTCCTCCCGGGGCAGCGCTTGCAGGTTCACCACCTGATCCCTGAAGGGTGTGGTAGGAACCTTGGGCACGTAGCCCGGTCGCAGTCTTAGGATCACGAAAGTGTCCGCCGGACCGAACGTCTACCGTGTCGTGGTTGGCCGCGATAGCAGCAACATACACCTTGAGGGTGGAGGGGGACAGCCTCCTCTCCAGCCTCTCCTGAAGAAACATGAGCACTGACCTAACTGCGCACTTCTGCGGGTCTTCGGCTCGGGAAGAACACCAGTCCGCGAACAGACGCCACTTCAGGGCATAAAGATGCCTGGTCGAAGGGGCTCTGGCTTGGTTAATAGTGTCTATGACGGCCGAAGGTAGGCCGGCTAGATCCTCCGCGTCCCGTCCAGGGACCAGACGTGGAGATTCCAGAGGTCTGGATGCGGATGCCAGAGCGTGCCCCGTCCCTGAGAAAGAAGGTCCTTCCTCAGGGGAATTCGCCAGTGAGGGGCTGTCATGAGGAGCGTGAGATCTGAAAACCACGTCCGGTTGGGCCAGTAGGGGGCCACCAGAGTGACTTGCTCCTTGTCCTGACCTTGCATAGCACCTGTGCAAGAAGGCTCACTGGGGGAAAAGCGTACTTGCGCAGCCCCGTGGGCCAGCTGTGCGCCAAAGCATCTGTCCCAAGGGGAGCCTCTGTGAGGGCATACCGGGGCGGACAGTGGGAGTTTTCCTGGGAGGCAAACAGGTCTACCTGGGCCTTGCCGAACCTGTCCCAAATCAGCTGGACCGATTGGGGGTGGAGCCTCCACTCTCTACCGGGCAAGTTTTGCCTTGACAGCGCGTCCGCTATCACATTGAGGTTGCCGGGGATGTGAGTGGCGCACAGTGACTCCAGTCGCTGCTGACTCCAAAGGAGGAGACGACGGGCGAGCTGTGGCATGTGGAGGGAGCGTACTCCGCCTTGGCGGTTTATGTAGGCCACCACCGTGGTGCTGTCTGTCCTGACTAAGACATGCTTGCCACGAATCAATGGAAGAAATTTCTTCAGGGCAAGAAAAACGGCCAGCAGCTCTAGGCAGTTGATGTGCCAACGCAGCAGGCCTCGGTTCCACCGACCTGCGGCTGCGCGCCCGTTGCACACGGCGCCCCAACCCAATTTGGAGGCGTCGGTTGTAACCAAAACGCGACGGGACACCTGCTGCAAGGGTACTCCTGCCCGTAGAAAGCAGAGGTCTGTCCAGGGTTTGAAGGTTTGGCGGCAGGTGGGGGTAACTTCCATGCCGTGCGTGCCGTGGTGCCATGCTCGTCTCGGGACTCGAGTCTGGAGCCAATGCTGAAGTGGTCTCATATGCATCAACCCCAGTGGCGAGGCCGCCGCGGAGGATGCCATATGCCCCAGGAGCCGTTGGAAACGTTTGAAAGGGACCACGGTGCCTGGTTCGAAAGAAGCGAGGCATTCCAGCACTGACTGAGCACGCTTGTTGGAGAGACGTGCTGTCATTGAGACTGAGTCTAACTCCAAACCGAGAAAAGAGATGCTCTGGACCGGGGTGAGCTTGCTCTTTTCCCAGTTGACCTGAAACCCTAAACGGCCGAGGTGCTCGAGCACCTGGTCTCTGTGTGCGCATAGTAATTCCTGCGAGGAGGCCAAAATGAGCCAATCGTCGAGGTAATTGAGTATGCGTATGCCCGCTCCTCGTAGCGGGGCAAGAGCCGCCTCTGCGACCTTCGTGAAGACGCGAGGGGACAGAGACAGGCCGAAGGGGAGGACCTTGTACTGATACGCCTGGCCGTCGAACACGAACTGTAGAAACGGTCGATGTCGAGGGTGAATTGAGACGTGGAAGTACGCGTCCTTCAGGTCTACCGCTGCGAAACAATCTAGATGCCGGACGGCAGATAGAATTTGTTTCTGGGTAAGCATTTTGAACGGGAGTTTGGACAAGGTCCGATTGAAAACTCGCAGGTCCAAGATCGGTCGTATGCCGCCGCCTTTCTTGGGTACAACGAAGTAAGGGCTGTAGAAACCCTTCTTCGTTTCGGTTGGAGGGACAGGCTCTATCGCGTCCTTGATTAGAAGGGAGGCGATTTCCTCGTGCAGGGAGTGGGCATGTTCGCCGTGCACTGCGGAGGAACGAACGCCCACGAAGGGGGGCGGAGACCTGGCAAACTGAATTGCGTAACCGAGTCGGATGGTCCAGTGCAGCCACCGTGATGAGCTGGGCAGTGAAAGCCATGCCTCTAAGCTCCGTGCTAGGGGCACCAAGGGACGAGTATTTTGGACGTACCCGGCGGGGCTTCGCAGCAGTGCGGAACAGGTAACGCAGCGTCGGGAGGCGCTGTGGCGTCCCGAGGCTCTGGTGCTGAGAATAAATTCAAAGCACTTACCTTGTTCCGCGCACCTGGCAGGGGGCGGGTTCGTGACTGAGGAGGAGGTCTGATGCTGGCGTCCTCTGGACTCGTCTGAACTGGCCGGCCGGGGAACAGTCGTGGGGCTGAGGGCGGAAGCACCGCATCCTGGGCACCAACACTGTTGAGGCCTGAAAGCAAAGTGCCATGAGAACGGCATTTGCGGGCCATGTGACCCAGAGGTAAAGGAAATAGCTCTTTTATTGAGAATTTGGGTACCGCAGCCCCCGTCAGGGGGTGTGGCAAATGAAAAAACAAAATATTCTCCTCCCGGCCCTCCACCGGGGGACGGAGTGGTCTTACCACCTCCGGAGCTAACTTTTCGTCCTCTGGGTCTGCTGTCTCAGGGACGCTTGGGAGCCTTCCGGGTCCTCGAAGGGGTCCGTGAGGCAGGGGGCGTACGCTTCCTGCGGTTTGCTCGACGCCGGGGCTGAGAGCTGGGCCCAGGTTGGGGCAGAGCAGAAGGTCTTCTGGCCGCGGGAGGACGCCCTCGGCGAGCAGGTGGGGCCTGGGCCGTGGCGGCAAGCTTGCGGCGCGGCATGATGTGCGAAATGGCCTCTGTCTGCTTCTTCACCAGGGAGAACTGCTGGGCAATGTCCTCAACGGTGTCGCCGAAGAGGCCGAACTGGGAGACAGGGGCGTTGAGGAAGCGAGTCTTGTCAGCTTCACGCATCTCAACCAAGTCCAGCCATTGCTGATGTTCCTGGACCACCAGAGTGGCCATCGCCTGCCCGAGTGCCTGCGCTGTGACCTTTGTCGCTCTCAGGGTGAGGTGGGTCGCTGAGCGCAGTTCCTGCAGCGTGTCGGGATCAGGGCCACCCCCGTGCATGTTGCGAAGTGCCTTGGCTTGGTGGACCTACAGGAGAGCCATGGCATGCAGGTTGGAAGCGGCGCGTCCGGTAGCGCTGTAGGCCTTCGCGGTGAGCGAGGATGTTGCTCTACAGGACCGGGAAGGGAGTACAGGGCGGCCCCGCCAGGTGGTAGTGCTTCCGGGACATAAGTGGAGTGCAACAGCTCTATCCACCTGGGGGATCTCTGTGAACCCGTGGCGCGCTCCGCCGTCGAGGGTGGCGAGGGCGGATGAGCAGGTGGTGGTGCGACGAGTGGTGAGGGGTGCTCTCCACGAAGACTTCAGCTCATCATGCACCTCCGGGAAGAAAGGAACCGGGGGGGGGGGGCGAGGCTGTGAGCGGCGCCCCACGCCCAAGAACCAATCGTCCAGCCGTGATGGCTTGTGGGGAGGATGGAGGGTTCCAATCCAGGTCCACGTTGTTGGCTGCCCGGGAAAGCATATCGGACATCTGTGTGTTGGCCTCCTCCTGGGCAATGAGAACATGAACCATCCACAAACGCAGCCTCAGTGTGATCACTGCCCAGACACACGAGACAACGCCTGTGGCCGTCGGAAGCGGAGAGTACTCTACCGCATCCAGGAACAACACAGGGGTGGAAACATCTTTATAAAGACGCGTCCTTAAAAGGACATTCAACGCCGCTGTGTTTTTTGCTCTTTTAGAGGAAATTACTCTTTTAAATAAAATCACTCTTTTATGAATGAAAGAACTCGTGAGAGATCTTTCTTATCTGCAACTGTCGATGCGCTCAGGGGCAGGAAGTGCATAGCCGTGCAAACAGGAGAAAGCCGCTGTTGTGCGGCGTAGAATCCAACAGCATGCAGCAGAGGATAGCAGGAACTTGGTGTGTAAAACGCAGCAGTCTGCAAACACGACCATCGGCTCAGAAGAAATTTTCTGAATGAACTCCCGTATTTGCGCCGCTTAAATACCCGTATGTCCGGGGGCGGGACATGCAAATACTGGTTGCCAACTCTCATTGGCCTTTTTTCATAGTTCAGAGGTGAATATCGGCGCTCAAGAGAGACCCCTAGTGTCGCTTCTCTGACACAACGTGGAGAGAGCGACAGAAGGGGAACACATTTGCCTTTCTCTATCTATCCCCTCTCTCTCTCTCTCTCTCTCTCTCTCTCTCTCTCTCTCTTCACACACACACACACACACACACACACACACACCGCTTTCTGCTTCACTTTAAATGACAAGGGGGGCCAGTTTGAGATCTCATCCATTCAGGCAAGGTGAAGCCACCTGGGGAGAATCGGACTGCACGTTGCATAATTCACCACAATATGCTCAAAACACTTTATAATGACAGTACATGAATAATCATGAATTAATACCTGAATTAATCGTTAATTCCACATAAATTAATGATGAGTTAAGGAATGGACTAATCAGAAACTAATGAAGAGCTAACTTTAACTACAACATGACTCAGGGGGGTGAAAATTCAAACTGTTGATAATGATTGGATCATCGCTGTTAATAACAGTCATTTGTTTTGTTCATTTTCTGTGGACATTTGTGTATGTAAACATTCAATAATTTATTGTGTGAACATCTGCCATTTAAAATGCAGATAGTTTGCTACCCTCTGATTTCAATTCTTAATTCAGTACAAAAGAACAACCAATAATTTTAGATTACATATGTCAGCATTACCATAAGAAATAGTGGCAAGGAGCCAGCCAACACCTATAGAGTGCTGCTTATATGTGCCCCATCAAAGTCTCCAAATACTGTGGTTCTGGGCCAACACCTATAGAGTGCTGCTTATATGTGCCCCATCAAAGTCTCAGGGTTCGGAGGGTTAATAATGTTAATTTTGTCAATGTTATGTGTAGTATTTGAAAAAGTTTTGTTGTTTGAATTGAACGTATTAAACAGCTAACATTAGAATTTCCGATTTGACATCAGGAGATAGAGAGAGAAAACACACCTTATAAATCAATTTTAAGTGCATTCTATTGTAACATGCAGAGATTTGGCAAATCATCTAAATGCAGACTTTTTAAAAGGAGATGAAGTTTATACACACTACGTGGAGCAATACAAAGAACTAAATAGTAACACATAAGGAAACAATGATCATAGGAACACAAGAACTGACAATAAGTGACTGAAACTAAAGGTTATATATACAAACAGATGACTGATGAGGGAACAGGGAACAGCTGAGGAAGATGGAGGGCAGGTGAGAGTCATCAACAGGTGCATGCTAGGAAGTAGTCCGTGAGCACAGGGGAAACTAAACAGACACAGAAGTGAACTGAAGGTGAGGGGGAAAAATTTGAGGCAGTTCGTGTTATGTCTGTCTTAACAGGTATGTTTGGACTTTCTTTTGAGTCTGTTTATGTTTCAAAAGAGATTTAATTCATTTAAAGAATATTGGTTGGAAGATTGACACTTGTCTTTCAGTATTGTTTTTTTTTTACCTTCACATTAAAGGTGTTTCCCCCTTTAAATTGTGTGTTTTGTAATATTATATATGCTGGTTGATTTGTATTTTCAAATAAGCAGATCTTTAAAAAAAATCTTGGTCTTTATGTCACTGGTTTAAAATGGTAAGGGTCATCTTAGTGCATGTGTACCATTACTAACTCATTATTAAAGGGTAACTAAACACCTGCTCAGAGTCTGACTCCACCCACTAGAAATATTTGAAAATGCTGGAAAAGTGGGCAGACCCCAGCAGGGATAGAGGGAACGAACCGAGTGCGGGGCTGAACGGGGGGGGGGGTACCTGAGACTCGTAGTGACGGATTAATTGACAGCTGCTGTCAGACTCTATGTTATTATTATTCCTCACACGGTCGCAAGACGACATGTACATGAATCTGGCGTGGTGAGCTGGAACCTGCTTACGTCACGAAGTACCGCAACAGCCAATAGGAAAATTCAACTGCAGTAGCCACCGTTCAACCTGAAGAGGGCAGCACTCAGACGTTTTTACACCATATATTGTAGAATTAAAACACTTTATACACAAATGTCAAAAAATTACTTGAATCAATGACCAGTACTAATAAAGCCCCATGCTTACAGATCATTAACTAAAAAAAGTTGGTTTAGGGTTTAGTTACCCTTTAACTATAGCCATGAAACTTGTTAATGCATCATCATGTCATGACTTTACTTAGTGTGGCACATCATTATTAACTAATTTTTAACTACTCATGTACTACTCTAGCATTCATCCCAATTAAAACACATATTTTTTTAGTATCATTTGGTTTGACATGATGTAAATGCTGAGATTCAGACATGGCCTGCATATAGATGATGAGCGAACTGAGTGGTAGGACAGACAGTGGAAGGGCGAGTAAGAAGGGAAAGGAATGGAGAATAACAGAATTTGTTGAGATCTATTATTATTAGTTGTAATACTTATTGGTGGTAAGCATTAAAGGAAAAGTTCACCCAAAATTTTAAATTTTCTCATTTACTCATCCTCATGCCATTCCAGATGGGTAAGACTCTCTTCTCTTCTGTAGAACAAAAATATAGATTTTTTTTCAGTCCAGCTATAGAATGATTTTGCCATGTTGCCATAGGAGGCAGGGGGCGAGTAGCCTACCCCAAAAGATAGAAAATTAAATACCACCCCCAATAGAGAAGATCCAGTCAGGTACAAACCAGGTCTTGTGTTTGGCGTTCATTCTGGAGAATGCCTAAAACTGACACTTACATGCAATATGCAATATAACTGACATGGCAGTACCTTTGCTATTGGATAAGCTGTGCTTGCATTGACTTAGGGCTTTTATGATAGGAGTTGTGGTGGTGTTAGTGTAGTGGGCAAAAGCACATAACTGTTAAACAGATGGTTGCTGGTTCGAACGCCACAGCCACCACCATTGTGTCCTTGAGCAAGGCACTTAACTCTGGGTTGCTCTGGGGGGATTGTCCCTGTAAAATGCTGTAAAAGCATCAGCCAAATGCATAAATGTAAATGTTTTTTTTTGCTTGATTTATTTTTCCTTGTTGAGTTAGATTTTTTCCTTGTCCTTGAGGTCGATTTTGGGCCTTCCGAAATTGCTGAAGGACACTGTCTCTCCTATGCCTGCTTAATCTCTAACTAGGGTTTGACAGAGCTGACCAGTAAAGAAGATCCTTCTTTGGTTAACAAACTTAAACCTTCAGCATGATCTTCTGAACTTCCGCACAGAGATAAAGCAGGTTTTCTTTGAAAGGTTTCCTTGTGAGATCCTCATGAGGTCCTCATCCCAGTCCTTGCGATTTAACCCTATAAAATATACACCATACCTAGCCTTGCTAGATAATTCTGAAAATGTCTATGACCTGTGATCACTTCTGTAACTGAAAAATTAATGATTATAGCCGATGGACCTTTTAAAATGTGTAATCACTTATAACTGACAAATTAAAGATTAAAATCTTTAATCTGGTATGGTTCATCTCATTCTACTGGAAATTATACCCCAACAATCATGTTTTTCATAATGTGTAATGTATTATCCATTTTGTAAAACCAATGAATTAACCAGTATGATTTATAATCAGGGATTTTCATGTTTTGTTACTTACTCGTATAATATTCATGAAAAAATTTCATATTTAGTATGTAAATGCTTGCTTGTATACATAGAGAATGTTGATGACAATGAATGTCATGTCTCTTTTACTATTGTCAAGATATAAATGTTGATGATTAACCTTCTGGGGTCTGAGGGTATTTTGGGCCCTGGAGAATTTTTGACATGCCTTGATATTTGTGCTTTTTTCAGCTGATTAAAAACATATTAATGGTTAAAGTCTGATAACACTGTATTCAGCACAAACTGGGCTACAATAATATGTGAGCAACATGCATGTACAGGTTTGTATTTTTGAGAAAATTATGTTTATGCATGGCTTTTGAAAAAACTTACAATTTTAAGTCACTGAAATAAGGTCATATAACACATACTAAATATTTGTCCTCAAGACTTTTGAGAACTGGATCTTGTACCCTAGCGTTTTTGGTACAAAATGATGTGAAAACCATCCTGATCACTCATACAAAACAATATAGTATTTTAACATTTGTAAGACACTTTTAGTGTTGATGGGTAATATGCGAGGAGGCATGAACTACCATAAATATCATCATTTACACCTGAGGATACAAAGAACCTCCCCTGGGCTATCAATGAGGGATAGAGAATGAATGTGAGGATCAAAATCAAGTTTTAAGTTAAAAGAAGTAATCTGACTATACATTTTCTTTACATAAAGACTTTACTTAATTTTAGACCTACATTACCGTTAAAAGAAGTCTCTTCTGCTCACCAAGACTGGATTTATTTGATCCAAAATACAGAAACAACATTGCTATTCTGAACTCTTTTTACAATTTAAAAGAACAGTTTTCTATTTAAAATGCAATTTGTGATCAAAGCTGAATTTTCAGTATCATTACTGCAGTCGTCAGTGTCACATGATCCATCAGAAATCATTATGATATGCTGATTTTCTAATATGGGCATATATAAAGTGCATTTTACTCATTTAACCTGAACACATATTTGCAAGCACACACTTTGTTGATGATAATGAGGCATTATAAACACTAGATAAAATATAATCTAAACATTCATATTATTTTTATATCATATTACATATCATATTTATATCATACAGCATACAATTTACATGTACATGTATATATAAAATAGCATGTCAACTAATGAAAACTAATTGACTTACTCGTTTGAAATTGTATCCTCAGCTGAATCAAATCTCTCTTCAAAATACAAACGTTCATCGGAGTCCTGCTCTTCTTCTGAGGAAAATGTTAAATCTTCCATAATATCCTGTAGCTTTCTCGCCTGCTTATCGTTGCAAATGCGCAGAAAAATGAATGAAAAGTGTTTACAACCTCAGAGGGGGGCGTGTACATTAGCGTTGATCATCTCAGCACATTAGCGTATGAATGGCGTGCTCTGCTGGTGGGTGGGATCACATTAAAGATAATTAGATAGCCTAGTAAAAACTGTACATCGCTTTGTTTCAAACAGATTGCATTGCAGGAGAATATTTGTTTTAAATTTGAATAGTTTTATTTAAAAGTAGAAATCTTACGATTTCTTTAGACATATGTTTCATGTTTGAGTGAAAAGAATTTGCGGAGTTTAAGTTCATTTTAGTGACATGTTTCTGAAATATGCTCGTGAACACAGAGACTGCTGAAAGCTCACCCTTTTTATTTTCTTTATTTTACAAAAGCACAAGATTTTGTTGTTATTGTGAGTGTACACATATAAAATCTGTATACCCAAAAATGATGGAGTATTTTAAGTTGTTTCTGCTGTAATGACGAAAATATCCAGCAGGACGCGCCGGCACCCCCAGAGGGTTAAACATGCACTATTTTTGAGCGGACATTTGTAAGAATCCTCCACAAAGGATCGTAAATCAACTTTGGGAAATGGACAGACCAGTCGACCATGCGACTCTGAAAAGCCACTTCTGATTGGCTCAGGACGCCTTTGGGGTGTGGCCAATTTCATTTCAAAACTTTCCTAGCTAAGGAAGAACTCTCACTTCTGCTGAACTTCTCTCTTTGGAACCGTCGATTGCTTCTTCCAGATCCTCCTTGCCATACAGAGTCTAAGAAAAACTCGGAACACACAAAGTCCCTGTGGCAGGGCGGGGCCGGGTCGTGATCCTACACACCCGGTCCCGTATTAGGCTAATCAAGCCTCCCGAGAGGGATAAAGGTCGACTGCAGAGGATCGTGCGGGAGAGAAACAAGGACACAAACACACACATGACGGACATGTCCGTAAACTATCTCTCTCTCCCGCACGATCCTCTGTAGTCGACCTTTATCCCTATCAGGAGGCTTGATTAGCCTAATACGGGACTAGGTGTGTAGGATCACGACCCAGCCCCACCCTCTGCCCTGCCACAGTCCCGAAGAATCCTCTCACTCTCTGCTCTACAGTTCAGACATCCAACGGGAGTCGCAACTCCTCCTTACTGAAAGCCTCACTTCATCCAGATAATAACTATCTGTGATCATAACAGAGTCCAAGACATCGACAAAACAAACTTTCTACAAATGCCAAAGAACCAAGCAACACATGGAAATGAATTGCAAGTGAAATGCAACGACATGCAAGTACATCTCCAGGATTTTGCTCAAAGTGCTGTTGTATTAGTTGAATACTTTGGGTAATCCAATTGCAAATCGATTTAGTCTCAAATAGGGATAAAAGTTTCTTAATGCATTGTCAACAGACTCCATAATATTCATTTGCACTGTATTGATCATTCTGTCACTTTACTCACAAACCTGTTTCATGTTGTATGTGTTAGATTAGTTATATGTTTAGAATAGAAATAAAGTTTGCCTGTATTCAAAGATAATTTGACTGTGTTATATTTTGATAAATAATCTCATCCCTATTTTTAAAAGATTTCACTTCAAAGCTGTACCTAAATATGCGTAATATTATTTTCAATAAGCCATGAGAATAATATTACTCCAATAAGTGAATTAATCATAATTCGACCAAATATCATACATTTACAGCATAAAGTCATACGATAATGGCGATGTTGCTTGCAATACCCTTTGTTGAAAGATATCACTTGTTGATTATGAGCCCTCTGATGAGGGTGAGCAAGGCTTTTGCTGTATCTATGCAAAGGAAAACCATGCTTGAGATTGTAGAAGCCATGGTAAGAAAGGGGAATAAGGTTATGTGTTGTCCTTGCAGGACAATACATGTGCTTGGATTTGATAATACTGTGGGAAAAGATGTGGATGAACAGTGAGAGCCCCAGACAGCCACCAGATACACTGGCAGCCAAAAGTTTGGAATAATGTACATATTTTGCTCTTATGTAAAGAAATTGGTACTTTTATTCACCAAAGTGGCATTCAACTGATCACAATGTATAGTCGGGACATTAAAAACATGGAAAATTACTACAAAAATTTGAAAAAATAAAAACGATAATTCAGAACTTCTTAAACTACTTCAAAGAGTTCTCGTCAAAAAATCATCCACATGCAGCAATAATAGCTTTGAAGATCTTTGGCATTCTAGCTGTCAGTTTGTCCAGATTCTCAAATGACATTTCATACTTCCTGTAGCACTTGCCATAGATGTGGCTGTCTTATCAGGTTATCCTCTCGCACATTGCAGTCCAACTGGTCCCACAAAAGCTCAATGGGGTTAAGATACATAACACTCTTTTCCAATTATCTGTTGTCCAATGTCTGTGTTTCTTTGCCCACTCTAACCTTTTCTTTTGTTAATCTGTTTCAAAAGTGTCTTTTCTTTGCAATTCTTCCCATAAGGGCTGCACCCCTGAGTCTTCTCTTTACTGTTGTACATGAAACTGATGTTTAGAGTGTACAATTCAATGAAGCTGTCAGATGAGGACATGTGATGCATCTATTTCTCAAACTAGAGACTCTGATGTACTTATCCTCTTGTTTAGTTGTACATCTGGCCTTCCACATCTTTTTCTGTCCTTGTTAGAGCCAGTTGTCCTTTGTGTTTGAAGACTGTTGTGTACACATTTGTATGAAATCTTCAGTTTTTAGCTATTTCAAGCATTGTATAGCCATCATTCCTCAAAACAATGATTGACTGACGAGTTTCTAAAGAAAGCGGTTACTTTTCCTCCATTTTTGACCTAATATTGACCTTAAGACATGCCAGTCTATTGAATTACTAAAAAACAAAAACAAAGACAATTTTAAGCTTAATTTACTGAACAAAATAGCTTTCAACTGTGTTTGATATAATGGCAATTGATTTTCTAGTACCAAATTAGCAATGTAGCATGATTATTCAAGGATAAGGCATCATGTGTTAAGCTGATGGCTGCTGGAAATGGAGACATCCATACCAATGGGTGAATGGGTATGATTTTTGGAAGTGTCTTGATGTTTGCTTTGCAGAGGAATGTGCCGTGCCCAGCCTTGAATGGGGTTGAAGTATGTAGATGAGAAAGATGTGATGATTGAAGCTCAAGCTCCTGATCAAGCCTGTATAACCAGCAGCACAACGCATGGTCCATGACCTGTAAAGCTTCAGTTGACTGAATATTTGGTATCTGCTTCACAATAATGCTAATCTGGCAGAGTTTTATCCAAGAGAGAACAAATCTTACTTACCTGCTGCTAAATGTAAGCTGAACTGACCGCAAATATATTTACACTGAATGGAGCGAAAAGCAAAAACATTGGTAAATTTAGAAATCAATAAATGTTAAAGCAAAAATGGTTGATTAAGAGGGAGCTTATGACTTACCAACAGGAAACGAAAATTAACAATAGCGAGAAAAAAAATAGCTTTTGAAATATCGAATGCTGTGAAAATTAATCCAGCACAGGTTTTATTAAACAAAACATTACCTACCTGCTACTAAATGTAACAGCCTGAACCACAAGCACACTAAAAGTTAACAGATCAAAAACTGAAATTCATTGGTATTTAAATTAAAATGTAATGTATTTCGACTGACATAGTTTTTAAACTCGTGATGAGCTTTGAAATTTGGAACATTGATAAACCCCCATTGATTGAAGCATGATCCGAACAGTGATAAAAAATGTAATGATTTACAGTGAGACGTAATAAAAATGTATGCACTAAAATAAAACATAAATATACTGGCTGCATCACCGCCTGGTACGGCAATAGCACCGCCCACAACTGCAAAGCCCTGCAAAGGGTGGTACGAACTGCCAGAAACATCATCGGAGGTGAGCTTCCCTCCCTCCAGGACATATACACCAGGCGGTGTGTGAAAAAAGCTCGGAGAATCATCAGAGACTCCAGCCACCCGAGTCATGGGCTGTTCTCACTGCTACCATCAGGCAGGCAGTATCGTAGCATCAGGACCCGCACCAGCCGACTACATGACAGCTTCTTCCCCCAAGCAATCAGACTTTTGAACACTTGATCTATCAGGATCAATAATTAGCACTGCACTTTATTAATCTTATATCTCACACTGGACTGTCAACATATTCTCCTCAATATACCACTTCATATATATATATATATATATATATATATATATATATATATATTTCATAAACTCCTTACTTATTGCATTGTATATTGTGTGTATTGTTTACTGTACAGTGTATATAATTATTGTGTTGTGTAAGTATGTGTACATTTGATATGTAAATTGTGTTGTGCAAGTATGTTGTTTACTGTAATTGGTATATGTCTCGTCACTGTCATGACTGCTATGTTGCTCGGAACTGCACACAAGAATTTCACCTACTGTTGCACTTGTGTACATGGTAGTGTGAGAATAAAGTGATTTGATTCGATTTGAAATAGGAATCACACCCTTGCATGATAAGGCAGCAAAATGCATTACGCTGGTAATTAAATTATCTGATGAAATAATAAATGTAATGGCGGAGCCTACCGCTAGGTGTCAAAGGCACCCAACAACACTGGCACTTCCAGTACAATGAGCACTGTGTATCATGACATGCATGAATAATAGATCTTGATTCCTCAATAGGGGTTCAGTTGGGCATTCAACATGGTGAATTAGGGGGCTTTCACACTTGGTTCGATTGCCTTTTCCGAACCCGAGTTCGATTGCTCCCCCCTCCCCCCTGCCCCCGATGGACTGTGTTCACATTATATGTTTGTATTCGAACCGCGGTACGCTTGCGTCATCAGTCTGCAGCTGGTGCGTAATCGTGTTGCTTGATAACCGCGAAATGAAACGGCGTCAAAATTCAATGAATAGACTTGCTCGGTTCACATTTGTTCTTCTTTTTTTTAACCTTTGGTTTTGTTTTCAACATCAAGATACAGAAACACACTTGCGTCTGTCTGCCGCAAAAATACTGAAATCGTTCAAAAGACAGCGGGTTGTCCGCCGAAGACAATTTTTGCGAAGGCAAGCAGAAATCATCTCTCTGCTTGCAGTGCATGTGCGTCAATCCCGCTTTTCGTCAAGGTAAGTGTATACACACACACACACGCACAAAAGTAAACCCTTTCCGCTCATTTTGAAAGTGACGCGTGTGAGACTGATGACCACATTATACATCATCAATAGCGGTTCACTTCCGCGGTTTGGTTCGATTGCATTCATATCAGCAGCGAACCGTACTGGAGTTCACATGAACCGTACCCCAGACCACCTTTTTAAGCGGACCCGAGTACGGTTCGCGGGTGCGCACCCGAGTACGGAAGACAGCGTTCACATCATCCAAACGAACCGAACTCTGACGTCATTCGAACCGGGGTGCGCACCAAAAGTGCTAGTGTGAAAGCCCCCTTAATGTGAATTGTGAACCTTAACTTACCCTCTTGCCAATCACTCTGTGAAAGCGTGATCACCTGCCATTAACTCTGAGAGCCAAATGCTCTACTGAAATAAAATATTGGCTCTTGATTTTTATATTGATGCAGATGAGGGTTCTGATGAACAGACAACATATCCAACAGAAATCCTAGACCCAAATACCATCCTCTGAATGCATTTGATGGATATGATTGAGAATTTAGCTTATTTCTGATGGGAATCAGCTGCTGCCTTGAGGCAATCAAGTATTTGATGGGCTTGTCGAGGAGCGCGCTACTTCCGTACAGAGCTGGATGTTAGCTCGTCGGGGAGCGAATCTGACTCTGTATCAGTTGTAGTGAGCTATAGAATGATGTTGCCATGTTGGCACACTGAAACAGCAATGTGATAGATTTTGAGCAGACTTATAAAGCGATGGCTGAAGCATGATTGGCTTGGAGTAACCTAGCTAATGGTGTGATGATGTGCACAGTCTTCCCTCTAGATCTACGCTGCACTTGCATTTCCTGATTAGTCCATTCCTTAACTCTTCATTAATTTACACATAACTATTAATCCAAGTATTAATACATGATTATTCAAGTACTGTTATTATAAAGTGTTACCAGATTAATGTTTATAGAGTCTTTTGTGGAAACAAACAAAAACAAGTGATGTCAAAATAAAAGTGTACACCTAGATTTGGAACGAGGGCAAACTGTAGAGTCATGAATGCAGCTGGACAGTTGTACTGTTCAAAGGTATGCACCTCTTTTAAATCAGTAGATGTAGTATTAATTATCAACTTTTTCCTCAGATGTTTCTTCTAAAATACCTTAACTTAGTTTCAACTTTGTCTAAGATGTTTCTCGTAAAATTCCTGAAACAAAATAGACAATTGTTGACACACAGTCAGATTATGGAATTATGAAATTAATGTGGACAGCATAGTCCAGATAGAAAAGTCTTGGAAGTCGAAGATGAGATTTGTTTAATCTCATATTGAAATCTCTGATTTTGTAGACTTCTGCATATTTTCATTAAAGTTTTTTTTATCAAAGTCTGCAACATTGTTGAGATCGCTTCTGAAACTATAGATGCAACATGTGATATTACTAGTCTGAGAAGTAGACAACTTTACCAAATGTCTCAATTTGTCTCAGAATGTTTTATTAAATATAGACAGCGAATAATCATAATAGTCAATCAAAACATTCTCTGCAGTGAGTCCCATCATAGACGCATATGATTTGACTTGGTGGCCCTGGGCATCATCAAACCAATCAGGTAGCTCAGCAGACCATATTTATAACCTACCAATTAGACAAGCCTCGCCAGCAGCACTATCCCCTCCCCTTTCATGACACACCAATCAGAGTGGCCCTCTAATGAGCCTCACAGTAATTAAATAATCTATCCTACCTGTGCAAGTCCACAGCAAGCAATTTTTGCTGCATCACAGGCCCTCTAATTATCTGCTTATACCGGCTAACATGATTCAGTAAACTCCTCCAACAAGATAATGAAATGATCTTGGTCCTTGATACATAATTCAAAGGGACAATCTCTTCATGCATCTTTAGTTCTCTTTGATTTTAGCCATAGCATTTCAATAAAATATTTGTTGCATATTGGTCTTTTCATGTGTTCATTGGCATGCTTGCTTGGTCAGTTCTGTACTGTCTTATAATTGCTGTGCTCATCAACACTGTGATCCTAGATGGCCAAAGCATACTTTAAATCAGCAATTTATCACATTACGATCTGTCCAAAAGGGACAAATTATTGGCAGACATGGTGTGCTCTGCACACAAGAACTAAAACAGAATTATAATGAAAAAAATATTCTAATATAAGTTTTTATTTCACACTTATCATTTAAGTTCCGGTACCCTAGGATCGGCAACATTATGCCGACTCATTGATGCCCTATCTCCCATCTGACATATTTGGAACGGCTTAACAAAAATTACTTTATCTTGTGGCATGACTGTTAGCACATTGCACCAGTTGCTTGGGAGACCACATTTCAATCCCCTTTGAAACGAGGAAGTAATCATGTTTGTATAAACAATCTTGAGCCTGAAAAGGGGTGAAAAATGTTATCCCTAACATTGCATTTTGACTCTGCTAATGGTTAGGGTTAGATTTGGGTTTTGGTTGGGGGATAGATTAAATACAATCTTATACCCCGTTTAGTTGAAAACAATTATGTTTACAACTGGCTTCTGGTGACCTTACCTGGATATAAATGGATGTCACACTTGTTTTTATGCTCTAAAACACTTACCGCTTTAGCCTCTGGAGGCAGTGTTTTCAAATGCGGTCAACGTATACCGATTCAAGAAATTCATAGAAATACTAACACACACTTTAAAAAAACCCCACTAATTTCAAAACAGATGATTACAATTTTAGAATAATAAAAATCTGATTAGTTAAAATTAAAAGGTAATGTGAAACAGGAGATGTTAAACAGTTGAGGCATTAGTGTAATGTTATATAAGGAGCCTCCAAAAAAAGCCTAGTCCTCCAAGAGGAATGATGAGGTGATACTCACCAAATTGCCACCAGGTGCATCAGTACATAATCCAGTGCTTTGAGGACAATGTTGAATGAAGACAAATTGGAAGGATTTGGGGCAATTTATCCTCTACAGAGCACAACATAGTTCAATGATTCAAGGAATCCTGTCAAATATGTCATGTCTCTGTCTTAAAAACCATCATCTGTAATGTATATCATGACATGGGATCAGGAATACTTTGGTAAATCTTTGTCACTTAACACCTTTTGCTGCTGCAATCACAGATGCAAGTTAAAGCTTTACTATACAAAGCAGAAGCCATACATCAACACTGTCTAGAAGCGCCACTGACTTCACTGGGCTCAGTCTCATCTGAGATGGAAAGTAGAACAGTAAAATAATATTTTGTGGTTCAACGAGTCCACATTTCATATAGTAAAAAAAAAAAAAAAAACTGCCATTGTATTCTCCGGGCCAAAGAGGAAAAGGACCATCCAAACTGTTTTCAGCGTCAGGTCTAAAACCCAGTCTATGTCATGTTATGGGAGTGTGTCAGTGCTCATGGTATAGGTAAATTGCACATCTATGAGGTCACTATTAATGCAGAAAGATATGTAGAAATTTTGAAGCAACATATACTGCCATCCAGACTTTTTCCAGGGATATCCTTGCATTTTCCAGCAGGACAGTGCTAAACCACATACTGCCTGGATTACAAGTACATAGCTGCATAAACAGAGAGTGCAGGTGCTAGATTGGACTGCCTGCAGTCCTGACCTGTCTCCAATTGAGAATGTGTGGCCCATTATGAAGCGCACAATACAGCAATAAAGACCCGATACCTGGCTCAAGACCTGCATAATGGTTGAGGGGGGAATATTCTGCTTGCTGAACTTAACATACTTGTGACTTCAGTGCCCAAATTCTTAATAAGAGATATTAGAAGATATGGTAATAATCGACTGTCTCGAACATTATTTGAAATGTGTGTGTGTGTGTGTGTGTATATATATATATATATATATATATATATATATATATATATATATAAATTAAATTCACAATGTAAAACAACAAATAATGTGCTATTGAAAGCATTATAATAGCACATTATTTGTTGTTTTACATTGTGAATTGAATTTAGTTTTACATTGTGAATTTAATGGTGAAGATCATTTACAAATTATATGTTTTTTTTAGCATTTTCCATTTTCCGAGTTGGAGTTGTAAGAAACAAATCAATTCATAAAACATAAAAAATTATATATGTAAAAGGAAGGCTAAATAACACAAATATCAAAACATTATATTGGCCAACAAAAACTGTAAATAATAAATTGTAAAATAAATAAATAAAATGTCTAAAATGTGTAACATTTTATAAATGTCAAGTCGGGCCAACAAGTCAGGTCATGTTTTAAATTTCAGCTGTCCTTTTGAACAAAGTTGAAACTCTAGGTTAAAATCTACCATCATTATGAAGTTCTTTTACAAATGTATGTTAGTCTGGTTTTATTGTGATCACTTGTGTCCCCTACAGCTTTAATACAAATATATTGACATTTTAATCTTAAAAATAATTTAGAAGTAAAAATGCATTGGAATCAAACATACAAACCAACCGTTAGAGAAAACGCGCATTTGTTTTATTGGACTTTTGACTCAAAGCTTTATAGTTACTGTGATCTAGCCCTTGTGACAACTTCCTCATCTAACAAGTAGCCCTGCTCTTCCCTATAGAGAGGGTGGGGACTAAGGAATGAATGGGTGTTTCTGAACTTTTTTGTTAGTGATAATAATTAAGAAGGTCCTGGAGATTGATAAGGTCTATAGAGCAGCTGAGTGAGCCAGCCACAGGGACGTGTGGAGGTGTACACGCTGTGATGTGAGAAAAAAAAAAAAAACTGGACAGGATTCTGGGACCCTTTTCATAAACCCAAGCAATGACAGGAAATCCATTCCTGTCATGTGCAATTATAGCCATGCTGATTCAGTGAAAAAAGCTCCTTTTTTTTTTTTTATCAAGGCCGTGGAACAGCTGAGGTGGACCATACCCTGACAGCCAGGTTCATGGGGCAATCCAATTGTTTCTCACTGAAGCATGCCAACACAGTGACATATTCACACCACCGTGCACTTACGATGTATATAGAAACAAATACACATTCTCACTCTCTCTCTCTCTTTCTCTCGGCTTAGTGTCACATAGAAGACATCATTCAACAGCTTCTAAACAATCACACCTACACAAGCTGGCCAAAGATGCTGCATTAAACTGGTTTCAGTTTTGAGGAAGGGACAGAAAATCCTTATGTTGTGTCTCTCACTAGTTTATATCTCACATAGAGATTAATATAACCAAAAATGTCAAATCTGCCATAATTTATGACTTTCTGTCTTACGTGGTATACAAAAATAGATGTTGGTCAGAATGTTAGTCTCAGTCAACACATGGTGGGGCGGACAATGGACAAACTCGAGACAGATTACAAACAATTGTCCTGTTAGGATTATCTATATAGAATAAATAAGCAAATGGTACATTAACCAATGGTGACGCACATTATTCTAGTCTAGACTGAGTCATAAAGTTACATTCTCTTTCTAAGGTGATCTCCAATGAAGACTGTACTACCAGATGAGCTGACTCCGTGCCAAGCAGAAAACAGCCTAGCTGACATACATTTTCTCTCGTACCTTTTCCAGCCCTGCATCTGGTTAGTCACACACCACCATGCCAGCACTGCCCCTGGCACAGAGGAGCTGGAGCTGTACCAATTGATTATATATGCTTATTTTCACACACACACACACACACACACACACACACACACACACACACACACACACACACACACACACACACACACACACAGTTGTGTTTCCATGTTTTATGGGGACTTTCCATAGACATAATGGTTTTTATACTGTACAAACTTTATATTCTATCCCCTAAACCTAACCCTACCCCTAAACCTAACCCTCACAGAAAACTTTCTGCATTTTTACATTTTCAAAAAACATAATTTAGAATGATTTATAAGCTGTTTTCCTCATGGGGACCGACAAAATGTCCCCACAAGGTCAAAAATTTCGGGTTTTACTATCCTTATGGGGACATTTGGTCCCCACAAAGTGATAAATACACGCTCACACACACACACACACACACACACGCACACACACATGTTGGTCTTCCTATCATTATGAGGACTTTCCATAGACATAATGACTACATACTTTTATACTGTATAAACTATAGATTCTATCCTCTAAACCTAACACAACCCCTAAACCTAACCCTCACAGAAAACCTTCAATAAAACATTGTTTAGTATGATTTTTAAGCGATTTGAATTATGGGGACACTACAAATGTCCTCATAAATCACATTTATAGCATAATAACCTTGTAATTACTAATTTGTAACTTCCAAAATTGTCCTCGTAAATCACAAAAACACGCACACACACGCACACATTGTGCCTCTCTCATACAAACACACCCATTATCATAGGGATAGTGTGAAACTGAATTCAGTTCAGTAGCATCAATTTTATGGATTTATCAAAAATAGGTTTTGTTTTTTGCCCAATAGTACCTCTTGCTGACCATATATTGTATGTATGGCCTAATGTTACCGATTGCACCTGTTTTGCTCAAACAGCAGCACAAATACTCCACGGTGTCTAATTAATGTATTGTGGCAGTAAAGCCTCTTTCCTGGTAGCCTGAAATCTTTCACTGCTAAATACAGGATAATTATGCTGAAATCTCCCTCTCTAATAAAAAAGAATGCTTTGAAAGCACTGGCAGACTGATCAGCCCCTCTAATGAGAGAATAAGAGATAGCTATGTAATTATTCACTTCTACATGCAGATTACCTCAATGATCAGACTAAAGCAGCCGAACCTACAGACATCTACATAAGTACAATGCAAAAAAGATTCTTTACAAATGCAGACACCAACACACACACACACACACACAGAGACAAGAGAATCCACTCTAAAATGATATAGGCCCCATGAACAACTCAAATGCCCCCCTTACCTTTGCACTTTCATCAAATGACCATGAATACAAGT
Organism: Xyrauchen texanus; assembly: GCF_025860055.1. Classification (NCBI taxonomy): domain Eukaryota; kingdom Metazoa; phylum Chordata; class Actinopteri; order Cypriniformes; family Catostomidae; genus Xyrauchen; species Xyrauchen texanus. The sequence goes on from NC_068292.1 coordinate 34,316,449, forward strand.
GTGACTGTTTTACTAAATGAAAGTGTCACTCTCCTGTATTTTCTCAGCGTCAAACGCTCAACACCCAACAGGTCTATCCCTGCTAGCTCCTGCAATGTGTGAAGGAGATGACAGAGAGCCAGAAATGTACGTTTCTCTGCAGGTGGAAGCCCACACAGTCACGCTTTCACACTTGTCAAGAGGCTAAATATAATCGCTTGTTAGCTGAGCATATATATATATATATATATATATATATATATATATATATATATATATATATATATATATATATATATATATATATATATCGATCCTTGGGCCCCTGGCACCTGTCAGGGTACTGTCTTTGTTTACTTTGGTGATGCTTCAACCTTTGCCCAGTCACTCTTATTCACCCTGCATTCACTGTCTGGTCCCTCCCCAGCCCCTGCCGATGCACTGATATAGTGTACTGATGTAAATGTTGTAATCCCAGTCATCTGATCATGTTCTCAATGTCAAGAACACTGAGTCTGTCAGAGGTGACAAGGCATCAGCATTTCTGTGGAGAATGTCATACGAGGCTGATCTTTGTGTGAGGTGTTCGGAAGGGTAGATGCTCTGTGTAATATCGCGGAACAAAGTTATGCATAAGTCAGCATGTCTGGTTGATGATAGCTCAATGCCTAAATTCACCCAAAAACTAAAATTCTATTGTTATTTACTTTACTTTATAAACCCGTATAACTTTCTGTCTTCCGTGGATCACAAAAGGAGATGTTTTTTTTCTGAAAGTCAGGGCATCAGCATTTCCATTGCTCCAATACCACTCCATCATGAGCTCAAAATAAAAAAATATGGATTTTGTCAAATAGGCCTATGATAAAAGTTCTTTATTCACATATGGAAAACAAAAATGGTGGGTTATAGTGCATCTTTCTCCTCTTTTAGATTAGTAACCTATAGGCCAAGCAACATTTAGAAAATTCTTGTAGGCCAATAATATATCGTGCTTGCAAATTCCCTATGTATAATGCACAAACATGACATAGATTTCTATAATTGTATCCAATTGTATCTGCTGATTTGTATTATGTCCCATAAATACTTACCCATATAAATTGCTAAATACATTTTTTAAATGAAATTGGAGTGGTGTGAATCTTAACTAAAGTTTACAGATGCTTAAAGTAAATTAATTAAAAGTAAAATAGTAATTAAAATAAAGTAATATAAGTTTAAAATAAAGTAAATGCATGATAAATGCAAAACAAAAGCATTAAGTATAATTTATTTATTTTCAATTTGTAAGCTCTGTATTTATTTAATTCAGGGAATAATGCGTTCATATTGATGAAGTGTTAGACTTTTCTCCAAGTGTTTTCTGCTTATTCATTTATTAAAACATTTTATATAAAATTAAAAGAAGAAAATAACATTGAAAGAGCTTGAGTAGATTGATAACTGGGCACAAATGTTGCTATGCTGCAGACGCGGAGCAGGTTTATTTTCCAAAATGCATACTCAGCAGGGTTTCCAAATAGGTCTCATACGACAGAATCATGGACAAAATTTTACAATGTGCACCAGGCTTTAGGCAGAATGTTAGCCTTAGTCACTATTCACTTTCATTGTATGGAAAAACAATCCAATGAAAGTAAATGGTTAGTGTGGCTAACATTCTTCCTAACATCTCTTTCTGTGTTCCACCGAAGAAAGAAATTAATTCGGGTTTGTAACAACATGAGGGTAGGTACAGTAAATGAGCAGGGTGATCTGGCCTTTTAAGGACATGTCTCAAAAAAATTCTCGAAGAGGCTGTTAACTGTATTGTAAACCAAATTTTTGTAATCCGTCTTTGCTGAATGATCAAGTCAAGTCAAGTGGTTTTTACTGTCGTTTCAACCATATACAGTTAGTACAGTACACAGCAAAACGAGACAACGTTCCTCCAGGACCATGGTGCTACATAAAAACAACAAAGGACCAACACAGGACCACATGAGACAACACAACGAAATAAAATACCTATATAAAAAAAAAAAAAAAAAAACCTACATATACCTATATAAAGTGCACGTGCAAACATGTGCAAAAAGTACAGGACAGTACAACAAATTTCTGACAATGAACAGGACAATAGACAGTGCAGCGCCGACCAGTACTCAGTAGTGCAAAAAGATGACAGTTTCTAAAAATGTAAACATAACATACTATGAGATAATGTTCTATGCACATAGCAGTTATTGAGGTAGCAGACAGTTATAAAGTGACAGTAATTAAAGTGCAACTCAGGACACGTGTGTGTCAAACCAGTCTCTGAGTATTGAGGAGTCTGATGGCTTGGGGGAAGAAGCTGTTACACAGTCTGGCCGTGAGGGCCCGAATGCTTCGGTACCTCTTGCCAGACGGGAGGAGGGTAAAGAGTTTGTGTGAGGGGTGTGTGGGGTCGTCCACAATGCTGGTTGCTTTGTGGATACAGTGTTTTTTGTAAATGTCTTTGATGGAGGGAAGAGAGACCCCAATGATCTTCTCAGCTGTCCTCACTATCCTCTGCAGGGCTTTGCGGTCCGAAACGGTGCAAGTCCCAAACCAGGCAGTGATGCAGCTGCTCAGGATGCTCTCAATAGTCCCTCTATAGAATGTAGTGAGGATGGGGGTTGGGAGATGTGCTTTCCTCAGCCTTCGAAGAAAGTAGAGACGCTGCTGGGCTTTCTTGGTGATAGAGCTGGTGTTGAGGGACCAGGTGAGGTTCTCCGCCAAGTGAACACCAAGGAATTTGGTGCTTTTGACGATCTCCACAGAGGAGCCGTCGATGTTCAGCGGAGTGTGTTCACCTTGTGCTCTCCTAAAGTCAACAACCATCTCTTTTGTTTTGTCGACATTCAGGAACAGGTTGTTGGCTCTACACCAGTTCGTCAGCCGCTGCACCTCCTCTCTGTATGCTGACTCGTCGTTCTTGCTGATGAGACCCACCACGGTCGTGTCATCGGCGAACTTGATGATGTGATTCAAGCTGTGCATTGCTGCACAGTCGTGAGTCAGCAGAGTGAACAGCAGTGGACTGAGCACACAGCCCTGGGGGGCCCCAGTGCTCAGTGTGGTGGTGGTGGAGATGCTGTTCCCGATCCGGACTGACTGAGGTCTCCCAGTCAGGAAGTCCAGGATCCAGTTGCAGAGGGAGGTGTCCAGGCCCAGCAGGTTCAGCTTTCCAATCAGGTGCTGGGGAATGATTGTGTTGAATGCTGAGCTGAAATCTATGAACAGCATTCGAACATATGAGTCCTTATTGTCTAGGTGGGTGAGGGCCAGATGGAGGGTTGTGGTGATGGCATCGTCCGTTGAACGGTTTGAACGATACGCAAACTGCAGTGGGTCTAGTGAGGGGGGCAGCTGGGTCTTAATCTGCCTCATGACGAGCCTCTCGAAGCACTTCATGATGATGGGTGTAAGTGCGACGGGACGGTAGTCGTTGAGGCAGGACACTGAAGACTTCTTTGGCATGGGGATGATGGTGGTGGCCTTGAAGCACGTTGGAACGACGGCGCTGCTCAGAGAGATGTTGAAGATGTCGGTAAGAACATCTGCTAGCTGGTCTGCACATCCTCTGAGCACTCTGCCAGGAATGTTGTCTGGTCCAGCAGCCTTCCGTGGGTTGACTCTACGTAGAGTTTTCCTCACATCTGCCGTGGTAAGACAGAGCACCTGGTCGTTGGGAGGAGGGGTGGACTTCCTCGCCATCACGTCGTTCTGCACTTCAAACCGAGCGTAGAAGTCGTTCAGCGCATCTGGAAGGGAGGCATCTTTGTCACAGGCAACTGATGTTGTCCTGTAGTTTGTGATGGCCTGGATGCCCTGCCACATGCGCCGCGTGTCACAGTTGTCCTGGAAGTGACTGTGGATTCTCTGGGCGTGTGCGCGCTTTGCCTCTCTGATTGCCCGTGACAGTTTGGCCCTAGCTGTCCTTAGGGCTGCCTTATTGCCTGCTCTGAAGGCGGAGTCTCGGGACCTCAGCAGCGTGCGCACCTCCGCAGTCATCCACGGCTTCTGGTTGGAGCGTGTGGTGATGGTCTTGGAGAAAGTGACATCATCAATGCACTTGCTGATGTAGCTGGTCACTGATGCTGTGTTTTCCTCCAAGTTGGTAGAATCGCCATATGTTGCAGCCTCCCTGAACATGTGCCAGTCAGTACACTCAAAACAGTCCTGAAGAGCAGAGATGGCTCCTGCTGGCCAGGTTTTCACCTGCTTCTGAAGCGGTTTTGTGCGTCTGACGAGCGGTCTGTATGCTGGAATTAACATAACAGAGATGTGGTCTGAGTAGCCGAGGTGGGGGCGGGGCTCCGCCCGTACGCGCCTGGGATGTTTGTGTAAACAAGATCAAGCGCGTTCACCCCTCTCGTTGCAAAGTCCACATACTGATGGAATTTAGGGAGCACTGTCTTGAGATTTGCATGGTTGAAATCTCCGGCGACAATAAACAGTCCGTCGGGGTGAGCGTTCTGCAGTTCGCTCATAGCCCCATACAGTTCACAGAGCGCTTCCTTAGCGTTAGCGCTGGGGGAATGTAAACTCTGGTTATGCAAACAGTGGTGAATTCCCGTGGTAGATAAAAAGGTCTGCATCTAACAGTCACAAGCTCCAACAGCGATGAACAGTAACTAGAGACTAGCATAGAGTTCTTGCACCATTCCGTGTTGATGTAAACACACAAGCCACCACCGCGAGTCTTACCGCAGAGAGCTGTATTTCTGTCGGCACGAAACGAGGCGAGCCCGTCTAGCTGAATGGCGGCATCTGGAACTCTGTCGCTGAGCCACGTCTCCGTGAAAACAAAGACGCAGCAGTCTCTAAACTCACGCTGCGTAGCCTGCTGGAGTCGGATATAGTCCAGTTTATTGTCCAGGGAGCAAACACTGCTTATCAGCAACTGATAAGCAGTGTTGGGGAAGCTCATTTGAAAATGTAGCTAAACAAGCTTCAAGCTACTCACGACTTAAAATAGTTAAGTAATTTCATAAAAGTAGTTAACTCCACTAAAGGCAGAGGCACAAAAAATATTTATGTGATGTATGCAACACACAGATTACAGTAAGGAGGCGCAATGGGGACCCCGTTCACCTTAATAAATAAACTTCTCTTTCTCAACCAGAAATTGTCCAAATAATCTTTGTCTTACACTACAAATATTTAAGTTTTATAAGTAACCTAGAGAGAGAGAGAGAGAGAGAGAGAGAGAGAGAGAGAGAGAGAGGTTTAACAAAAACTTTATTGTTACAATTACCAATCATACATCACAAGTTATCAAAATAATTTAGTAATGCAATCTTAAAAAAGTAAATGAAATACACAAATCGTCATCAACCTCGTATTAACAAAAGAAAACAAACACAAAAATAAATATTATTCCTTTTAAAAAATTAAAAACAACAGACCATCATCAATTGTACATAAAATTCCTGCAATCATATTCCTAAACATCATTTCAGCATCTTTACTAAACCGTTGTAGTCCCTTATTTTTCCTTGTTTTCCAAATCACTAGTTTTGCTGTTCCTATCAAATAATTGAATAAACATGCTTTCCTTCTGATAGAAAAACTATACTTCACTCCTCCAATTAAGATTTTCACTGAGAACTCATTAAAAGCTTGAAACCAATTTATAATAATCTTAAAAAGGCCTACTAATCTTTCACATCTTAAAAACAAATGTTCTAAATTTTCAACCCTCCCACAAAACTTACATTCCTCACCTACTGCTGGATTTAGGTGTGCCACATGTCTGTCTGTAGCTATTGCCCCGTGAATAATCCTCCACTGTAGATCTCCAGTTGCCTTCTCTATGGAAGGTTTATACAGGGCTCTCCACCTGTCTCTCACAAGGCAGTCTGGCGCCAACATTTCTGGACACTTTGAAAGTTTTTGTCTTGTAAGTGAGTCTTTATACAGAACTTTCACTGTAGTGTAATATATTGCTTTCTTTGAAGTGTTCTCAAAAAACTCCAAGTGAGGGGTTTCTAAAGATAATATTGAATCTGCAACTCCACTTTCTCGTTCTTCATTAATGACAGAGGTGACTTTAATCCTTGGAAATTCCAGTCCACTTTGAATATCCATCAAATGTATCCTCCCAATATACTCCCTGTAACTGATTGGCAACACATTTAAAATTTCTTCTACAAGCTTAGATGTAAGACGTGAAGACCTCAAGCCTGTCACTTCTCCAATGGCCTTTGCGTCTTTCCACCCATTTTTATTCAGCAGGTGCCCCAACTTAACAAATCCATTTCTTAGTAAGCATGTATGTACACTTACTGAGGACAACAGCCTGGTCTGCAACATTGGGTTAAAAATTAAATGTTCCTCAGTAACCCAGTGTCCTGGTTCATCCAACACTTTCAGTTTTAAAAACAGTTCTCCAAGAATATAGCATTGACTGGTAAAAAGGTGTAAGTTCAGAGAGATTCCCCTCACCCAGCCTAATTAAAAATAGATGTCTGTCCAATCCAAGACCACCAGCCTTCTGTGAAATCCCTTTTGCAGTCTGAGTCCAAGCCAGGTCTTTATGGTATAGTAGTCTCTGTGCCGCTTGTATCCTGAAAGCGTGAATGCGGCTCTTAACATCCACCAAGCCCTGTCCTCCTTCCTGAACAGGAAGATAAAGCACTGCTGCACGAATCCAGTGCTCTCCACTCCAAAAAAAGTCCACAAATGTATTTTGAATATTATAAATCGTATAATCAGGTGGCTCCATAACAATAGTCCGATGCCATAATGTGGAAGCGGCCAGGTTATTAACTACTAGAACTCTCCCTCTGTATGACAATTGTGGTAATAACCATTTCCATTTAGACAATCTGGCAGACACCTTCTCCAGTATTCCCTCCCAATTTTTAGCTTGAAATTGTTTATTCCATAAAAGAAACACCTACAATTTTCAGCCCTTCTCTTCCCCACAGCAATCCACTCAGCAATTGTGGAGGTCCTATCCCCTCCCACTTCCCGATAATAAAACCTTCACTTTTTCCCTAGTTTGCTCTTGCTGATGATGCTTTCTCATACAGTTCAATAGCCTTTGTTAACACTGTAACATCATTTTGACTTGTAATAAAAACTGTAATGTGACACTCTTAATTACTTATTATTCCAGGAATTGAAATTCCACACAAATCTCTTCTTAGCCTACACAAAAAAGGTTCAATCACAAGGCTGTACAATTGCCCAGAAAGTGGGCAGCCTTGTCTAATACCTCTTAATACTGGTATTGGTGCACTTAAACCACCACCAGCTTTTACTATTACAAAGGCATTAGAATACAATAATTTAAAATATGACAAAACCAAATTTCTGTAAGACATTAAAAAGATAACCATGATCAACTCGATCAAAAGCTTTCTCTTGATCTAATGATAAAATGCCAATGTTATAATTATTAAGATGGTTAAAATCAATCATATCCCTCACTAAAAAAAGCCTGTCCATGATCGACCAATTAGGAATACAATATGTCTGGTCCGTCTGAATGAATGATTCCTAGTAACACTTGAGTCTGTTTGCTAGACATTTTGAGAATATTTTGTAGTCCAGACACAACAAAGATACTGGTCTCCAATTTTTCAGAAGTCCAAGATCCCCTTTCATTGGGATTAATGATAGTACTGCACGTCGACAACTTGTAGGAAGTGACTTGTTTTCAGTGCTTTCTAAAAAAAACTTCATATATGTCTATGACTTCCACTAACAAACAATACAATTAATAGAAAATGAAAACTGAAATGTGAAAATTTAAAGCGGAAAAAACAAACAAAAAGAAAAACAGAGAGAGAGAGAGAGAGAGAGAGAGAAAACTGCCTAGCATAATTGTGTAAATACATATTGGCACCAGTGATACTACTTAGTTTAGTTAGTTACTCCCTATCACTGATGACCACTAACCAGTTATCATAAGAAACAAGAGGTCCTGATTCTATGTTGTGATGTATACTGATTTTTACAGATTACTTTGCATTTTATTGTCATTTGTTTAATTTAATATTTTCAGATGGAAAATATTATACATATCAATGATGCGATTTAAAGGCCATTTGAACAGTGGTGAAACACTTTCTTCTGATGTGTTACATTCATACGAGCAGACAGAAAAGTATGTTTGAAGTAAGTTTGAAGCAGAAGAAATAGAACTAAACCTTGTATAAATTGTCAGCTTTACACTGAGCTAAAATGCTATTTCTAGCCATTTTACATGCACGTTACCAGGTACGATAATTTGTTTTTATCAAGAAAATTCACGTTGGATAATTTTTTCTAGTAAGACCATTGATATTAGGGCAAAAATCTTAATCTTGATAATAATTTTTGTATTGTTTTCCAGTAAAAATATATAAAAATCCTTAAAACTAGGTCAGTTTGATTAATTTTGTTTTAGAAACATCACTGCATAAGATATTTAGGTTTTTCAGAGAATGTATTTTTAACATGTATAATTTGTCTTAATGTACCGGCAGAGTCAAACTAGGCAGAATAGGCAGACTATTTTTATAGTCAAAAATCTACCAGTGTTGAAGAAGTAATCCAAAGTATTTATAATACGTAACTGACCTTGAGTAATCTAACAGAATATATTACAAATTTCATTTTACAGCATGTATTCTGTAATCTGTAGTGGAATACATTTCAGAAGTTACCCTCCCAAACCTGTATACATGTTGTATGTAAAATTGTTGTATATCAAATTGTAATTCAAGAAGCAGCGTGATCCACTCTGTCTCTCACTTTCGCACTTGTGCAGCTGTCAGCAATGTCAGAAGTGTAAGCGTGCTTAGTGAGGAAGTGCTCTGTCATGGAATTTCTGAACTTAAGATGTTACAGATATATAAACCTTTCTAAACCTGTTAATTCGGCATGCAAATGGCGTTGTACCATGTCTCCGTAAGCTAACCTTTTCTTTTTGTTTTTCTGTTTCAAAAGTGTCTTTTTCTTTACAATTCTTCCCATAAGTCCTGTCGCCCTGAGTCTTCTCTTTAATGTTGTACATAATCCTGGTGTTGAGCTTGAGATTCAATGAAACTGTCGGATGAGGACATGTGAGGCATCTATTTCTCAAACTAGAGTCTCTGATGTACTTATCCTCTTATTTAGTTGTACATCTTGCATTCCACATCTCTTTCTGTCCTTGTTAGAGCCTTTGTCTGTAGTGTACACCTTTGTATGAAATCTTCAGTTTTTTGGCAATTTAAGCATTGTATAGCCTTCATTCCTCAAAACAATGATTGACTGATGAGTTTCTAGAGAAAGCTGTTTCTATACATATATATAAATGTTGTTCTTGTATCCTAAAAATGAAGGTCAATGTTCAAGGATGACAATGGCAGCAAATCCTTTGCAGTGTTGCAAAGCATAACAAGGCGGAGACAACTCCATAATGGTGATGCTGCTCTAAAGGTCCTATTCAGCCCAAATCCCGCCAAATGAGATCAAAGCAGCAAATCAATATGCAAAACACAGGAATACCAGGAAGATGAATGGACTTTGCATAGGGAAGTGAAGTGGTAAATGGATTTTTAAGTTGCTCTGGAAAGCATTCGCAAGTGGCATTTAAAACAGAGGGGGGACTGAGGGAGCGGTCACTCGGGCAGTAAAGAACCTATCCGCCAAAGTGCTGGATGTCCGTTATGATCACATTCATTACCCAAGTTTAAGCACCAACACATACTTGTTTATTCCTGACTAAAGAGAGTAATTGTAGGGCTATGCTTAATGTCAAGTGTCAAGCTTTTATTGAAAGTAATAAATAAGCTTGATCATTTAAACTACCCTGACGGGACTACAAGGTTGCAACTAAATCACAAAGCCAATTGCCTTATAACAAATTAGCCTCAACCTTGAGAGAATCTAGACCTAGAATAAGTCCTAGAAACTTTCAAAATGAAGGTGCTGAGGAATATTTAAATGGCACGTGGGCTAATAAGAACAATGACTTTACCCACAGCTCAAGGGAAGAAGAAAGATAATTTATATAGTAACTGACAATTAAAGGGGAATTCTGGTAATAATGAAAAAAGAATAAAAAGGACACATCTATGCATTCTATATATTTTTGCAATGATTGAATGGCGAACAGTAATGTAGTGGGTTTATCCTCTTATCAACTGATGCTACCAGTAAAAGTTGTATGGAATGCTAAATATAATAAAAATGTTATATTCTCTTGTTCCACTTTTATATTGCTGACCGAGAAAATGAACCCTTGTGTTCTGTTGAGATTGACTTTACAGTTTGTATGTTTGGGTTCCCATTGACCCCACTGGTGCATGTGTGAAAATAAAAGTAGTAATTTACAAATTAACCTGCAATTTTTCCCTTCAAATTCTTCTGCCACAAAGTAAGCATGCACTTTTCAGAATGGTTTCCATTATAGTAATGTTTGGTGGCATGTTTGGTCAAGAGATGCAACAAGAATGAGATTTTATGTTTTGGTTTTTGTTTTAGTTTTTTCCCCAATTTGGAATGCTCAATTCCCAATGCACTCTAAGGATAACACAACACTCCTGCTGTTTGCATTTGAAATTCCAAGTCAAATCTCTCCCCACTTTCTCCATGCCCTTGTTTTGATTTGGTAATGTTTGCGGTTGGTGTGTGTGTGTGTGTACATTTGCATGTGGAACATGAAAATATATGCTAGAAACACATAAGTAAAATGCACACCCCTAATTTTAAAGACGCAAGCATTTAAGACTCAATAACACAAAAGTGCTCAGAATGCTGACTCTGATGCAAATGTTGTTATCGTGTGAGTGGGAAAAGATGGCCTTCTTGGAAAAAGCGTTTTAGTAACATTTCACAAATGTGCTGAGGGTTTTCTCAGAGTCTGGTATGTGTAAATGCTGAGGTAAGGTTTAGGAAAATTTGCCTTGTAAGAGGTTTTTTGTGCATCTATGACTTGGTAAGAAATGATAATGCAATGTGTGGCATGTGAATTTAGCAGTTTCAGTGTGGCATCAAATGGAATGAAAGGGAATAAAAGCTTGGGCTGAGCATCTCACTTTTTTATTAGCACCCTCTCCAAGCATTCGGAATTCATTAAGTTTTCAATTTGATTCATTTAACAGAAGTTTGAGGCTAGGAACAATATTATTAAACCTTAACCATGACAAATTTTGCTGTTTGAAGGTAAAATACAATGCACACACAAACACACACAACTCCTCCACTTTGCCCAGAAACCCCGAAACTGCTTCCTGTCACCTCATTTATTTCTCCACAAAATTCCCTCTTAGCCCCTTGCTGGACCTAATCTATTATCTTTCAACCACAGAAACAATATCCCAGACGGCCGAGCCGCAGACACTCTTCTCTCCACAGGATGTGAGTGGACGACAGGACCTCGGCATTAACCTTTCAGCTGGCACCTTACAGCATCGCTTAGGTCTACAATTCATGTAAATCACCTTACCACTGTTGGCACCTCATACAATAGACCAGTGCCAATTCCATTTCAGTCCTTTTAATTAATGTCATCTAATTCTTTACTCCACTTCTTAAATGTGTTAGAATTCTATGAAGGAAATCACAATGTGTAAAACAGTCAGTGGGAATGTCTGGCCTGGCAGCTTATTAAAACTTTAAAACCAATAAGGAGACATTGTCCATAGGGTGCAGTTAAAAGCTAATGTTACATGCTGACAGGGTGATATAATCATAAAAGCAGCTCTAAATGTATTCTAACTATGTTTAAGATGTTATACCGCAAGAACAAAAGCTCCCCAAGTCTCACAACTAAAACTCATTAGATTAGTCTTTGTGTCTGAAATAATTTCTCAGTGTAGATATTACATCAGTGATTTAGAGTTGAGATGCAAATATAAGCACATTTGAGAGAAATTAAATAATCTACACTGGCTGCCAAAATTTGGAATTATGTTCAGATTTAGCTTTTATGGAAAGAAATTGGTACTTTTATTCAATAAAGTGGCATTCAACTGATAGGCAGGACATTAATAACGTGAACAATTACAGAATTAAACATTTCAGAGTTTCTAAATCTACCTCAAAGAGTTCTCATTAAAAAATCCTCCACGTGCAGCAGTGACAGCTTTGTAGATCCTTGGCATTCTAGCCGTCGGTTTGTCCAGATACTCAGGTGACATTTCACCCCACACTTCCTTAGATGTGACTGTTTTGTCGGGCACTTTTCACACACCTTAAAGTCTAGCTGATCCCACAAAAGCTCAATGGGATTAAGACCATAACACTCTTTTCCAATTACCTGTTTCCAATGTCTGTGTTTCTTTGACCACTCTAACCTTTTCTTTTTGTTTTTCTGTTTATAAAGTGCCTTTTTATTTGCAATTCTTCCCATTAGGCACCCCTGAGTCTTCTCTTTACTGTTGTACATGAAACTGGTGTTGAGCGGGTACAATTCAATGAAGCTGTCAGCTAAGTGCAGCTACGGTTTATTTCTCAGACTAGAGACACTTCTGTACTTATCTTCTTGTTTAGTTGTACATCTGGCCTTCCACATCTCTTTCTGTCCTTGTTAGAGCCAATTGTTCTTTGTCTTTGAAGACTGTAGTGTGCACCTTATGTATGAAATCTTAATATTTTTTGGCAATTTCAAGCACTGTATAACCTTCATTTCTTAAATCAATTATTGACTGAAGAGTTTCTAGAGAAAGCTGTTTCTTCTTTTTCTTTTTCCTTTTTTGGCCTAATACCGACCTTAAGACATGCCAGTCTATTGCATACTGTGGCAACTCAAAAACAGATGACAAAGACAATGTTAAGGTTCATTTAATGAACCACGTAGCTTTCAACTGTGTATTATATATTGGCAAGTGATTTTCTAGTACCAAATTAGCAATTTAGCATTATTACTCATGAATAATTGTTGGAGTGATGGCTGCTGGAAATGGGACCTGTCTAGATTTTATGAAAAATAACTTTTTTTCAAATAGTGATGTGCCTGTATTTTACATCAGATATGTCCTGACTATAATTTGTGATCAGTTGAACGGCACTTTGGTGAGATAAAGTACCAATTTCCTTCCGAAACAGCAAAAACGGTACATTATTCCAAACTTTTGGCCAGCAGTGTACTTTTATGTATTTGCAGGTAGGGGTGGGCATGAGTACACAAATTCTCGGGTACTCGGACGTGGCAGCAATGATCGATCATGAAAACGACAATGGGTACATTGATTGTAAGCGACATCTCATAGCAACCAAACTGACATAAGATGCTGCAATGCTATCATTACGGTAATGAAAAGAGAGTGTAATGAACCGTGTTTTGAACCCTTGTCCCTGCAAAACATTGGCTAAACATGTTTTATTATCATTTAATGTAAGAACTTTGACTTGATAATGGATATTATTGAATAAAAGTGAATGTTTGTCACTGACTGTAAACCTCCCTGCCCTGGGTGTCGAAATGTTTGTGTGACGTAACACATCCCTGCATCTCGACGAAATGGGAAATGAAGATTTCTGCACAAGTTTCCATGTTAGAAGTTTGTCATATTGCGTCATTCCATGGCACTTTCCCCTGTTGAAAGGTGGAAATTCCGACTCTCTGAGATTAATGGAACGCTTCATCAATCATCACAGCAACAAAAATACGCAGCATTGTGGCTTTCCCCACAGGAGCAAACACTTGGGGAGACACAAGCATAAACACCAGGTGTGTGACAATAGAATCAACGTGCTGAAGCAGCGAATACAGCATGTGAGTGTTTCAAACAGCTAGACAGAGCACAACTACGCAAATGGAACAGAATGCCGTGTCTTCAAAACTGAACTTCAACTCAACATACATATTAAAAACGCAATGGTTATGGCGCCTCATGTTATTTGAAAATAGACGGTTCAGACTGTCACTAAAAAACTGGTGTGCTTACTAAGATTACTATGGTAACCTGGAGGAACGATGGATAGATGCACGTTGTGCACTGTCTTTCATTGAGTTGAGCAGTGAATCTTCACATAATGACAAAATTTGATGCCATTATATTTTGATTATGAAATCTTTTGTACATTTTGTAACAGATCATTTTATAACCGCCTATAATGAACAACAAGACGCAATGCAGCAGCCAAAGACGTTTGTCAGACATGTTACTATATGTACAGTTATGTACATGTCATTGCCACAAAATGACCAAAATGCCCATCCCTATTTGTAGGTGTGTGTATCCAAAATATAATTACAGAATATATGTTATTGTTCCCTGGGAATCAAACCCACTGCATTGGTGTTGCTACCACTATGCACTACACTGTACATTTTTGTTGTTTTGACAGTATTACTGTATTTCCAACTGCAACTTACAGCAGATACTGTTTACAGTATGTTGCTGTAAATTTAGTTGTTATTACAGTATTATTGCCTTACTGTAGAAACTGTTTACAGTATGTGTGACGAGGAGGAGGGTGGGGCCGGGCTGTGACTATGCACACCCGGCCCCAATTGCGCTAATCAGCCAAGGAGAGGGATAAAGGCAGTTCGGGAGATAGAGAGCCACACACAGCTGCCGTGAGTGTGTTTATGTTTCATTCTTTAGTTTAAGTTATCATAAAATATTACTTTGATGCTTTATCCAGTTCCCACCTCCTCCTTTCCCATTTTAACCCTGTTACAGTATGTTACTGTCAAACTGAGATTGGGAACTGACCCAATCTCAAACCTGAACACTCAAACCTGACCCTACACAATTTACAGCGGAAATTTGTGCTATTATTCAGTGATCTATTATATTTATAATAAAGGTGAAACTTTGGAGATGTCTTCTCTGCATTGGATTTAGTCATACAATCACATTTAAAGTAAAACAGTGTTGGAAGGCACTGAGCAACCTATGAACGATAAGCCTGCACTCGACTCCTGCACAGGAGCAGAAACTATCTCTTTTAGACTGAACCAAGTGAGCACCAAAAATCGCACAAAACATCTTTTAGCATTTTATAATTTTTTCAAGCATTCCTCATTTGACAATGAAGATCTGCATGTAATTTTTGACAAGTAGCTATGTAACAAGTTTACATTCATTTGGCCATTCTGTTTAGAATTGAAGTAAGCACTTACAAGTTTTGAAGTACCAAGTAACCAAATTACCTTGTCTGTGAACAAATGTTGTTTTTACACCAGTCGAAAGTGCACAACTCATTGGACGCCCCGTTTTTATTTTTATTTTGAAGTGCTGCAGTGTTATACCGGCCACTTTATTTGACCCTTCCATCTAAAATAAAGTTATGTTATCTACAAATATAACATGTGTTAATGTTTTACTCTTAACTTGGTTGTTGAAAGTGTATTCTCTTCCTTGTAGCTTAAATGGCATGTTGATATAAAAATAAGACCGAAGTGACATGATATTAATAGATTTTTCTATTGTTGTTCTCCAGGTCTGGACAGGCAAATAATGGTAGATTGTTCTTTCAGTCATTTGGACATCTGGTGAACTTAATATTGACGTTTATGTGTGTAGTCATAATTTACCTTTACGAATGACATTGTGTAATAAATGTTGTGTTTGCAAAAAGGCCTCAATTGTTTAATTCTTTGTTATAGGTCACCTATTATCCCCCTTTTCAAAAGAAGTAATTTAAACCTTTGGTGTCCCCAGAATGTGTATACCCTACAGATAATTAATTGTACCATGTTGAAAATTTTTAGTGAATAGCTTTTTTTTGTGTGTGTGTGTGTGTGTGTGTCTTTAAATGCAAATGAGCTGGTGCTCCCTGCCCTGTATCTAGAATAGGGTGGAGTTTTGACAATTCTGCTTCGGATAACTAGACATCATAAGAAATATGACTGACAGTGAAAATAGCGGTGGTCAGCCCTATATGTTTGAACTGGAGTCAGACAATGATGAGGGAGAGACTCCGTCAGAAGTAACAACTTTGAGAATGAACCAGGAAGTTTCCAAATGGTTATCTGATAAATGTATTTATTTGTTGTAGAGTTTTTTCAGCAGTTTTGCAATGATGGATGAGCAACGCACACACACACACAAATACTGTTACAACCTTCGCTATGCGCTATAATGAAACAACACACACCAAGAAACATGTTGAACATGTTGCGTAATGTTCACTTATTAATTGGTGTACAGGTGCGGCAGTGTCCTTCAACAGTCGTGGGCAGGGCCTGTACAAAGTGACGTCACTTTGAACAGAATCTGCAAATGGCTTGTTCTGAGACAGTGCTTATGGTTAATGGGGTTTAATAAAAAAGGACTGTGTAGATTTTCATCATTATAGGGCGCTTGTGTACACACTGCCAACACACATTTATGTTCAAACACCCTGTAAAAGTGAATTTTGCGTAATCCCCTTTAACTTGTAATAGATAGAAGTTAGTTACTCTTCTCTGTAAGCTAAAACTGTTCTTACTGTGGGTAGTTATATGGTATGGCCACTGCAATTTAATATACAACATACAATAAACGTAATTAATTTTACTGTTCAGCTAATATACTGTTGTAAAGGTCAACGGAAAGGAGGACACTGAAAGCGATTTGCTCCACTCACAAGTAAGGCTTTTTAATGGACACAATGCAGCGCTTATTGCTGTACAATAATAGCTCTTCAGGTTCACAATGATAACTCTACAGGTTCACAATTGTCACGAACCCCGCTCCTCTGCTTCTCCCCGCATCGTCTAGCACACACACGCACACTCCCTCACTCCGCCCCCTCGAGCTTTTCACGCTCTTTTTGCTCGCTCGAGCCCTCACGCCCACTTTGCTCCTACGCGCTCACATGCTCGGAGGTTATCTCCCTTCCTCGAGTTTCTCACGCGCTTCCAATCCTCCTGCACATTAGTTTCACCTGCACTCGTCTCATCACCTGTTCATTGTTTACACCTGCACTCATCACTATAAATACCACAGCACTTCCATTTCACGGGTGTTGGTTATTGTATTTAGTTTCCCGTGTCTTTGCCCCCCGCTAGTCTCGTCTAGTTTTGAACTCCTCTTGTCTTCCTCTTAGCTTGCCAGCTCCCCTTGTTCCCCTGTCTTTTGCTCCCACTAGTCTCGTCATTCTTATATCCTGTTTCCCCGGCTCTCGACCCTACGCTTACCTCGACCATTCTCCCTCTGGATTTTCCCCACTGTACCTTCGTCTGCTCTTTAAAAATAAAAGCAGTTTTGATTTACATTGTGACTGTCTCGTCTTGTGTGTGTGTGCGGGTTACAGAATAACCAACCTCACCGTAGACAGTCGCAATGCCCCGCGCTAAGGATTCGCGCAACTCACTAGAGCGGAGAAGCACGTCACATTCGGCGCGAGGAGCTACAGTGTGGAGAGATGACCACGCGCTCACGGCCCAGGGGCAGCAGGTATGCGCTATTTCTGATTTGTTTCACCCTATTTCACCTGTGTCTGCCCCTGAGCCCGTTTATGCCTCCAGTGCATTTCTGAGCGCCGTGCACTCTCCACCCCTGGAGAGGTTTTATGGCTCTTCGGACGCTGACCAAGGGTTTTTTTATGCGAGGCAGCGGTTGTGTAACTCATAACCCCGCCCTCGACATTATGGAGCCAGCGGCCCGACTCGTGGGGTTGCGTCAGGGGAGTCAACCCTTGGAGGTTTATATTGTGGATTTTTGTGCCCTGGCCAACCAGGTGAATTTTAATAAGGTGGCTCTGAAAACCATTTTTCAACATGGACTGAATGAGCCAGCCTCATCATTCATGCCTGGTGGTCGCTGCTTCCTTAACCTGGCTCAGTTTATTGACCTCGCCCTACTGTACGCTGGTTCCTCGTTTACTGTAGGGGAGGCAGACACTGAACCAGCGTTCCCTACCATGGCCCCCGTCTTGAAGCCTACCACGGCCCCCGTCTTGAAGCCTACCACGGCCCCCATCTTGAAGCCTACCACGGCCCCCGTCTTGAAGCCTGACACGGCCCCCGTCTTGAAGCCAGACACAGCCCCCGTCTTGAAGCCAGACACGGCCCCAGTCCCGAGGCCTGTCATGGCCCCAGCCTCGAAGCCTGGCACGGCCAGCGAGTCAACGCCCATGCCTGCCACGGCCAACGAGCCAGCACCCACGGCCCACGAGCCAGCGCCCATGCCCGCCACGGCCAACGAGCCAGCGCCCATGCCCGCCACGGCCAACGAGCCAGCGCCCATGCCCGCCACGGCCAACGAGCCAGCGCCCATGCCCGCCACGGCCAACGAGCCAGCGCCTGTAGCCTCGACCGCCCCAGAGCCAGCGCCTGTAGCCTCGACCGTCCCCATGGCCACGTCCCCTGTTGGCCGAAGACGTAAGAGAAGTAAGAGGGCCCCTTCTCCCCAGTCTCGTCTTGTGCTCAAGACCGCAGAGGTTCCCTCAGAGTCTTCCACAGCTCTACCGACCTCTGCTCCGCCCCCAGAGTATTCCACGGCTCTGCCGGGTTCGGCTCCGCCCCCAGAGTCTTCCACAGCTCTGCCGGGTTCTGCTTCGCCCCCAGAGTCTTCCACGGCTCTGCCGGGTTCTGCTCCACCCCCAGAGTCTTCCACGGCTCTGCCGGGTTCTGCTCTGCTGGGTTCTGCTCCGCCCCCAGAGTCTTCCACGGCTCTGCCGGGATCTGCTCCGCCCCCAGAGTCTTCCACGGCTCTGCCAGGATCTGCTCCGCCCCCAGAGTCTTCCACGGCTCTGCCGGGATCTGCTCCGCCCCCAGAGTCTTCCACGGCTCTGCCGGGTTCTGCTCTGCCCCCAGAGTCTTCCACGGCTCTGCCGGGTTCTGCTCCGCCCCCAGAGTCTTCCACGGCTCTGCCAGCCTCTGCTCGCCCCTCAGAGCCCTCGCGGCCTCCACCTCTCGAGTCTCCCAAGGCTCCTCCTCCCAAGCCTCCCAGGGCTCCTCTCAAGCCTCCCAGGGCTCTTCCTCTCGAGCCTCCCAGAGCGCCGCCTCTCAGGGCTTCTCCCCTCGAGTCTTTCATGGCTCCACCCCTCAAGCCTCCCAGGGCTTCTCCTCACGAGTCTTTCATGGCTCCACCCCTCAAGCCTCTCACGGCTTCGCCTCACGAGTCTTTCATGGCTCCACCCCTCAAGCCTCCCACGGCTTTGCCTCTCGAGTCTCTCAGGGCTCCTCCCCCTCCTTCCAAGCCTCTCAGGGCTTCTCCTCTAGAGTCTTTCATGGCTCCATCCCTCAAGCCTCTCATGGCTTCGCCTCTCGAGTCTTTCAGGGCTCCTCCTCCCCTCGAGCCTCTCAGGGCTCCACCCCTCGAGTCTTTCATGGCTCCACCCCTCAAGCCTCTCACGGCTTCACCTCTCGAGTCTCTCAGGGCTCCTCCCCCTCTCAAGCCTCCTAGGGCTTCTCCTCACAAGTCTTTCATGGCTCCATCCCTCAAGCCTCTCACGGCTTCGCCTCTCGAGTCTCTCAGGGCTCCTCCCCCTCTCAAGCCTCTCAGGGCTTCCCCTCTCGAGTCTTTCAGGGCTCCTCCTCCCCTCGAGCCTCTCAGGGCTCCGTCCCTCGAGTCTTTCATGGCTCCACCCCTCAAGCCTCTCACGGCTTCGCCTCTCGAGTCTCTCAGAGCTCCTCCCCCTCTCAAGCCTCTCAGGGATTCCCCTCTCGAGTCTCTCAGGGCTTCTCCTCTCGAGTCTTTCAGGGCTCCGCCCCCTTCCAAGCCTCTCAGGGCTTCGTCTCTCGAGTCTTTCATGGCTCCCCCCTCGAGCCTCTCGAGCCTTCCAGGGCCCCACCTCTAGAGCCTCTCGAGTCTTCCACGACCTTTTTCCCCGAGCCTCTCACGGCTCTACTCCCAGAGACTCCCGAGCTTCCTACGGCTCCACCTCTCGAGCCTCCTACGGCTCCGCCTCTCGAGCCTCCTACGGCTCTCCCTCCAGAGCCTCCCACGGCTCCACCTCCCGAGCCTCTCACGGCTCTGCTCCCAAAGACTCCAAAGCTTTCTAAGGCTCCGCCTCTCGGGCCTCCTACGGCTCCCCCTCCAGAGCCTCCCACGGCTCCACCTCCCGAGCCTCTCACGGCTCTGATCCCAAAGACTCCAGAGCTTTCTAGAGCTCCGCCCCTCGAGCCTGCTACGGCTCTACCCCCCGAGACTACAGAGCCTGCCAGGTCGTCGCCTCGGGGACCTCCCACGGCGCCACCTCCCTTGGCTCCACCTCCAGAGCCTTCCAGGCCTACTTCGCTAGAGCCTCCCACGGCGCAACCGTCATCGGCTCCACCTCCTTAGCCTTCTAGGCCCTCGCCCCTAAAGCCTCCTTTGGCTCCTCCTCCAGAGCCTTCCAGGCCTACCTCGCTAGAGCTGCCCACGGCGCCACCGTCATTGGCTCCGTCTCCTGAGCCTTCCAGGCCTTCGCCCCTAAAGCCTCCTTCGGCTCCACCTCCAGAGCCTTCCAGGCCTCCGCCTCTAGAGCCTCCTGCGGCACCACCTCCCTCTGCCCTGTCTCTTGGGCTCCCCATGGCGCTGCCTCCTCAGCCTCTCAGTACCCCGCCTGCCGAGTCTCTCACGGCTCCGTCTTCCAAGGCTCCGTCTCCCAAGTCCTCCACGGCTCCGCCTTTCACGGCTCTTCCCTGGCCCCCTGACCCTGTCCGGTGGCCCCCTGACACTCTCCCTGTCCTGTGGCCTCTTCCCTGGC